>NC_071998.2:17398410-17718231 GCF_028885655.2 Pongo abelii | reverse complement strand
ATCAACAAAAGAAAAAAATTCTGGAACTACATGATTATAGCAAGAATTCAAGATACATGTATAATATATGAAAGTCAACTGCTTTTCTTTATGCTAGTAATGATCAATTGGAATTTGAAATTAAAAACAATACCGATTACATTAGCATCAAAGAAAAAGAAATACTAACAGAATGTGAGCAAGATCTATAAGAGGAAAACTATGCAACTCATCAAAAAAGTCAAAGAAGATTCAACAAATTGAGAAACATTCCATGTTCATGTATAGGAAAACTCAATATTGTTAATTCCCAATTTGATCTATAAATCCCCCAATTGAAATCCTCACAAGTTATTTTGTGAATACTGTGAGACTGAGACTAAAATGTATATGAGAAGGCAAAAGACCTACAATAGTCAACACAATGTTGAAGGAAAATAGCACCATCAGAGAACATATACCACCCATCTTCAAGACTTACTATAAAGCTAGTCATCTAGACAGAGTGGTGTTAGTGAAAGTATAGACAAATAGGTCAAAAGAACAGAATAATGAGTTCATAAGTAGATGCACACAACCATAGTCAACAGATCTTTGACAAAGTAGCAGGAGAAAGTCAATGGACAAAAAATCTTTTCAAGAATTTATGCTGGAACAGCTGGACATTCACATACCAAAAAAAAATCGAATCTAAACACAGACTTTGTACATTTTACAAAAATTAATTTAAATGTATCACAGACCAAAATTAAAATGAAAAACTATAAAATTCCTATAAGATAACTAAGATAACACAGGGGAAGAGCTACATGACTTTTTTTTTTTTTTTTTTTGAGTTGAGATCTCGCTCTGTCGTCCAGGCTGGAGTGTGGTTGGCGCTATCGTGGCTCACTGCAGCTTTGAGCTCCTGGGCTTATGTAATCCTCTTGCCTTACCCTGTGGAGTAGCTGAGATTATAGCATAGGTGACTTTTTATTTGGCAGCGACTTTTTACATCCAACACTGAATCCTCGATCCACAAATTTTTTAAAAAGGTGAATTTCATTAAAATTAAAAATTTCTGAGACTATTCAGAGAATGGAGAGGAAAAAATTAGGAAACATTTTTGCAAAACACATAAATGATAAATAATTGATGTCCAAAATATACAAAAACTCCTAAAATTAAAAAAAGGAAACAGAAGATCTGAATAGATATCTCACCAAAGATGTTATACACATGGCAAATAAACATTTATAAGTTGCTCAACATCATATGTCATTAGTTAATTACAAATTAAAACAGTATCAAGATGCTATACACCTATTAGAATGGCTATAATAAAAAAAACCCTGACAATACCAATTTCTGACAAGGATGTGGAGTGCCAGAAGCTGTCATTCATTCCTTGTGGGAATGCAAAATGATGCAACCACTTTGGAACACAGTTTGAGTCTTGCCAAATAATTCAACGATTTCACTCCTAAGTATTTACATAAATGGGTTGAAAATACATGTCCACACAAAAGCTGCATATAAATGCTTATTGCAGCTTGATTCATAATTGCCAAAAATTGGAAGGAACCAATCATCATTCAAATTGTGTAAGGGTAAACAAAGTTGGTATGTACACACTGAAATATTAGTCAGCAATAAAAAAGTTAATTATCAAGCCATGAAAATACACGGCAAAACCTTAAACGCACATTGCTCAGTGAAAGAAGCCAGTCTGAAAAGATGATATACTGTATGATTTTAATGATGAGGGATTCTGGAAAAGGCAAAATTCTAGAAACATTAAAAAATCAGTCATTGCCAAGTTGTAGGTGCAGAGGAAGAAAGGTATTGAATTTAAAATTGTAATATAAAATTTACACAAATAACTAGTGTGGACTATTGCATCCCTACCCTAGTTACCACCACTTTTAACATTATTCAGCTGCTCTTTTTCCCTGTCCAGGTCCCATGCCCATATCTACTGTAACAGTCACCGTAGAACCTCTTGAGGTAGGCCAGCTTCAGCATGACTTGTTTCTCTGGGATGACTGCATGTAGCTCTGTCTGTTACAATGGTGTAATACCTACATGGCAGGCATTTGGCATGAGGAAAGTGGTGGCAAGTGTCTGTAATCCCAGATACTCAGGAGGCTGAGGCAGGAGAATTGCTTGAACCCAGGAGGGGGAGGCTGCAGTGAGCCGAGATCTCGCCACTGCACTCCAGCCTGGGCAACAAGAGTGAGACTCTGTCTCAAAACAAAACAAACAACAAAAAAGACTCTGTCTCAAAACAATACAAGCAACAAAAAAAGGTATACAATCTGATGTTTTGATATACATATACATTGTGAAATGATACCACTACCAAGCTAATGAACATATGCATCACCTCGAATAGTCACCATTTGTGTGTGTGGTGTGTGTGTGTGTGTGTGTGTGGTGAGAACATTTGACATCTGCTTTCAGCAGATTCCAAGTATATAATACAGTATTAACTATAGTCTGTAAATAAAATCTCCAGAAATTATTTATCCTGTATAACCAGAAACTTTGTACCCTTCAGCCAACATCTCCTCATTTTTCCCATCTTCTGTCCCCTGGTAACTATCATCCTACTGTCTACTTCTGTAGGTTTCACATTTTTTTTCCTTCCTTTTTAGATTGCATCTATAAGTAAGATCATTCAGTATTTGTGTTTCTGTGCCTGGTTTAGTTCACTCACTATAATGTCCTCCAGATTCATCCATTGTCACAAATGAGAGGATTTCCTTCTTTTCCAAGACCGAATCATATTCCATGGTACACATATACTACATTTTATTTATCCAGTGACTTGTTGACAGACACTCAGGTTGTTTCCATATTTTAACAATTATGAATAATGTTGTATTGAATATGGGAGTGCAGATATCTCTTCGAGATAGTGATTTCATTTCCATTGGCTATATAACCACTAGTGGTATTGCTTAATGATACGGTAGTTTATTTTTAATTTTTTGAGAAAGCTGTTTTGGAAGAACCAGTCATCACAGAAACCTACACTGTTTTCCATAACGGGGGTACTAAGTTACATTCTCGCCAACAGTGTACAAGGGTTCCCATTTCTCCACACCTTCATTAACACTTATCTTTAATCTTTTTTATAACAGCCATTCTAGATGTATGAAATTACACCTCACTGTGGTTTGATTTACATTTTTTTCTGATGACTAGTGATTTTGATCATTTTTTCATACACTTGTTGGCCAAATAGATATATTCTTTGGAGAAATGTCTACTTAAGTCCCTTGCCCATTTTTAAAACTGGGTTATTTGTTTTCTTGAAATTGAGTTGCTTGATTTTAGCATATATGTTGGATACTGACCCCTTACCAAATGTATGGCTTGCAAATATTTTCTCCCATTCTCTAAGTTGTTTCTTCACTTTGTTGATTATCGCCTTTGCTATGAAGAAGTTTTTTGGTTTGATGTAATCCCATTTGTCTATTTTTGCTTTTGTTGCCTGTGCTTTTGGAGTCATATCCAAAAATTTATTCCACAGAATAATGTTAAGAAGGTTTTCCCCCAGTATTTTTACATTGTTGGGTGTTGAAGTTTTTAATACATTTTGAGTTGATTTTTAGGTGTGGTGTGAGACAAGGGTCCAATTTCATTCTTCTGCATGTAGATACCCAGTTTTTCCTACACCTTTTGCTAAAGAGACTATGTTTTCCATTCTGTGTTCTTAGCACATTTGTTAAAGATCAATTTACTGTAATTGTATGGATTTATTTCTGAGCTCTCTGTTCTGTTAAATGGTCTATACCTCTGAAGCACGCCAATACCATCATGTTTGATTGCTATAACTCTGTAATATATTATAAAATCAGGTAATATAATTCATTCAGTTTTGTTCTTCTTGCTTAAAATTGCTTTGGTTATTTGGGATCTTTTGTGGTTCCGTACACGTTTTGTCTTTTTTTTTTTTTTTGAGATGGAGTTTTGCTCTCGTTGACCAGGCTGGAGTGCAATGGCGCAACCTCTACTCACCGCAACCTCCGCCTCCTGGGTTCAAGCAATTCTCCTGCCTCAGCCTCCTGAGTAGCTGGGATTACAGGCATGCGCCACTATGCCCGGCTAATTTTGTATTTTTTTTTTAGTAGAGACAGGGTTTCTTCATGTTGGTCAGGCTGGTCTCGAACTCCCAACCTCAGGTGACCCGCCTGCCTCGGCCTCCCAAAGTGCTGGAATTACAGGCGTGAGCCACTGCGCCGGGCCTCCATAGAAGTTTTAACATTGTTATTTGTATTTCTTTGAAAAATGCCATTGGAAGTTAGATAAATATTTCATTGAATCTGTAGATCATGGTGAGTAGTATGAACATTTTGACAATATGAATTCTTTCAATCCATTATCACAGGATATTGTTTCATTTATTTGTGTCTTATTTAATTCTTTCATCAATATTTTATAGTTTTCAGTGTATATACCTTTTACCTTATTGATTAAATTTATTTTTTTAATTTTTAAATTTATTTATTAAATTTATTTCTAAGTATGTGTTAGGGATTTTTATATATTAGATCATGTCATCTGCAAAGAGAGACAATTTAACGTCTTTCTTTCCAAACTGGATACCTTTTATTTCTTCTTCTTGTTGACTAGGACACCCATTTGTATGTTGAATAAAAGTGGTAAGAGTGGGCATCCTTGTCTTGTTCCTGACGTTAGAGGAAAAGTTTTCAACTTGATTATACAGTGTCTTGGTGATGATCTCTTTATGTTTAATTTATTTGAAATTCTTTGAACTCATTCGTCTGGATTTTCATTTACTTCTCCAGATTTGGGAAATTTTCTGTTATTTTCTTAAAGAAGCCTTTTTCCTCTTTCTCTTTCTCTGTTCCTTCTAGGACTTTCTTAATGCATATTAGGTTTGCTTGATGGTGGCCCATAAATCCTGTCGGTTTTCTTCACTCCTTTCATTCTTTTTTTCTTTTGTTCCTCTGACTGGTTAACTTCAAATAAGCCGTGTTTGAGGTCACTGCCTCTTTCTGCTGCTTTATCAAGTTTGCTGTTGAAGATCTCTGAAATTTTTCAGTTCAGTCATTATGTTCTTCAGCTTCAGAATTTCTGTTTGGTTATTTTTTATGTTTTCTCTCTGTTGAACTTTTCATTTTATTCACACATTGTTTTCCTGATTTTGTTTGGTTGGCTGTGTCTCCTTGTGTAGTTCATTGAGCTTCTTCAAGCCAATTAGTTTGAATTCTTCTTCAGGAAGTTCATAGATCTCCATTTCTTTAGATTGGTTATGGGTATTACATTCTTTTTGTGATGTCATGTTTCCCTGATTATTTATGTTCCTTGTGGTCTTGCCTTGGTGTATTCATATTTGAAGAAGTAGGCACCTCTTACACTCTTTACAGACACTTCAGTGGGAAATCCTTTTACCAGTCAGCTTGTCCAGAGATTCTGGGAACGCCAACTGGCAAGGTCCGTGGGTGGGATTATTTTAGTGGGCTGGCCTGGTGCCTGGGTCAGTGGGCATGTGGGCCTGGCTCTTGAGTCCACGAGGGTTGGCCTGGTGCCTTGGCCTATGGGGGCAGGCCTATAGCCCCAGTCCAGTCAGTGGACTATGAGCACGGGTCTACATGGGTGGGTCTGGATCCTGGGTCTGTGGGTGTGGACTGGCTCCTGGGTCTGAGGGGACTGGCCTGGTTCCAGAGCCCACTAGAGTAGACTTGGACTTCAGGGATAGGCCTGGAGCCTGAGTCCATAAGGCCAATCTGGCACTGGGATGGGTCTTAAGCCTGAGTTCATAGGGGCTATTCTGGTACTGGGTGGGCCCAGAACCTGAGTTTATGAGGCTGGGTTCAGTATAGAATCTATGGCAGCAGCTGGGCCCTAGGGTCAGCTGAGACAGGCCTCATATCTGATTCCACTGGGAAAAGCCTAGTACCTAAGACCATGAAAACAGGCCTGGAATTGGGTAAATAGGGGTTGGCCTTATGCTGGAGCCTGGAGCTGCAGGGGCCATCCTGGAGCTTGAAGGTGTGGGTGCCAGCATGGCTCTGGATGGGCCTGTTGCCTGAGGTCATGTGAGCTGGCCTGGGGCCTGGAGGCCACAAGGGCTGGTCTAGATCTTGGGGCCATAGAGGCTAACCTGGTGCAGGTATTGGCCTGCAGCTTGGGGATGCAAAGGTTGACCTGGTGCTAGGACGAGCCTGGAAGCTGAACTGGTGCTGGGGTGAGCCTGGAAGCTAAGTCTATGAAAATGAGCCACATATTGAGACCACAGGGATCAGTCTGGCATTAGGCACACTGGTATTAGGGCACACTGGTACCTGATTCCATGGGAACAGGTCTGGTGCCTGAGACCATGAAGGTGGATCTGTAGCCTGGAACAATGGGACCAGCTTTGTGCCAAGATTCACTGGTAGGAGTCTGGTGCCAAAATCCATGTGAAAGTCAGGCACTCACTTCACTTTCCTTTTCCCATGTAGAAGGTATCTCTCTCTGTACTGTGATGTGCAAGCTTGGGGTAGACGTCACACGGGTAATGCAATACTGTCCTTCTTACCTTATTCAGTGTGCCTTTTCTTATTTCTGTACTCTATCCAGGTGCTATAATCTCTGACCTGGATTCCTTAGCTCTTGCAAAGTTATTTTCATACATGGATGGTTGTTCAAATTGGTTTTTCTGTGAGAAGATGAGTGCTGAAAATGCCTATTTTGCCATCTTGCTGATGTCACATTGAAAATTCAAATTCTGTCCTATGATGCTGGTTTATGGATGGCTTTATAGAAGCCCATCCTGTAAAGAGAGAGGGAATGAACACATTCCAAGCAGAGGAAATGGCAACTGATAGAAGAACTCAGTGGGTTCAGGAAACTGAAATAATGGATATAGATCTCCAATATATAGAATACAGAGTGACAAAGAGGCCAGGACAGTTAGTGGTGGGGATGGAGTGGGTGGGTGATCAGCCATAGGCAACCTTGAATGTCATGGTCTGTAGGTAAAAACAAATAAATGGTCTCATATTTTTAAAATATAAAATGTGTAAAATGATTTCAAAAGTTAACGGGTGATAGATGCAATTCTAAAAAAAATGTAGATCTTTAAAGAGGTTATTAAAGTGACTAAATGAGCAAGTTCCAGATTTTAACTGATTCCAGAGGTTTGGATATAAAATGAGGTATTTCATATCAGGCCTGCTTGTACTGAACATTTACTTACAGATGTGCTTTTCTTCTGAACTAATTCTACCATGTGTGTGCTAATACATTTTATGTAAAAAGTGTCCACAGTCAATTACATCTGGTAAACGCTAATTTGAAACAAAAGTCTTCTTTGAACCCTTAACCTGGTAAACATTTAAAATCTCCAAAAATAATGTAGAAATGCAGCAGTTACTACATTTACTTGACCATTGCTAATTCTTTTATTGAAGCACCTTGAAAGATTAGATTTTAGGTCACAATATCTGGGTATTTTTGGTTCTAAGAGATAATAGAGACTGTACAACAACAAATGTCACTATAGGGTATTACTTGTTGTGGTAAACTATTTCTGTTATTTATTTCTTGTTGAATTAATTTAGAAAATCATATTCTGAAAGAACACAGTATAAACTTTTTATTTTCTGTGGCAGAGTTAGTAGATTGAATAAAACAACTTATTTGCATGTTGGTTCCAGCAAATGGAGTTGTCACCTGGCTGTGAGAGCAGCAGGAGCTAGCTCAGGCCTGGCATAGGGACAGAAGGCAGGGACTGATCCTCCAGCAGGCAGGAGCTGCTGCTTGCTCTGGCTCACTTTAGTACATTTTAGCAGAGAAATGCCTCCAATCCATATGGATTATAGCAGATAGCACATTAATTAGGCTCTACATTACGGTGACCAATTATTTTTAAAAATATACCTCAGGCCAGGCTGGGCGCAGTGGCTCACGACTGTAATCCCAGCACTTTGGGAGGCCGAGGCGGGCGGATCACGAGGTCAGGAGATCGAGACCATCCTGGCTAACACAGTGAAACCCCGTCTCTACTAAACATACAAAAAAATTAGCTGGGCGTGGTGCCGGGCGCCTGTAGTCCCAGCTACTCGGGAGGCTGAGGCAGGAGAATGGCGCGAACCCAGGAGGCGGAGCTTGCAGTGAGTGGAGATCGCGCCACTGCACTCCAGCCTGGGCGACAGAGCGAGACTCCGTCTCAAAACAAGCAAACAAACAAACAAACAAAAACCTACCTCAGGCCAGGTGCAGTGGCTCACGCCTGTAATCCCAAAACTTTGGGAGGACCAGGTGGAAGGATTGTGTGAGCCCAGGAGTACAAGACCAACCTGGGCAATAAAGCGAGACCCTGTCTCTACAAAAAATTTTTAAAAAGTTAGCCAGGCATGGTGGTGCATGCCTTTAGTTCCAACCAACTACTCGAGAGGCTGAGGCAGAAGGATCGCTTGAGTGCAGGTGGTCAAGGCTGCAGAGAACCATGGTCACACCACTACACTACATGTCTCATTCTAATGTTACCCATTTGTTGGAAAAAGCCTGTTAGACTCTTGGTTTTCTGACTTCCAGGCCCATGTACTTCATCCTTCCTGCCCTTGAATCTGTCCTTTTGTATTAGGTTTAAATTGTCATTTGAGCTAAGTTTCAGAAGTCTTAGGTAGATTTTAAATAAACTGAATAGAAAATATTGTCCATTCCCTCAAATTTGGATTTTCTTTCTCTAGTTAAAATGGTAGCATTTTCATAACAGTTTAGTAGAGAAAATAATTTCATAAAAAGGGAGTTTTTTAAAAATCACATCTCTTTATGAATATAATGCCATGCCCGAGGCATGTAACTTTTCTCCTAGACTAGGGCTTTTTTAGGGTAATATAGAAAGAATCTTCACAGTCTAAAGCATTTTGAGTATGTTGTGGGCCAGAATACATTAACTGATAATTTATTATGCATGAATCAATTGACTAATGTGTCAGTGAAGGACAGATAGCAAGCAAACACCTGCCTACTATAATTTATTACTCAATATAAATAAAACTTATCACATTCTCTTTTTCTGATTACCAGAAAAAAAAAAAACCCTTTTAGTTCATTTTGGAAGAAAATTGAAACCTACATTAAAAGCATTATAATTTTTGGTTAAAATATACCCTTGAGCAAATATATGATATGAAAAATGTTAATTGTAAGTTGGCTGTCATTCCTACCTAACATGTAGTTTATCTCAACATAAAGCTTAGCAGCCAAGCACAAAGATAATGCTAATTTTTTATAGCCATGAATAGTTAATGCTAGAAAAGCTGTCATAATTTTTTTTAAAATATTCCCTAGAATGTAGTATTTCATATCTATGACATTTCATACGAATACAAAAATGCATACCTCTCGACATTTATAACAACAAAATCCTTCAGGTGTGATATTTTGGCAAAAATAAAGGAGAAAGTTCCAACTTTTGAATAAATTAATCTTTAGTACTTTTTCTTATAGTTGAAAAATGAGACAGAGAAATTCTTGTGTAAGACTAGAAAAATATTAAACTGCTTTCACATTTTGTCTTAATTACTCACTTGGTTACATTCCTGTTGAAGAAAAAGTATATCAGTGAGTCAGTAAGGCACCAAGATGTCAAAGCATTAATACTACAGAATAAAAAGCCTAATAAATACAAATGTCCACAGAACTATTTGTACACAAATGTTTATGGCAGCTTTATTTTTAATATAAGCAATGAACCTAGATGTCCATCAACTGTTGAATAGATACATGACTGTAGTATAACCGTCCAATGGAATAGTAATCCAATATTTAAAAGAAATGAACTATTAATGCAAATGAGTTAATTTCAAAATAAATATGGTGGCCAGGTGTGGTGGCTCATGCCTGTAATCCCATCACTTTGGGAGGCCAAGGCGGGCAGACCTCGAGGTCAGGAGATTGAGACCATCCTGGCTTACACACGGTGAAACCCCGTCTTTAATAAAAATACAAAAAACTAGTTCGGTGTGGTGGCGGGCACCTGTAGTCCCAGCTACTCATGAGGCTGAGGCAGGAGAAATGGCATGAATCTGGGAGGCAGAGCTTGCAGTGAGCCGAGATCATGCCACTGTACTCCAGCCTGGGTGACAGAGCGAGACTCCATCTCAAAAAAATAAATAAATAAATACGGTGAGTGAAAAAAGGCAGACAAAAAGAGTACATACTGTAAAAATTGTATTTCTATGAAATTCTAGAAAATTTGAACCAATCTACAGCGACAGAAAAGAAATAAATAGTTGCCTTAGAATGAGTGGGTACAAAGTGATTACAAAAACAAGCATTGCCAAAGGACAAAGGAAACTTGAGAGTGTGGTGGATGATTTCCCCTCCTTGAGAGTGGTGTTGGTTTCATGGATGTATGTATGTGCCTGTGCTTGTTAAATTGTATACTTTATACGTGTGCAGTTAATTTTACATAAAGTTTAACCTCATCAAGCCTGTTAATAAAAGGTTTTTTTTAGATAAATATTAAGGGGAGAAATTTTTCTACCTGTAACCATGGTTGACCAAGATAAATTTTCTTGTCACCATTACTAAAATAGTTATAGTGGACATATCTATTTGGATATATACTGGCATCTTATGCTCAACATATGTAAATCTTAACTGAAAATAAAGGACTGATTTTTAAAGAATGAGGCTTGTAGTGTGAAGCTAAATGGGCTCTCTAAAACAAAAGGAATGAAACCCCTGATTTGTGGCACTTGCTGATTTCTATTGTGTAAATTCTCTCTCCATGGCTTTTATTACAAAGGATATGTCTAATACCTGGCTGGTAAAATTCTTAGAAATTTAACACTTGGCTCAAAGACATTCACACTGAATATTCAATGCCTTCATTGTACAGTGTCAAGATTTCACTGCAGAACCTCCTCCCACTAGACCTGCCCTCAAACCACTGAACTGAGCCAAAATGCCATAGGTTATTTATGAGGTTTGGTATCTTCATATATGGAGAAATTCCAGATTTTTTTTTACTTAGACAGTTCACTCATTCATTCATTCATTCAAACAGAGTTTTTCTTAACCACTGCCTCCCTCTTCTCACACTTGCACCTCTCCCAGACTTCCCAATATCAATGACTGTGAATTCCACTTTTTCATTTGCCCAGACTAAAAAATGTTATAGCCATTAACTCCTATTTCTCTCACACTTTGCATCCACTCCATCAGCATATCCTGTAGGATCTATCTTTAAAACACATCCAGAATCCAAATTCCCCCACCTGGACTGTTAAAAAGAACCTCCCAAATAATCTTACTGCTTTAACCTTTGTTGGACATTCCCCCAAAGAGCAACCTGAGTGGTCTTTTTAAAAAGCAAATAATGTCCTTTACAAAAGTATTTACTTCACTCAGGATAAAAGTTAAAATGATTTTCATGCTTTGAGGACTCTTTGTGATGTGGTCTGAGGAATCCATGGCTTGCTGCTTTACAGCATTACAATTCCCACTCAGATAGCTTCTCGGGAACACCTTCTATGACCAGTCAAGGTAAAGCTGAATTTCCTCTACCCATGGGTTACTCTCTTACCTGTGGACCTGCCTTTTCTTCTCAATTGACCTATAACACATTTATGTTTTTGTTTGAAATAGTCTCCCTACATTGGAATAGATCCCCTTGGGAGCACTGACTTCAGCTCACACCCATGTTCCCTTTACCAAGAAGGTCTCAACTCACAAAAGTGTTCAACAATTATTTATTTATTCTCCCAACAAATGTTTTGGACTGGGTGTGGTGCTGGGGGTAAAGGGGTGAGCAAATTAGACATAGATTTGACCTCAAGGAACATATAATCTATTCAGGGAGAGCTACTTTAATCAAATACACAAATATTGGCAAAATTAAAGCTGTGATTAGTGATTTTAAAAAGGCATATGATTAATTGGAAGCATAAAATAGCAGAACCTGACTTACTCTAGGGAGTCAGGATTGCTTCTCTGAGGAATGACATTTGAGCTGAGATCTGTAGCATGAAAAAAATTAATGTGAGAGTTTTTGTAGTGAGAAGAGCAATTCAGAAAGTAGAACTGGCTTATGTGAAATTGCTGTGGCAGGAGAGCAAGGAGTGTTGGGGGCCTGAGTGAAGGCTGGTGTGGTACAGTGAGCAGAGAGTGGGGAGCCCTGTGCATGGTGACTTGGGGGGACACAGAAAGACCATGCAGCATTTTAGAGGCCTAGCTAAGTCTTTGGACTTTATCTCTTCGGCATTGGAATAACCAGAAGTCCTTGACGCCACTGAGATAATGGGAACCCATTAGCACCATTGTGACCTGTGGATGACATGATCAGGCTTCCATCTCAAAGATAACTGTGGATACACTGGGGATAATAGACAAGAAGGGGTCTGATATGGTTTGGCTCTGTGTTCCCACCCAGATCTCATGTTGAATTGTAGTCCCCAATGTTGGAGGAGGAACCTGGTGGGAGGTTATTGGACTATGGAGGCAGATCTCTCCTTGCTGTTTTCATGATAGTGAGTGAGTTCTCTCGAGATCTGGTTGTATGAAAGTGGGCAGCACCTCCCCTTCGGCTCTCTCTCTCTTCCTCCCGCCAGCCATGTGAAGATGTGGTTGCTTCCCTTTGGCTTTCAGCCATGATTGTAAATTTTCTGAGGCCTCTCCAACTATGCTTTCTGTACAGCCTGTGGAACTGTGAGTCAATTAAACCTCTTTTCTTCATAAATTACCCAGTCTCAGGTAGTTCTTTATAGCAGTGTGAGAACAGACTAATACCAGCATCCAGAGTAGCTGGGGGAGATCAGCTGGCCACATGATGGTGTCACTGTGCCCAGGGAGTTGATGGCGGTTAATACAGATAAATTCTAGAGATAAAATTGACTTGATTAAGTAGACATGAATGTGAGGAAGACAGAAGAGTCAGGAATGTCTTTTAGGCTTCTCAACTGCAAAGATGGCAGTCATTTTTGACTCTGAAATTAAGAATAATCACCAAGAGGGGGTAGGAGGAGAGATGGTGACTTTGGCTTTACATACTGTTCTCATGCTTGCTCTCATGTTATTAGAGTCTATGCTACTGCTCCTGGAAAAAATCTTGATCTCCAAATTATAAAAATGTGCTTGGTAAAATGCCTGTTAAATTTGAGAGAGACTACAATTTCCTAACAGCATAGTCTAAAACAGTTCTGAAAAATGACTTTAAAATGTTCCTTATAACCTTCATTATACTACCAAATAGTAATTTATTCATACTTGTCTTTATGACTGAGTGGGAGAATTTAGAACTCAAGATTTTTAAAAAAATAATATTTATCATATAGACTGAATAAAGAAAATGTGGTACATATACACCGTGGAATACTGTGCAGCCAGAACAAAGAGGAGGATCATGTCCTCTTCAGCAACATGGATGGAGCTGGAGGCCATTATCCTTAGCAAACTAACCCAGAAACAGAAAACCAAATACCGCATGTTGTCACTTGTAAGTGGGAGCTAAATGATGATAACACATGGACACATAGAGGGGAGCAACACACACTGGGGACTCTCAGAGGGTGGAGAGTGGGAGGAGGGAGAGATTCAGGAAAAATAAGTAATGGGTACTAGGATTAATACCTGGGTGATGAAATAGTCTGTACAACAAATGCCCATGACACAAGTTTCCCTAAGAGATAAACCTGTACATGTAACACTGAAGTTAAAAGTTAAATAAAATTATCAAGCCGGGCTTGGTGGCTCACGCCTGTAATCCCAGCACTTTGGGAGACCAAGGTGGGCAGATCAGGAGGTCAGGAGTTCGAGACCAGCCTGGCCAATATGGTGAAACCCTGTCTGTACTAAAAAAATACAAAAATTAGCTAGGGGAGGTGGCGGGCATCTGTAGTCCCAGCTACTCGGGAGGCTGAGACAGGAGAATCACTTGAATCTGGGAGGTGGAGGTTGCAGTGAGCTGAGATTGCACCACTGCACTCCAGCCTGGGCGACAGAGAGACTTTGTCTCAAAAAAAGTTATCATCAAGAGATTAAGTAACGGTATGAACAAGTGGCATATTGTCTAAAAATAGTTCTCTGTAAGATGCTTTAAAATTTTAATTATTAAGTTGCCATCATTTCTATGGGAAAATCTTATATTATTTGACCTAAAGCACAAATACCAGCACTTAAATATGAGTAAGTAAAAGCAGATAAATAATATAATTGCTTTCCATTTACACTCGGGTTAGAGGCAACCTGAGTGATTTGAGGAGGTGGTAGTGATTGGGCTTCTCTATAAAATGTTTATTTAAACATTTATAGAAAATAAAATGCTAAATCAAATAGGATTTAAACTTAACAATAAACAAAATAACTGAATAATTGTGAAGAGTTTTTATCTTTTATCTCCATGACTTTTGCTCCATGAAGATAGTCAAACACTATGCCAGTATCAGAAATTAAAATTGTATATTTATTTTACCTTTTGATTTCAATTTTTGAAAGAAAAAAATATGAGGTTACTTCAGAAAAAAATGTGTCAAAAAGATGTATTTTTTTGTTTTGCACAATTTTTAATTAGGACAGAAGTAGAAGCTGCTCTTAATAACTTTTCACTGACCTGGAGCCACTTGGAAAAGTCCTACAGAGGTGAAAAAACAAAAAAACAAAAAAACAAGAAAACCACACCACCTCTGAAGTGAGTCTGACATTAAAGACAATTCAAACCCACTCCAACGCAGACATTTAGTGACTCAGACATGACCCTTTATTGTGTGTGGAACAGGATGGGTAATGGGAACTGGGGTTACAATCTCTAAGCAACAATTATGAAAAATGAATTACCGGCCGGGCGCAGTGGCTCATGCCTGTAATCCCAGAACTTAGGGAGGCCGAGGCGGGCGAGTCATGAGGACAGGAGATCGAGACTATCCTGGCTAACACGGTGAAACCCCATCTCTATTAAAAATACAAAAAATTAGCCGGGCGTGATGGGGGGCGCCTGTAGTCTCAGCTACTCAGGAGACTGAGGCAGGAGAAGGGCATGAACCCGGGAGGTGGTGCTTGCAGTGAGCCAAGATCGTGCCACAGCACTCCAGCCCGGGCGACAAAGCGAGACTCTGTCTAAAAAAAAAAAAAAAAGAAAAAGAAAAATGAATTACCACTGGATAAATTAATGAGAATCAGTACGAACTAAAATGTGGGATTCTCATGCTTCGCATTTGTTAACTTTTCCGTTTTCCCACTTGTGAATTAACACATCTACAAAGACCACCGACAAGAATATGCACAGTCATCTTTTTATTCATCTATGAAAATTACTTCTGAGGAACTATCTACAAAACATTTTTGTGGACATGTCATAGTATAGTGACTTTAAAAAATCTTTCTGTTTTCTTAAACTTCTATGCTAAGATCATGTTTCATTCAAAAACTAAGAGTGTCCATTAATAGTAATCTAGGTGGGCATGCTATTTCCTTTTATAAAAAATTTTACTACTTATTTCTCAACATTTGAAGAGTGTATTTATTTTCTGACTATTTAAGAATATGTATACCTGCCCCCTAAGAAAATAAATAATCAACATTTTAATTTTGAAATAAATTGTACTGTGTTTTAATTATCAGTCTTGGTCCCAGCATATCTGCAAATATTTCTTTTATTTAATTAAGTACATCATTCTAGTTTTCATATTTCAAGCTCAAACTTTTCCCATATTTCTAGTTTTCTACTGTCATTAGGAATTTTGCATATATCTATATCTGACACAGTTTCTCAGTAAAATATTAATACATACAAATAACGCTGGCAACAAAATTCTTTCTGGGTTAAATAAAAACACACCACAAGGCCAGGTGCGGTGGCTCACTAATCCCATCACTTTGGGAGGCCGAGGCGGGCAGATTATGAGGTCAGGAGATCAAGACCATCCTGGCTAACATGGTGAAACCCCGTCTCTACTAAAAATACAAAAAATTAGTCGGGTGTGGTGGCGGGTGCCTGTAGTCCCAGCTACTCGGGAGGCTGAGGCAGGAGAATAGCATGAACCCAGGAGGCGGAGCTTGCAGTGAGTCGAGATCGCGCCACTGCACTCAAGCCTGGGTAACAGAGCGAGACACCAGACTCCGTCTCAAAAAAAACAAACAAACCAACAAACAAAAAAAAAACACAAACAAAGAACAACAAAAACATGCACCACAAATGTTCCCAAAGTGTCTGATAATATTGTTATGGTAGTGATGCTTGAAGAATAAAATGTTAATATTAGAAGAACTGCTCATAAAAGAGAAAACGGTTGGAAACATGATAAAAACCACAGTGATGGATTATTAGCAAATCATTTCTCCCAAGCTTTAGATGAAAGCTTCCTTTGGAGTTGCAGTGCAAGCGGGCAGGTAAATACTAGGGGTCCTAACAATAGCAGAGAACTGAGAGCAAAATAGCCTCTCACACATTTTCTCAAAAAAATGTACATCTGAAACTTGCTTGGGGCCCTCTCAAAATAACACCTACAATCTTAATCCACATCGAAATTATCAAATTCAGTAAGTAGCTTTCCTGAATCTCAATTTCAAATTTCCTGTGCATAGAAAATGCTCAAATCCCAAGCCTGTATTTTGCATGTCCTGAGAAAAGCAGATGTCAGGAGGGTGTGTGGTGACTCACGGGTTAAAATCTGGGTAAGCAGCAGGATAGGGGCAGCTAATGAGCAAGGGATTTTGGAGCAAGAATGCCTGTTCTGTGAAGTAGGGGCTGGGCGAGTGAAGATGCATAGACTAGACAGGAGAGACAGGGTCTCTGTGGTCCCCTCATGGTGCCACACGTCCTCCTGGATTTCTGAAATGGGGAATGTGGAGCGTTGAGGTCCAGGAGTAGCCAGGGGCCTTACATGTTCTATAGATATAGAGGGATAGAGTTCTTAATCAATTGTTATACTTGCCTCTCTATTACAGAAATCTGCAATGACAGCTTTACTGATTTCTGTTTTGAATCCATTTAACCCCTGAGATCGAAAACATTTTGCTGGCCTTAAATGACCATCTACAGAAAGCTTTAATAAGTAAATTCTACTGAAGTCTGCACAGTTCTCCTACCCATACCAAGTGTGAATTTTTGTATGTATGTTGAATGTGAATATGTGACAAGATTATCTAGAAAAATCTGTACTATCTAAAACAAACTTCCTGGATTATATGGGAAGAAGAGGGCTAGTCTGCCGGAATGGTGCTTCCGGAGCAGTGTATGTCAGTCACGTGGACTCACTCAGCAGCATCCTTGAGCCCAGCTCCTGCTGCAGACTCTGGAGGGATGCAGGAGACTATGGCCCAAGGCCTGCCTCCCATTCTTTGGGACCTCACAACCCCGCTGGGGAGACCTGAACCCCCACTTCCAAAGACAGCAGAGCCTGGACTGACCCAGGGTCTGGCTCTCACTCTGCTTCTCTGTGAAATAGTACTAATCACTTCATGTCTCTGGGAATCTTTCTGTTAAATAAAGGACCAGATTTCATGATTAGCAGGATTCTTTCAAACTCCAAAATTCCCTTTCTGTGAAGGCAAGACAGCGTATAATAAAATTTCACAGTGTGATAATGTAGGGGTAGAAAAGATGTGCTATCTTTCCTTACCCATCATAAAGGTCACAGGCGACACTCCTATAACAAAAGACAGGCTAGCAAAAGTAATGCATGATACATTTATTTAATCAAAGTTTTACATGACATGGAGTCTTCAGAAATGAAGACCCAAAGACCCAGGGGAAACTGTCTATTTTAATGCTTAAGTTCAATGAAGAATGGGCAGCCACGTGCAAAGGTGATTGGACATCTCTTCAGATTCTTCTTGGCCTTTCTGTATGACATTCCTTTCCCTCGGTGTAAGGCAGGACCGCTCTGGAACCAGGGTCTTGTGATCTGCTATCAAACAAGGTGGGTCAGAGAATTTCTTCATGGCCAGCTGCCACACGGAAAGGCAAGGAAGGTTAGAGTGATATTTCCAGGGTGTCATGGCTTGCTTTGGGAAAGAAGAATTCTGGTTTCCAGGACTCACTTAAGGGGAAAAGTAGGGGGTGGGAGACAGGAGGGCAGGAGAAGGTCAGAGGGAAACTTGGCTTCTGGGGCCTTCAATCTCCTTTAGTTCAAAGCACTCCGGATGCCAAAGCATCATACTTTGGGGTATCATTTTATGAGCCCCAGCGATAACAGTCTTCGTGGAATTCAGAGAATGGGGAGGATGTGTGAGCTGAAAAGAATGAAGGAAGAGATGTCAACTAAAGTCAGCTTTTACCACGTGGCAAGCATCGTACTCTTTGGTTTTATGGAACAACAGTTGTGAAACTGGGCAACTTTCATACAAACCATTTCATTCCTTTAGTAAATATCTAAGCTTTTATTATTGTCTTAAGGTTCAAAACAGGTCTCCCCATCCCATCTGGCCCCTAAAAAGGATATGTACTTAATTAAAGAATAAAAGACAGGGAATTTGAAGAATGACATTTTCCCCCCAAAGGCCAAATTTCTAACTTTGTTGTTCTTTCTAATGAGCTCTCTGTAGCTGAAGCCATACCCCTAGCATCTGGATGGTAAAATAGGCTGTTTGTTTGATCCTCAGATTGGGGAGGAGCACTAGTGATTTCTTTCCCTGCTTTACTGGCCCTGAGAAGAATGCGACTTCTCGCTTGCACTCTGATTAGCAGAGTGCTAATGTTAGAACTTTTCTAACATTAGAAAAAAGCTAATGTTAGAACTTTTCCCCTGTCCCTGATGCTCCAGACACTGATTCAGCAGAGGTGAAAGGAACCGTTTTCATTGTGCAGAGCTATAGATTTATGAAAATTGCTTCTTTTGATAGGCAGCCAGGCATGAAGCAGCCTTCTGCTTCTAGTCTCAAAAACAAAAAACAAACAAACAAAAAACCTGAGGGCTAATGATGTTAATCAAAGATATTGCCATATTTCCTGGATTTGGATCTCATTGCTACTCCTAGAGCACAGAATGGTTCCTATGACTGAAGACAGAAACCATACAATGCATTCAACATTCTGTCTTTGGTAATCCCTGAAAGTCACACTAGAAATTTAGGATTGTGTTAGCTGTAGGAAGGAAATCTGAAGTTCCCATGGAGAGAGGCGAGTCAAAGTGCAAATGTTGAAGCTGCCATTTCTCTCCGTCAGCTTTCTTGGGAATTGAAGTAGGGACTTAAAACTGTTTTCACTAATGGCTATTTAGTGCATCATAGTGAGTTTTTGATTCTTCCCATTAGAACTGAAAAATCTAACATGCTGCTGCCTTCACACCTCGTTTTCTGTCTTCATTAGGAAAATAAATAGCGGCATGCAGGAAGCCTGGTGTAGACTAAATCCTACTTGCCAGGAGGCTCTGCTGAGGTGGCTATTTAGGGGAGCAGAAAGAGCCCTGGACCCCAACTCAGAGGAAGAGTCAGGGCTATGTCTCCAATAGGATGCGAACAGCAACAGATGGCTTTGCACTTCTGGGTCACAGGACTTCATCTGTGAAATGAGAGGGTGGGAGTGGGCAATTCTTGCAGGAATTTCTCCTACTATTAACATCTCCTGGTACATTTGTTACAATTGATGAGCCAATACTAATACACTATTATTAAGACCGTAGTTTACATTAGGGATCACTCTTTGTATTTTACATTGTATAGGTTATGAGAAACACATAATGACACGTATCCATCATTACAGTGTCATACAGAATACTTTCACCGCCCAAAAAATCCTCTCTGTTCCACCAATTCATCCCTCCCTTCCCCCGGAGGTCCTAAAGTATGTAGCCTTTTTGGATTGACTTCTTTCACTTAACAACACATATCTAAGTTTCCTCAATGTCTTTACATGTCTCTGCTAGCTCATTTCTATTTATCACTGCATAATATTTGGTTGTCTGGATGTACCACAGGTTATTTATCCATTTAGCTATTAAAAGTCATCTTCCAAGTTTTGGCAATTATGGACAAAGCTGCTATAACCATCTGTGTGCAAGTTTTTGTTGAACATATCTTTGTTTTCAATCTCTTTGGGTAAGTACTAAGACCAGCAATTGCTGAAACATGTGGTAAGAGTATGTTTAGTTTTGTAAGCTATTGTTGGCCAGGCGTGGTGGCTCACGCCTGTAATCCCAGCACTCTGGGAGGCCCAGGTGGGTGGATCACAAGGTCAAGATATCGAGACCATCCTGGCCAACATGGTGAAATCCCATCTCTACTAAAAACACAAAAATTAGCTGGGCGTGGTGGCCCACACCTGTATTCTCAGCTACTTGGGAGGCTGAAGCAGGAGAACTGCTTGAATCCAGGAGGCGGAGGTTGCAGTGAGCTGAGATTGCGCCACTGCACTCCAACCTGGCAATAAAGCGAGACTCCGTCTCAAAAAAAAAAAAAAAGAAAGATACTGTCAAACTGGCATCTAAAGTGGCTATACTGTATTGCATTCCTGTAGACAATGGATGGGAGTTCCTGTTGACTCATATCCTCCCCAGCATTTGGTGTTGTCAGTATTTTGAATGTCGCCATTCTAATTGGTGTGTAGTAGTATCTCATTGTTATCTCAATTTGCATTTCTCCAATGACATATGATGTGGAGCATCTTCTCATATGCTTGCCATTCTGCATATCTTCTGGGGTGAGATGTTTCTTCAGATTTTTTACTCATTTTTAAATGTGTTGTTTGTTTTCTTCTTGTTGAATTTTAAGGATTCTTTATGTATTCTGGATACTAGTCTTCTATTGGATATGTGTTATACAAAGATTTTCTCCCAATCATCGGTTTGTCTTTTTATTGTCTTAACAGTGTCTTACACAAAATGGAAGTTTTAATTTTAATGAAGTCCTGCTTATCAATTTTTCTTGATGAATCATGCATTTTGATGTTGTACCTAAGGTCATGACCAAAATCAAGGTCAACTAAATGTTTTCCTATGTTGTCTTCTAGAAGTTTTATAGTTTTGCACTTTACATTTAGGTCTATGATCCATTTCGACTTAATTTTTGTGACAGGTGTAAGGTCTGTGTATAGATTTATAGTTTTGCATGTTGGATGACCAGTTATTCTAGCACCATTTGTTGAGAAGACTACCTTTTCTTTTGAATTTCCCTTGCTTCTGTGTCAGAGATCAGTTCACTATGTACATGTGGGTCTATTCTTTGGCCCGCTGGTATGTTCCATTGATCTATTTTTTTATTCTTTCACCAATACCATACTGTCTTGATCACTATAACTTTATCATAGATTTTGAAGCTATGCAGTGTAAGACTTTCAAACTTGTTCTTTAACATTTGTTGGCTAATCTGGATCTTTTGCCTTTTCATATAAACTTTGGAATCAGTTTGTCAATACTCACTAGATAACTTGCTGGGATTTCTATTGGGATTGCTTTTAATCTATAGATGAAATTTGAAAGAACTGACATCTTCACAATATTGGGTCTCTCTATCCATATACTTAGAACAACTCTCCATTTATTTAGATCTTCACTGAATGCCATCATCACAGTTTGACAGTTTTCCTCCTATAGATCTGATAAAATCAGAACAATGAGATGGAGCTATCACTGTCTTTGTTGAAGGAAACAACAAAACATATGTGCTTATTGGGAGAAATATTAGCAAATTATCACACACTCTGATTTGTTTTCTCTTAAATGTCAATTAATGGATGAAATTACAATGTGAAAATAACCATTGTTAACTTGTGTGAAGAAAATATGAGGGAAGATGGCTGACTAGACACAGCCAGGAGGAACAGCTCCCACCAAGGGACCAGGAAATTGGGAAGACTGGTGTGCTCCTGGCAGATCTTCAGAGGGAAGACTTTGAGAGCAGACAGAGGGAAGACACAGATGTTGGGCTGAAGGGGGAGGAAGCCGGGAACCCTGCAAGGGGCAACCATGCACCAGGACTCATTCCAGGTCCCCAAAATCTCCTGGAGGAGAGGTGAGTTGAACAGGCAAGGGGCAACCTCCTCTTGTCGCAGGCCCCTGAATTCCTGACAAGAGGAGACCCTACAACCACCAGGGACACTTGAATTGTCAGGAAGACCTGCTTATAAAAGTGTTAATGGTAGAACTCCAGACTGTGCAAAGCCCAGAAGGTTTGGTGTGGGAGCATCTGTAGTGGAGAATGGTCAGGGACACCCATTGCCCTAGGCTAGACTTGCTCTCATAGGAGACTTCAGCCTAGGGAAACTGTCAGACCTGAACTCTGCAGGGCAGTCTTGTCCCTGAGACAGGGCCAGTCTGACCTGAGCATCCTTCAGTCCACTTGCCCCTCCTGGGACCCCAGCCTGGCCACACCTGCTTGCAGTGCAGCTTCACAGCGGGGTGCAGTGGAGGCTACCTCCTGAGGACCTGCATCATAGTTCCTGTGCTGGCTGACTGTGCCTGACCAGCAGAGATCTGCTGCAGAGTGGCCCCCATGTACACACATCAGCCTAACTGTGCCCTGTCCCCACTGCAGTCTGCCCGTGCTACCTTGCCTGCATGCACTAGCCCATGGCCATCCCACACATCGCTTTACCAGTGCATGTGTGTGTGGGTGGACCTTGCCTCCCCTTTCCTGCCACAGCGTGTGTACCATGTTACTGCTGCCATCCTGAGTGCACTTCACCCTCTCGACCCCCCACCATACTGCCATTGCTGTTGGAGCATTGATGAGTGGGCATGAAGCCCGCCAGCCCCGCCCCTGCCAGCACCCTGCCCCTGCACCAACACTACCACCAGTGTGACAATAGGCACCGAGAACAGAGGACCCACCCCTGTTCTGAGCGGCCATGACCACCCACGTGAATGTGCAAGGAGAACTCACACAGTCCTATGCTCACCAGTGCTTCACTCCCATGCTAACACCGCCGCCGGCACAAATGCGCACAAAGACACGGGGGTGGGGGAGGGGGCACGCATCCTCCACCCCCAACCCCTGCACCGTGATGCCACAGTTGCTGCTATGAATGCCCACAATGAGGCCAGCATGCTGGCAGCCACTAGCTCCCTGCCGCAGCCAGTGAATGTGCACCACACCTCGCTGCCACTGCTGCTGCTGCTGCTGCTGAAGGTGTGAACCAGGATGGATCTCACTGGCACTGCCCTATGAAGCACTTTGACAGGCACCACCCATCAGAGTGTTGTGACCAGTGGTCTGGGATCATCTTGGTCCTTCCAGCACAGCAGGTTCCTAACCTTTAGGGGCCAGAGACAAAGCCTGGGCCAGAAACCAGTCCCCCAGAGTTAGAGCATGCAGTTCGGGAGTCCTGAGCTGAGCGTTAGCCTCCTAAAATATTCCAGAAAGGAAACCAGTCAGTTGAACCCACCTTGTACCAAAACCAAACCCTCAAGATCATCAAATAGAATAAAATAAAATAAAGCTCAGCCACAGGACACCAACTTCAAAGATTAAACAAACATCAGCCCACAGAGATGAGAAAGAATCAGCACAAGAATCCTGACAGCTCAAAAGTCAAAGAGCCTTCTTCCCTCCAAATGACCACATCACCTCTCCAGCAAAGTTGAGATGGTTGAAGTGACAGAAATGTAATTCAGAACATGGATATGAATGAAGATCATTAAGATTCAGGAGAATGTTGCAACCCAATCTAAGGAAGCTAAGAGGCACAATAAAATGATACAGGAGCTGACAGATAAAATAGCCATAGAGAAAAGAATGTGACCCACCCGATAGAGCTGAAAAACATGCTACAAGAATGTCATAATGCAATGGCAGGTATTAACAGCAGGATAGACCAAGCTGAGGAAAGAATCTCAGAGCTCGAAGACTGGCTTTCTGAAATAAGACAGCCAGACAAGAGGAAAGAAGAAAGAGTGAAAGTAAGAAACCTCTAAGAAACATAGAATTATGTAAAGAGACTGAATCTATGACCCATTGGTGTCTCTGAAAGAGATGGGGAGAATGGAAACTACTTGAAAACATATTTTAGGATTTCATCCATGAGACCTTTCCCAACCTAGCTAAAGAGACCAACATTCAGATTCTGAAAAGGCAGAGAACCCTGCAAAATCCTTCACAAGAAAATCATCCCCAAGAGACGTGATTATCAGATTCTCCAAGTTTGAAATAAAGCAAAAAATCTTAAAGGCAGAGAAAAAGAAATGAGAGATAACCTACAAAGGTACAAAGGGAAGTCCATTAGACTTAACAGCAGACCTATTAGCAGAAACCTCACAAGCCAGAAGAGGTTGGGAGCCAATATTCAACATTCTTAAATAAATGGAATTCCCACCAAGATTTCAAATCTAACCAACCTAAGCTTCATAAGTGAAGGAGAAATAAGATCCTTTTCAGACAAAGAAGTGCTGAGAGGATTTTTTTTTTACCACCAGACATGCCTTATAAGGCTTCTGAAGGAAGTACTAAATATGGAAAGGAAAGCCTGTTACCAGCCACTAAAAAAAAAATACACTGAAGTACAAAGCCCAGTGACACTATAAGGCAACCACATAAGCAAGTCTTTAAAATAACCAGCTAACATTATGATGACAGGATTACATTCACGCATGTCAGTATTAATCTTGAATGGAAATGGACTTAATTCCCCAATTTAAAGGCACAGAGTGGCAAGCTGACTGAAAAAGCAATACCCAATGGTACGCTGTCTTTAAAAAACTTATCTCACATGCAATGACATCCATAAATTCAAAACAAAGAGATGGAGGAAAATCTACCAAGCAAATGGAAAACAGAAAAAAAAAAGCAACTTTAAACCAACAAAGATTAAGAAAGACAAAGAAGGGCATTACATAATGGTAAAAGGCTCAATTCAACAAGACATTACTATCCTAAATATATATGCTCCCAACACAAGAGCATGCAGATCCATAAAGCAAGTTCCTGGAGACCTTCAAAGAGACTTAGACTGTCATACAATATTAGTGGGAGACTTCAACACCCCACTGACTACATTAGACAGATCATTGAGGCAGAAAATTAACAAAGATATTCAGGACCTGAACTCAACACTGGACCAAATGGACCTGATAGACATCTACAGAACATGCCACCCCAAAACAACAGAATATACATTCTTCTCATTGCCACATGGCACATACTCTGAAATCAACCACACGTGGGACATAAAACAATACTCAGCAAATGCAAAAAGAACTGAAATTATACCAAACACACTCTCATACTACAGCGCAGTAAAAACAGAATTCAAGTCTAAGAAAATTGCTCAACACCATACAATTACATGGAAATTAAACAACCTTTTCCTGAATGAGTTTCAGGTAAATAATGAAATTAAGGCAGAAATCAAGAAGTTTTTTGAAACTACTGAAAATAAAGTTACAACATACCAGAATCTCTAGGACACAGCTAAGGCAGTGTTAAGAGGGAAATTTATAGCACTAAAAATCAACATCAAAAAGTTAGAAAGCTCTCAAATTAACAACCTAACATCGTGACTAAAAGAACTAGAGAAGCAAAAGCAAACTAACCCCAAAGCTAGGAGAAGACAAAAGATAACCAAAATCAGAGCTGAACTGAAGGAATTGAGACATGAAAAACTATTCAAAAGATCAACAAAGCCAGAAGCTAATTTTTTGAAAAAATTAATAAGATAGACCACTAGCTAGAATAAAGAAAAAAGAGAGAAGATCCAATTAACACAATCAGAAATGACAAACAGGATATTACCACTTACCCCACCGAAATAAAAATAACCATCAGAGAATACTATGAACACACAAACTACAAAACCTAGAAGAAATGGATAAATTCCTGGATACATACACCCTTCCAAGACTGAGCCAGGAAAACACTGAATCCCTCCACAAACCAATAACAAACTCCAAACTTGAATTGGTAATAAACAGCCTACCAATAATAATAAAAAAAAAAGCCCAGGACCAGATGGATTCACAACTGAATTCTGCCAGCTGTACAAAGAAGAGCTGGTACCATTCCTAGTGAAACTATTTCAACAAATGGAAGAGGAGGGACTCCTCCCCAACTCATTCTATGAGGCCATCATCATCCTGATATCAAAACCTGTCAGAGACACAAAAATAAAAGAAAACTTCAGGCCAATATCCTTGATGAACATGGAAGCAAAAATTCTCAACAAAATTCTGGCAAACTGAATCCAGCAGCACATCAAAAATCTAATCCACCACCATCAAATAGGCTTTATTCCTGGGATGCAAGGTTGGTTCAACATTTGCAAATCAGTAAATGTGATTCGTCACATAGACAAAACTAAAGACAAAAACCACTATTATCTCAATAGACAAAGACTTCTGATAAAATTTAACATCCCTTTATTTTAAAAACTCTCAGTGAACTAGATTAAAGACTTAAATGTAAAACCTAAAACTATAAAAACCCTGGAAGACAACCTAGGGAATACCATCCTGGACATAGGAACAGGCAAAGATTTCATGACAAAGATGCCAAAAGCAACTGCAAGGAAAGCAAATTTGACAAATGGTAACTAATTAAACTAAAGAGCTTCTGCACAACAAAAGAAACTATCAACAGGGTAAACAGACAACCCACAGAATGGGAGAAAATATTTGCAAATTATGTATCTGACAAAGGTCAAATATCCAGCATCAATAAGAAACTTAAATAAATTTATAAGAGAAAAACAAACAATCCCATTAAAAAGTAGGCAAAGGACATAAGCAGATGCTTTTCTAAAGAAGACATACATGTGGCCAACAAACATATGAAAAAAATCCCATTATCACTGATCATTAGAGAAATGCAAATCAAAACCACAATGAGATACCATCTCACACCAGTCAGAATGGCTATAATTAAATGTCAAAAAATTACAGATGCTAGTGAGGTTGCAGGGGAAAAAGAAAAGCTTATGCACTGTTGCTGGGAGTTCAAATTAGTTCAACCATTGTGGAAAGCAGTGTGATGATTCCCCACAGAACTAAAAATAGAACTACCATTTCACCAAACAATCTCATTATTGGGAATATACCCAAAGGAATATATGTCATTCTATCATAAAGACACATGCGTGCATATGTTCACAGCAACACAATTCACAATAGCAAAGATTTGGAGTCAACCTAAGTGCCCATCAATGTTAGACTGGATAAAGAAAATGTGGTACATATACACCATGGAATACTATGTAGTCATAAAAAAGAATGAGATCATGTCTTTTGCAGGAACCTGGATGGAGCTGGAGGCCATGATGCTTAAACTAATGCAGGAACAGAAAACCAAATACCACATGTTCAAAAGCAAACACCACATGATTGGGAGCTAAATGATGAGAACACATGGAAAAAAGGGGGGAACAACACACACTGGGGCCTACTTGAGGGTGAAGGGTGGGAGGAGAGACGGGATCAGGAAAAATAACTCTTGGGTACTGGGCTCAGGATCTGGGTGATGAAACAATCTATTTTCCTACATAACAAACCTTCACATGTACCGCTTAATCTAAAATATAAGTTTTTTTTAAAAAAGAAAATATGAGGAATTGCATACCATTTGGGTTGAGATAAGGGGAAAGAAAACATGCTTCGCTTACAAGATTTTGTTGGAAAACTGCAAAAAAAAGTCTTTTACAAAATTGGTAAACATTTTTTTTAAAATCAACACCACAATACTTAAACACTTTAGTCAAAATACTTGTCAAATGAGTAAAAAAAACAAATTAGTTGGTCTTGCCTCTCCCCAGATTTTAGATTCTATCTACACAGGAACTGAGCAATAGATCTTATGTTATGACTTATTTTGGTAAAATAATTGGTCAGCGCAGCAAGAAAATGAGTTTAATTGAAGTTTTTCCTGCCAAAGATTGTAGGTTCCCTCGTTTATAGACACTGTATCATGGAATTTACTTTAGGTTTTTTTTTTTTTCCTTCCCTGTCTCTGAAAAGACCTTGCGTAGTACTAGCCTTATTTTGGCTTAGTGATTGTCAGCCCTGACTTGATTACTCATTAAAGTAACCTGGAAAGCTTTAAAAATACTGAGGCCAGGCCCCTCCCCACAGATTATATTGAATTGAACTGTGGTGGGGCTAGAGAATTAGGATGTATTTTGAAGCAGCTAGACTTGTGAGTCATTGGTAGCCACACAAAAACATTATTTATTACATGCAGCTGTTTGATTGAATTAAATTTTTGTCTGAATTTCTGACCAGTTTTGATAAAGTATTTCATCCAGTACTCCACATGCATACAGACTCACTTGTCTACTATAAGAGGAAAGTATTGTATGACATGTTTTCATGAGTCCCTCACATTTCTGCACACTTTACGAGCAGACACAGACTGCCCTTTGTTTTGACCATCTTTTCAAGGATGTTGGTATCCCCTTCTGGAACAAAGACTGGGCATTCTTAGGGATCTTTACAAGGGATTTGCATTCCCTGAGCTCAGGGCTCCTATCCCGTAATGCATGTGCATGCATCCATCTAAGTCCATCCATGTCCTTCCTGTGGGACTCCAGGACAAGGACAACTGACACCCTGTTGCTTATGCTGTTTGTTGGTCCATAAATAATAACGTTATTGGCCCAGCACGTTGGCTCATGCCTGTAATTCCCAGCACTTTGGGAGGTTGAGGCAGGTGGATCACAAGGTCAGGAGATCGAGGCCATCCTGGCTAACACGGTGAAACCCCGTCCCTACTAAAAATACAAAAAATTAGCTGGGCGTGGTGGCAGGCACCTGTAGTCCCAGATACTTGGCAGGCTGAGGCAGGAGAATGGCGTGAACCTGGGAGGTGGGGCTTGCAGTGAGCCGAGATCGTGCCACTGCACTCCAGCCTGGGCGACAGAGCGAGACTCTGTCTCAAAAAAATAAATAAATAAAATAAAATAATAAAATAATAATAATAACAATAATAATAACGTTCTTTGTCTCTGACCTGGGAGTCTTATTTCTTTTGGCAGCATCCATGAGAGTGGCAGGCCAACTTGTTAGATTGTAAGTAGTATAAAATTTCAGACCCTTTACTGTTCTTGCCAGGAAGATGAGTGTTAAATTGGATTAATACTTTTGAAAATAAATGCAGAGAAACCATGTCTGGGAATAACTATTAAAAAGACATAAAATATGAGGATCTCTGGGATGTCCCACTTGGTAGAACTGTAAGGTAACAACAGGGTGAATGTATCTTCTGAAAAGCCACAGCTTGCCTGTGATGCCACATTACAGGAAGTCATCGCATTTTGCAAGTATTTTGCATTTACGTTTTCTCGCAGCTGAAGGAATAATTGCTGTCTGGAGGTCTTAAAAAATAGAGAATTTTCTCTAATACTATATCTTCACTGTTTGCATTTCTTGTTATTGAACATCTACATGTCCATGTGTGGTGGCTCACACCTGTAATCCCAGCAGTTCGAGACGTCAAGGTGGGAGGATCACTTGAGCCCAAGAGTTCAAGACCAGCCTGGGCAACATAGCGAGACTCCACCTCTACAAAGAAAAATATAGCCAGGCATGGTGGCATGCACCTGTGGTTCCAGCTACTCAGGAGTCTGAGGTGGGAGGATCACTTGAGCCTGGGAGGTTGAGGCTGCAGTGGGTGTGATTGCACCTTTGCACTACAGATTACAGACTGGGAGACAGAATGAGACCCCATCTCCGAAAAAAAAAAAAAGAAAAGAAAATCTACAAAAATATGTATTTCTGTGGACTAGCTAAATATATTAGTGTTATATTATTGGAGAAATTTGATGAGTTAAACCCACTATTTAAGTGCCATTACTGAAAGCTACATCACATCTTTATGGTGTAGTTTTAAACTGGACCATCCAGTTTCTAATGAAGAGACAACTCCGTCAGTTCCGATGTGAGCCCAAACAAAACTTTATCCCCCCATAAAGTAGATTGCAGATTTGCACACACATCAGCAAGGGAAGCATGACAACAGTTCATTTAATGCTCTTATATGCAACCCTATATTGCATTCCGAACACAATAAAAATAAGATGTGGGCCAAGCATGGTGGCTCATGCCTGTAATCCCAGCACTTCGGGAGCGCAAGATGGAAGAATCACTTGAGCTCAGGAGTTTGAGACCTGCCTGAGCAACATAGCGAGATCTTGACTCCGAAAAAATACATTCTTTTAAATGAAAAAAAAATAAGATGAGATGTCTGCCCTTCAGCATGTAATAATAATTATTTTAGAGCATCTATTCTACACCAGACATTATGACTAAATGCCATACAAGGCACTGTTATAATTTCCAGTGTACATATGGTAGGGCTGAAGTTTAGGAAGTTTAGCTTGTTCAAATGAGAACACATGGACACAGGGAGGGGAACATCACACATCAGGGCCTGTAGGGGGATGAGGGACAAGAGGAGGGAGAGCATTAAGACAAATACCTAATGCATGCGGGACTTATAACCTAGATGATGGGCTGATAGGTTCAGCAACCACCATAGCACATGTATACCTATGTAACAAACCTGCACATTCTGCACATGTATCCCAGAACTTAAAAATAAAATTAAATTAAAAAGTTTAACTTGTTCAGCATCCCATTGTAAGACACTGAGATTCAGGACTCAGGCTCTTAACTGCACAACATCCTATTACACAGATGCTACTTGAAGAAACAGATCAGCCCACCTACCTGACTTGACACCTTATAAATGAAAGAGCCCTGTGAGCACACCTCAGTGGAATCTCAGAAGATCCTCCCAAGCTATTTCACTTATTTACAAGTGAAATTGGAAATTGTTGCTGTAGCTGACAATATATTTATTGAAAACATTAGAGTGGAAGAAGTAAAGTACAAGTGAATTTGACATTTCAGAACATTTTGGCTTTTTGTCAAAGGTATTTGAATTTGCAAATGAGGCTCTGACAGTTACTGAAAAGATATGTCAACTGAGTTCAGGAGATGAGTTTTGGGGTCAGTCTTGAATTCTCTTCCTAGGGAAGATCTGTGTTGGTGAAGCATAGAGTTTGCAAAGGCATTCCTCTGAATTTGTGCTATTTATACAGAAGAGCTGTCCTTTCCTGTGGATTTCATTTACACGATTGGAAAAATTGCCTCTTCATTTGAAATAATCTTTGTGAAATTATATTTTCCAATATGTAATAAAAGAGGTGAATCTGGGAAAAGTGCGTAGTAAAAAATTTGACTTGGACATGCCATTAGGTTAAAAGATTGAATTAGGATTTATTTTAAAGATTCAGCATGGCAAAGAGGAAAGTGGCCAACTTTAGGTTCTATAAATCCGATGTTGAATACTGGCCTGGCCTCATCCTCATGCAATGACTTTGAAGGTTTCTCACGAAAAGAGAACTCTTGTTAGTGCCTGGTATTAGGCTTTTACTCACAAGCTGATCACTGTTGCTCTATTTGTCACTGAGATTTTCATGGTGATAGTGAGGTAATGATGGTGATAATGATGATAAATTTTTAAAATATCTCAGAAATGGGAGAAAATATTACAAGCATTGAATTACAAATGTGTGCCTATCGAGTTTATGCAAGAATAAGGCAGAACTTTCCCTCAAGGTGCATGAGTATTATTGAAGAAATAATACATAAAGAATTACAAACATTGACTGTATGATAAACTTTTGAAGTGCACCTTGCAAATAGATACAAAGGAGGGTTGGGTTTTTTCTAGAAGGATTCATACCCATTTGAGCAACTCAATTATTTATTTCAAATAATTGAAATAAAATACCTTAAAAATGTTTATTCAATTACCGAAGACATTCTTATAAATTATAACACAGAGAAATAGACATATTTTTATTTGAGTATATTGTTTCTTGCCTTTAGGGCATTACAATGAGGTATCATATTTAAACATAAGGCTGACATAAAACATCAAAACAGATATATGAGGGATATGACTAAAAGTTGTTCTTTCCAAATATAGGTGCACAACTCAAAAATGTCTAACTTATAAGAACTTTCAATCTGTATGAGATTAACCAGTTAACTTGTTATCATACCTAATGAGTGCACTCCTGGTATAGTTAACTTTTAAAACAGCTGAACTTTATAATACATGATTATGAGTAGACAATATTTCAGAGATCCTAAAAAGCTTGTTTAAAATGTCTCTTTTGGTTAGAATGAAAGATAAACAGTGACAGATGATGCCTATTGTCTCCACGGTAATTACACTAATTAAAAGTAACATTGGGCCAGGCGCCGTGGCTCACACCTGTAATCCCAGCACTTTGGGAGGCCGAGGCAGGCGGATCACGAGGTCAGGAGATCGAGACCATCCTAGCTAACACGGTGAAACCCCCATCTCTACTAAAAATACAAAAAATTAGCCAGGCGTGGTGGCGGACCCTGTAGTCCCAGCTACTCAGGAGGCTGAGGCAGGAGAATGACCTGAATCCGGGAGGCGGAGCTTGCAGCGAGCCGAGATCGTGCCACTGCAGTCCGGCCTGGGCGAAAGAGCGAGATTCCGTCTCAAAAAAAAAAAAAAAAGTAACATTGGAAATTTTTCTCAAGAAATAAATGTGCTTCAAATATGGTGTAGTCTCACATCTAAGACTGAGCCACAGTGCACCCTGTTTTCTACATTACTATGAATAATTCCTGTGGTGGATGACATAACTTGTTCTTTGTAATGTAAGACATTAAAATATTTGTAGGCATCCCAAATGTATTAATGTAGAATCTTGTTTTGGACAAGTGTGGGAAAACTACAAATTAAGCAGATAAAATGATTAATTCTGTAGTTTCCCAGTCTCTTGATGTTCTGTTATAGATCAGTGATTTGGTTTCCATCCTAATGATCAATAGTATTCCATGCTAGGATTAAAAAGGGATACAGTGTCTCAGAAAGGCAGCCCGAGTCAGAAAAGAAAAGGATTTCCAGACAGGGAGGCTTTGGAGCAGAGGATTAAGCCCAAGAAATTGCTTGTGTCAAGAGGGTTAAATGTGGAAACAAATTAATGTGCTTTGCTCTCATTTTTTTCCTTCTAAAAACTCTTTCCCCTATTTGTTCAAATGCATCCATTGGCAAAGTAGGAAAGAAAAAGAATTAATGGGTGTTTGTAAGGAGACAACCAAGATGAGCAGCAGCACAGAGCAACAGCCTCTGCTGCCCTGACTTTTTAAGAAATCTCAGCCAGGTAAGGTGACCCATATCTGTAATCCCATCACTCTGGGAGGCTGAAGTAGGAGGATTACTTGAGCCTAGGAGTTCGAGACCAACCTGGGCAACATGATGAGAACCCCATCTCTATTAAAAAAATTTAAAAATTAGCCAGGCATAGTGGTTTACACCCATAATCTCCACTACTGAAGAGGGTGAGGCCAGGAAGATCCCTGAGCCCAGGAGTTCAAGGTCACAGTGAGCTATGATGGTACCACTGCACTACAACCTTGATGACAGACTGAGACCAATGAACTATTTATAAAGAATCACTGATTCAACCTGCAGGTATTTTGCATGACAGAGATATCTGTGTTAAATGAAGACCACATTTTATATGCCGTCTTTTTTTTTGGCTTACATTATATTTTTGTAGACTTTGTTAGAAACATGGTGTTGGGAAAGGTGAAAAGTTTGACAATGAGCTTTGACTGTCTTAATGACAGCAATGTCCTGTGTATTCTATCATCTCAAGAAGGGTGAATTTAGAAGTTATTAGCTGGGCACAGTGGCTCACACCTGTAATCCCAGTACTTTGGGAGGCTGAGGCAGGTGGGTCACCAGGTCAAGAGATTGAGACCATCCTGGTCAACATGGTGAAACCTGGTCTCTACTAAAAATATAAAAATTACCTGGGCATGGCGGTGCACACCTGTAGTCCCAGCTACTTGAAAGGCTGAGCCAGGAGAATCACTTGAACCCGGGAGGCGGAGGTTGCGGTGAGCCGAGATCACGCCACTACACTCCAGCCTGGCGACCAAGCGAGACCCCATTAAAAAAAAAAAGAAGAAGAAGAAGAAGAAGAAGAAGTTACTGGCAAAATCAGAGTAAAAGCTCTTAAAATTCATGCAAGAGGACACTTGGAAATACGCTCTGTTGAATCTAGAAACACTGACGCCAATACTGCCTGTAGACGGAATTACATGGAAGAAGTACAATATATCAACCATAAAGATATCTTAATTGGACACAAAAGAGTCAACGATAATTCCAAAGAAGGCTTCAACACTATTCATTCAGGAAGGCTGAATATGCTTTCAGCTCTGAGCTTCCAGAGACACCACTTGCTACCTCATTCAAAGGCAGTCGTGGTGTGTGCACTCTTGTGTGAAAGCTGAATCTCAAAAGTCCCTGACTACTAACAGTAACATCACAGAAGGAATTTACAGTCTCTGAGTATATAAATATGAATACTCCTTCATCACTGTCACCCCAAGCAGGCACAGAAGAAAAGACACTAGGTTGCTGGTTTTCTACCCCAGGCTCAATATCCTTAAGTGCCAAAATTGAAAAGAAGGGCTATACCATGGGTGAATCAACTCAGAAATTTGCTGAGACTGAGAACTGCTCTTTCCAAATGCTAGTGCCAAAGTCAGCCATTACCAAACACGGGCCTTCCATGCCAAACGGAAGATGAAGGAAGTGAAACAGCGTGTGGCTAACTTGCATGAGGAATCCTTGTCATCTGGAAAGAGAGACGTGGAATGTCAAGTTGCTGAAAATTCCACCAGTTTGTCCCTCTATTCTCCACTGTGGTATAATCTGTGTGGAATATTTGTTAATGGAATATGTGGATATTCCTGGAGCTATGGACTCATTTATTAATTTGCCACTTGCCATCAGCACCATTCCTCTCCATCTATTGGGTACCAGAGCTTCAAATGTAAGCAGGCAGCGTAGCAGGAACATAAACTGGCTCAGTTTATCCCTTCCTGAAAGACCTGAAGCACCAGCCAGCTATGCAGAAGTGGTAATAGAGGAACAAAGGCAGAACAGTCTCGCATGTGAGTGCCTGTGATGACTTCGGGAGAGCGCGCCAAGGACCACTGTTTGCATACATCCAGGAGTTTCAGTTCTTGTCTCTACCTCTTTATTCAGAGATGGATCCAAATCCTGATGAGTCAGCAGATGATAGACCATCCTGCCCTTCTTGTTGAAGAAGCACTTGGTTGAATCAGGTCGATGTGGGTTCCAATCTGTATCTCTTCTGGTTGAGGACAGGGAAGTATCCTGGAGACAAGTTTTCAGAGGAAGTGGAATTGCTTTTGCCCAGAAAAATGGTGAATACATGAAATAACCAGTAATCATCCTTTAGAAGCCTGAAGGCAACATTCTGGGGTTGTCCTAACATGCTTGAAGATCTGAGCTTTTCTCCTTTTAAACTGGCACATTCTCAGAGCTGTCGTCTTAGCCTGTGGTCTTACATGTCAAGGTACCACGTTATAATGAGGGATGATTTTCTTCTTTTGATTTTAAAATTTGTACATGCTCAATGCTTATATTGTGCAGTTCAATGTTACTACAGCTTTTTTTTTTTTTTTTTTTTGCATTTTTGCCAGACTCTTGATGCTCATTTAAAACTTGTTTGTGGTCAGCACAAAGAAAAAAAAGAAAGCTTTGAAAAAAACTTTTAACATGAAAAGAGTAAAAATTCACTGACTTTTTAAAAAATTTAATGGAGCCTGGACTTCACCTGCATACGCACATGCTCAGAATTGTCCGACTAGGCTGACTGTGTATCACTTCTTCAGCTCGGACCCTGCTGTGGATTTATTTACAAACATTAATTGCTGTTAAGCCAATCGTTTTTGCTGTATGTTTTGCAGCTTACTGCAATAAATACTAAACAGATAATATGGGGAAAAAAGAGATAAGAGGAGGAAGGTAATAAGAGACTTTGTTAAGATTGTATACCTTCCTGTTTTCTTCTAAGAACTTGTTGCCTTTTTACTATTACAAAGGCAACATTTCTACTATTACGACAAAGCAGCATTTGTTACTGACTAAAATCACAAGTGAATGCATCGCTTGTCAAACTGTTTGAAAGCTATTTGTGTTTTGTTGCACTGCTATTTTGTTTGTTTGGCTTTTTGAAGAAGAAAATTTGGAAACAGAACACGCATGAAAATCATGACCCATCCACATTCCCTTTTATCATCATATACAAGAAAAAACTAGCAGAGCTAATAACGAAGTAAAGAAGGGCAGGATGGCAGGTGCCAGCAAGGAGTTAAGGGCTGTTGCTTTAGATATACCTAATGTTAAATGACGAGTTAATGGGTGCAGCACACCAACATGGCACATGTATACATATGTAACTAACCTGCACGTTGTGCACATGTACCCTAAAACTTAAAGTATAATAAAAAAAATAGTATTTTTATTATATCTAAAGTATGGAAATTTTTAGCCACTGGGGAAAGGAGGAGAAAGTGCACTTATTTTTATACAGTTGCTTAATTATCTCCAAAACACAAATGTTGAAAATCATATTTGCTGGTGTGAAGTATTTTAATGAATGGGAATCCATATATTGAGGTTATGATTCGAGAGCTGAATTTATGCATTTGCTATCTTACTCAAGCTTGGCACAGCATGAAAACGCAAAGTATATAATATTCCCAAAATATGTAATTTCAAACTAAAAATACTAGAAAGTTTGCTGTGATAACTGTTTTGTATTTTTCTTTTTTAATGAAAATACTTTTTTATGGCCTAAAGAATAATTTGTTAAACATGGGAAATCACTCACTTCGAGTAGATATAGATAAGACAGGAAGAGCGAGTACATGGGTCAATTATAGTTTAATTAAAGATAATTTTCAGTCGGCTCATAACAAATATACCAGCACTCATGATAACATTTCACATTTTCCAAGGTACCAAGTGTACTGATTGTGTGTGTGTATTTTAGAAGGAATTCAGCTCTGATTTTTTAAATGAGAGTCAGCATCTCTGGTGTTGCAACACACATGTGAAATGAGTATTATATCTTTCTTGCCATTTAACACCACAGTTAATAAAGTGGCTGAAAGTTTTTTAAAAAAAGAGTTAATGTTGGCCGGGCGCGGCGGCTCACGCCTGTAATCCCAGCACCTTGGGAGGCCGAGGCAGCTGGATCACAAGGTCAGGAGATAGAGACCATCCTGGCTAACACGGTGATGAAACCCCGTCTCTACTAAAAATACAAAAAATCAGCTGGGAGTGGTGGCGGGCACCTGTAGTCCTAGCTACTCGGGAGGCTGAGGCAGGAGAACGGCGTGAACTCAGGAGGCAGAGCTTGCAGTGAGCTAAGATCGCGCCAATGCACTCTAGCCTGGGCGACAAAGCAAAACTCTGTCTTGAGAAAAAAAAAAAAAAAGAGTTAATGTTTAGCTTTTAACTTTCACTATATATATATATTTTTTTTCTTTGTTTTTTGAAACGGAGTCTTGCTCTGTCACCAGGCTGGAGTGCAGTGGTGTGATCTCGACTCAGGACAACCTCCACCTCCTGGGTTCAAGGGATACTCCTGCCTCAGCCTCCTGAGTAGCTGGGACTACAGGCACACACCACCACACTGAGCTAATTTTTGTATTTTTAGTGGCAACGGAGTTTCGCCATGTTGGCCAGGATGATCTCAATCTCTTGACCTCATGATCCGCCCGCCTCAGCCTCCCAAAGTGCTGGGATTACAGGCATGAGCCATCACGCCAGGCCCCACAATAAGATTTTTGAGCTCATAACAATATAATAGAGCCGGAAGATGAGCTCTGTTGAGGGAGAAAAGGGTACACCAAATTCCCGACATGGCTTGCATATTAAAAGCCAACTCAGGCTGGCTCAAAGGTGAGACTCTTGCTCTGAGCCAGAAGGTGGAAGGTGTGAGGCAGACATAGAAATGAAGGTGTGTCCTCTCTGCAGAGGAAGGATAGGGCAGTATTAGAGGAGACATGGCTATGCTGTGTAGCTGCCTGGACTTTGAGAAAGACCTCATGCCACAGGGCTGAGGAACATTCCTGTGGATCCCTAGTACACACGGGATCAAAGGGATACCTTAATCTACAGTTTCCTAAAAACAAAGAGTTAAGTTGCTTTTAAAAATTAAAATATATATACGTTATTTTTATAGTTTTAAAAGTATGGAAAGTTTTTAGTCACTGGGGAAAGGTGGAGAAAGCATTTATTTTTATACAGTTACTTAATTACCTCCAAAACAGAAATTTTGGAAATCATATTGGCTGGTGCAAGTATTTTAACGAACAAGAATCCATATATTGAGGTTATGATTAGAGAGCTCAATGTATGCATTTGCCATCTTGCTCAAGCTCGGCATAGCATGAAAACCTAAGTTTATTCCCAAAGTATACAACTTTAAATAAAACAAAAAAACTTCAAGTTCCAGCCACACACTCTCTCTCTCACTCCGTACCTCCCTCTTCATCATATCTCTATATATCTTACATACTTTAAAGTCCCAGCCAGGTGCAGTGGCTCACACTTGTAATCCCAGCACTTTGGGAGGCCCAGGCAGGTGGATCACCTGAGGTCAGGAGTTCAAGACCAGCCTGGCCAAGATGGCAAAACCCCGTCTCTACTAAAAATACAAAAATTAGCTGGGCATGGTGGCACGCCTGTAATCCCAGCTACTTGGGAGGCTGAAGTAGGAGAATTGTTTGAACCCGGGAGGTGGAGGTTGCAGTGAGCCGAGATCACGCCACTGCACTCAGCCTGGGGACAGAGCGAGACTCTGTCTTAAATAAATAAATGAATAAATAAAATAAAATAAAGTCCCACTTCACTTCTCAAATGGGACTTCTGATTAACATTTTGGTTTGTAAACCAGGGAATAACTCCTACATTTTATTCATTCAGGGAGAACAGACTATATACTGGGTCATATGTTATGTTCATATTTTCTCTGACTCTCATTCATGAAGATGTCTGCCTTTCATTAATTTGTTTTCTTGTCACTCTGTGAAAACATAATTTCAAGACTCACAGACACTGAAAAATACTATTTTTCAACCACTGATTTCTAACGTTGGTGAAGGAAAGCTTCATTTTCCCCAGAAAGCTTTCACTTTGAAGATATAAACTCCGAGTGGAACAGGAGTTTTATCTTCACTTTGGAGCTCCAGAGGACCATAGAGAGAATCTAGTCCAACACTACAGATAAAGAAACTGAGGCCTAGAGGAGACAGGTGACTTGTAGAAAGGTCCTACAGGGAGTAGCAGAACCCAAACCCACATGCAGTCCACCTAACTCTGAGACCGAGTCGCACTGACAATGCCATGTCCACCTTCATTACAGCACAAAATTCAGGGAATGGGGAGCATCTATAGAGCTCTTGGGAAATAAAACACCAAAGCTTACAGATCCACTGATGAACCCAGTGCTGCATTTATAGACCCACGTTAAGGGTCAAGCACACACGTCCACTACTGAAAAAAAGAAATTCTGACCTGGACTGAGTACATTAGCATCCTTGTTAGTTGCATTTGCTAAATAAGTCTCTTCTAAGCCCAACTCCCTCACGAACCTCCAGGATTTATGAGAGGTTTTGAAGAGAAATTGTAATTACTTGGGCCTTGATGAAAAGGATGAAAAAAGGTCTGTTAATAGTTCTGTGAAGGAACAAGAGGATTTTGTTCATGGGCCTAAAAACTAAACTCAGCAAAGGAGAAAACATAATGCAATGGAGAAAAAAATAGCCTTCTCAACAAATGGTACTGAAACAACTGGGCATCCACATGAAAAAAAAATGAGCCAAGACAAAGACCTTATAAGCTTTGCAAAAATTAACTCAGAGTAGATCATAGACCTAAATGTAACATGCAAAACCGTAAACTCCTAGAGGATAACAGCAGAGAAAATCTGGATGACCCTGGACATGGTGATGACTTTACAGATGATCCAGGAATTGCACTCCTTGCTATTTACCCAAAGGAGTTGAAAACTTATGTGCACACAAATACATTCACACAGACGTTTATAGCAGCTTTATTCATATTTGCCAAAATATGGGAGAAACCAAGACGTCCTTCATTAACTGGCTGAATAAAAAAACTGCGGTACATTCAGGCAACACCAATGAAAGAAATATTTTGTAAGCAAGAATTTATTAAAGTTAAAAACTGGCTGTGCACGGTGGCTCACGCCTATAATGCCAGAAATTTGGGAGGCCGAGGCAGGTGGATCACCTGAGATCAGGAGTTCAAGACAAGCCTGGCCAACATGGTGAAATCCTGTCTCTACTAAATATACAAAAATTAGCTGGGTGTGGTGGCCAGCACCTGTAGTCCCAGCTACTCGAGAAGCTGAGGCAGGAGAATTGCTTGAACCCGGGAGGTGGAGGTTGCGTGAGCTGAGACACCAACCACCACTGCCCTCTGGCCTTGGCGACAGAGCAAGACTCCATCTAAAAAAAAAAAAAAAAAAAAAAAACCCATAGATACTATGAGAATGAGAAGACAAGTCACAGACTGGGACAAAGTATATTCAAAAGTCACGTCTGATAAAGGACTGTTATTTGAGTTATATAAAGGACACTTAAAGCTCAACAATAAGAAAACTAACAACCTGATTTTTAAAAGGGCAGATCTGAAAAGATGCCTCATCCAAGAAGATATACAGATGGCAAATGAGTATATGAAAAGATGTACAAGATCATATGTCATTGGAAATTGCAAATCAAAACAACAGTGAGATACCACTACACATCTATTACAATGGCTTAAATCCAAAACACTGACAACACTAAAAACTGGAAAGGATGTGAAGCAACAGGAATTTTCATTCATTTCTGGGCAATGCAAAATAGTACAGCCACTTTGGAAGAGAGTTTGACAGTTTTAAAAAAACTAGGCCAGGCGCAGTGGCTCATGCCTGTAATCCCAGCACTTTGGGAGGCTGAGGCAGGCAGATCACGAGGTCAGGAGATCAAGACCATCCTGGCTAACACGGTGAAATGCCATCTCTACTAAAAATACAAAAAAAATTAGCTGGGTGTGGTGGCGGGCACCTATAGTCCCAGCTGCTGGGGAGGCTGAGGCAGGAGAATGGTGTGAACCTGGGAAGGCGGAGCTTCCAGTGAGCCGAGATCGCGCCACTGCACTCCAGCCTGGGCAACAGAGTGAGACTCCGTATCAAAAAAACAAACAAAAAACTAAACATATTCTTACCAGATGATTTAGCAATTGCATTCCTTGATATTTTCCCAAAGGAGTTGAATACTTGGGTCCACACAAAAACCTGCACACAGATGTTTACAGCAGTTTTATTCATAATTGCCAAAATGTGGAAGCAATCAAGATGACCTTCAGTAGCTGAATGGATAATCTGTGGTACATCCAGACAATGGAATATTATTCCACCTAAAAAGATGAGACCTATCAAGCCATGAAAAGACATCAAGAAACCCTAAGTGGACATTACTAAGTAAAAGAAACCAATCTGAAAAGGCTAACTACTTTTGATTCTAATGTATGGCATTCTGGAAAAGGCAAAACTTTGGAGACAGTAAAAAGATCAACGTTTGCCACTTGTTAGGGAGGAGGGAGAGATGAATAGACAAAGCACAGAGGCTTTTTGGGGCACTGGAAATATTCTGTATAATACTACAATGGTGGATACATGTCACTACACCTTTGTCAAAACCCATATTACGTACAAAGCCAAGATTAAAGTCTGTTGCAAACTATAGACTTTGGATGATAATGATGTATCCAGGCAAATTGGTTGTGACAAGTGTACCACTCTGGTGAGGGTTGCTGATTGATCATGGGGGAGGCGGTGCATATGTGGAGGCATGGGGTATATGAGAATTCTCTGTACTTGCCACTCCATTTTGCTGTGAACCTAAAACTGTTCTGCAGAATAAAGTGTATTGTTTTTCTTAAAAAAGTAAACTTAGTTTAAACCTAATATGAGACTTAATCATTATCAAAAAAAGGGAAAATGCTTCCAATTGAGAATTCCTGGAATTTACTGGTGTTTAGTAAAATTAAAGGCCAATGATGAAGAAAGTTAAGGTCTGCCACAGGCTGGATATCTTGCAATGACTTTCTTTATAGCTAGCGTATTTTGAAAAGTAAAAGAACTTTATGGGTAGTAAAAACTTAATGAAAATTGCAACTGTCTCATTAGATGATATCACAGGCATTTAGGTATGTTCAAAGGTCTATGGCTGGGCCAGGTGAGGTGGCTCACGCCTGTAATCCCAGCATTTTGAGAGGCCAAGGTGGGCGGATCACAAGGTCAGGAGATTGAGACCATCCTGGCTAACACGGTGAAACCCCGTCTCTACTGAAAATACAAAAAATTAGCCAGGTGTGGTGGTGGGCACCTGTAGTCCCAGCTACTCGGGAGGCTGAGGCAGGAGAATGGTGTGAACCCAGGAGGCGGAGCTTGCAGTGAGCAGAGATCCTGCCACTGCACTCCAGCCTGGGTGATAGAGCGAGACTCCATCTTAAAATAAATGAATAAATATATAAACAAAGGTCTATGGTTTACCAAAAGAGTGATATTCCAATTCAATTATTTTAACGTTTTGGTGAAACGTATTTTTAAAAACATGAACCAATAAACCAAACAGTTTTACTTTTAAAAGTGCAAGTTAACTAAGCATGCTAACATATTTCTCAAGAGATGGATGAAACTCCACACCCAGTGGGGTCTAGCGAAAGAAATAATAAGAAGTGCCCATTTTTAGGCATAAAAAGTATTTACCCCAGTCTTTTTTTTTTTGAGAAGGAGTCTCACTCTGTCACCCAGGCTGAAGTGCAGTGTCGGGATCTCAGCTTATTGCAAGTTCCGCCTCCTGGGCTCACGCGGTTCTCCTGCCTCAGCCTCCCTACCCCAGTCTTTACTATTTAATACAAGATGTCTAGATTTAAAATTAATTACAAGCCACACAAAAAGACAAGAAAGAACCCATTCCCAAGGGGCCGAGCAACCATCAAAATTACACTCAACCACTCAGCTCTGACACAAGTGTTTGTTAGAATTTTATGACAGAAAATTTAAAAACAACTGTAATTAATATGGTAAAAGCTCTAATGAAGAAACTGGCACCATGCAAAATCAGAGGAGTAATTTCAGCAGAGATATGGAAACTATAATATGAATAAAATGGAAATGCTAGAAATAAAACTTTGGTAACAGAGATAAAGAATTCCTTTGATAGACTCATCAATAGACTTCATGTAGCAAAGGAAATACTCTTGCGCTTAAGAAGGGAATCAATAGAACTTGCCCAAATTGAAATACGGAGGAAAACAAGAATGGGGAAAAAATAGAACAGAGCATTCAAGAACTAGGGCTATCTATTCCATATTATTAAACAATCTAGTACAGATATAATTGGAATCTGAGAGACATATGTGAAGAAGTAATGTCCAAGAATATTCCAGAAGTTAACAACAGACTGGAAACCACAGATCCAAGAAAACTGGAGAACATCAAACAGGGAAAATAAAACAAAACAACTTGGGTATGTAATTGTCAAGCTATTAAAAACAAAAGGCTTCTTCTCCAGATTTCTATACTTTTTTTAAGGAATTAAAGGAAAGGCCTTCTGAAGAAACCATAGAAGCCATTACTTTCTTTTACAAAGGACAAAACTTAAACAAAGACCTAACTTAAACATGAAGAGGAATTGACTGGCTCATATAAATGAAAAATAAAAAGATATATTTCCTAATCCAGAATATTTCTGGATTCAGGAATTAAATAGCATCATGAGGATTGTGTGATTCTGTCCCTGACATCTGCCTTTCACCCTGCTGGGGCTCAGAAACCCATACACCAAAATACAGTGCTTTGACATGATGAACTCCAGAAGAAGCTTCAAGGTCTCTTTGACCTTCCCTCCTCTCCTTTCTCTCCCAAAGCACAAGATAAAGTTGTTCTCTGAAGTTTCTTTATAGGCCTAAAGTATGGAACTAAGATAGAAGAAAACAATTACCTCTGGTCTTCTCCCTGAGTTTTCCTTAACTGAAATCATATTGAAGGAAGAAAGACTGAAGTCTGCCAACACATCTGGACAGACTTTTGTCACAAACCCACAAACCATTGTCTGCTCTGTGGGCCCAACACACTTGGTCCCAGGTCATTGTATGTTCTTCAAACCCATTGAATCTCTCCCAAAATTATTTACTACCCCTCTAAAATCATTCACACTTCCCTACTTCTCTTTCCCTTAGTAAGAGTGAATAATCACCTGTACCCCAATTTGAGGTGGAGCAATCATTCTGTGATTCTCTCTCATATACCCTAGTAAATGTATATGCCATTTATCTCACTAATCTGCCTTTTGTGAGTTGATTTTTCAGTCAATCTACTGAAGGCAAAAAGATAAGCTTTCCCTTGGCCCCTAACTCTATTGGCCAATAGAGTGTGATACTGAAGGATTTGATACAGAATCAAAAATCAATGGTTAGATCACGTCATAGATCCTCCACTTTGATCAATATAGCTTTAAATTTTCTGGGAGTGATTCTTAACTAATGATGCTCATCGGAGTCACATGGGAACAATTTCTGAAAACAGATTCCAAGATCATATGAATACAAGAATAGAGCTTGAAGATGCACATTCCCAAAATCTCTTCATGCAATTCTGATGACTTCCCTTTTTGTAAACTAGGTTTTTTGAGCCCTGTCTACATCTTAATGTCTATCCAAGAGAAGACAAGATAAAGACCTTTGAAATAACGCCTAAGATTTGCATAATCAGCTGGGTGCAGTGGCTCATGACTGTAATCCCAGCACTTTGGGAGGCCGAGGCGGGTGGATCACAAGGTCAGGAGATTGAGACCATCCTGGCTAACACGGTGAAACCCCGTCTCTACTGAAAATACAAAAACAAAAAAATTAGCCGGGCATGGTGGTGGGTGCCTGTGGTCCCAGCTACTCAGGAGGCTGAGGCAGGAGAATGGCATGAACCCTGGAGGCGGAGCTTGCAGTGAGCCAAGATCGTGCCACTGCACTCCAGCCTGGGCGACAGAGCTAGACTCCGTCTAAAAAAAAAAAAAAAAACAGATTTGCATAATGTTAATCATTGTCTAGCTATGCAGATTCTATTAACAGTTTCCAGAAAAGCAACCTGTTCTGGATGTTATTACATGTTTAAATTAAATGAGCTCTCTTCTTTTAAAAGAAACAGAACCAAGAACTAATAACTTTCAGAGAATGATTAACTCTCCAACAATAGCCCCTCCCAAAAGTAATGTGACACGAGAGCCTAGAAATTATTTTCTACACTGAAGCAAAATTTACATTACACTGGCGGTATACTATTTCTAGATGCATGAAAGCATCTGCATAGTCAAAAGGCTTAGGGAAGTCGCTCCTGGAGAAGAGCATCCCCAGATGAACCTACTTCCTCTGTAATGGGTGATGGGCAGAACAGAAACACCTGAGCACCGGACTGGAGGTGAAAAGTCCTATGTGGGACTGATTAGATTTGGAATCTTGGAAGTTATGAGTCATTTATGAAGTCTCAGATTACTATATGTAAAATGAAGGTTTTAATGAATTTTAATGAATGGCTGCAATCTAGAGTTTCTATTCACAAGTGTTCTTAAATGTGCTGATTCTAATTGGGGATAGAAAGATGAGCCCTTGACTTCCTCCCCGAGCCCCTGATTTTTGCTAGCCTGTCGCTTTTCTCTGTACTAATTTCCTCTTCCACAGTTTTTATTACAACAGTGTTAAAAAGGCTAATTGGCTGGAGAAGTATGGCAGATAGCGTGAATTCCAATAGAAGAGCCAATAAGAAGACACTTTACAGAGGAGTTGACTGATGAGCTCAGGGACCTCGGGAACTCTAAGCATGCCAAAAGTTTAGGTTGTAAGAAGGAAGGTTTAGCAAACAGAAGATTTCAAGGGCTTTGTGATCCATGTTAAGGGTTTTGGGGTTTATCCTGTGGAGCTACAGGGATGAAATGGAAACCATTACACTCCCTCTGCCTCTCTTGGTTCATGTGTCCAAAAATGACCAACTCAAGCTCCAGTGCCTCTTGCCTGAAGCCTTCCTTCATCACTTGCTGGATACACTGTCCTGAAACAGTGACTTTGTCATGCTTTCACTTTTAAAAAACATATGCCTAATGTAGAGCGTCTGGAGAGGAGCAATGGTAGAGGCAAGAAAACGAGTTTGCAAATTGTTGTAAATGATTCATAAAATAGATATTGATGTTGTTAATTAAGGCAGTAGCCTGGGATAAAGAGTCGTCCATGGGTTTAAGAGATGTTAAGAAGGTAGAGTAAGCAGTACTTTCTTTTTTTTTTTTTTTGAGATGGAGTCTTGCTCTGTCACCCAGGCTGGAGTGCAGTGGCACAATCTCAGCTCACTGTAACCTCTGCCTCCTGGGTTCGAGCAATTCTCCTGCCTCAGCCTCCCGAGCAGCTGGGACTACAGTCGCACACCACCACGCCCGGCTAATTTTTGTATTTTTAGTAGAGATGGGGTTTCACCATATTGCCATGGTGGTCTCGAACTTCTGACCTCATGATCCACCCGCCTTGGCCTCCCAAAGTGGTGGGATTACAGGTGTGAGCCACCGCGCCCAGCCAGTACTTTCTTATTAACTGAATATTGAGGTATAGGATGAGTGGCAGGAGAGATAGTGAAAAAAAGCTCAGGGTAACTCCAGGTCTGACTTACATAACTGAAGGGACATAATGCCATTTATTAAAACAGGGATGTCTGCAAATTATTTGATTGAGGAAACAGAGAAAATGAGTTCAGTTTTACATATCTGTTTTTGAGATGTTTGTCTTTGGTGCTTAACTATTTGTATAGCATTTGCCCCGGAGATAGAGCTGGCCAGAGATTTGGGGTTATCGCCAACTGAGACCAATATGTAGTTTAGATCCTCACTATTCAAAGTGTGGTGTATGGCCCAGGAGCATGGACATCATTTGAAAGCTTGTTTGAAATGCACGATTTCATCCTTCATCCCAGACCTATTGAATAAGAATATGCATTATAAGATCCCCAGATAATTTATATGTAAATTAAAATGGAAACCACTGGTTTACATTACTCAGAGGAATACATTGTGAAAAATAAGCTCAAGGATGGAACATGAGAGACATCACATTTAAGACGCAGGCAGGAAGAATGGTTAGCAATGGAGACCAAGGAGGTACATTCAGAGACCTTAGAAGAGGGTGTGGAAAAACGGTATCATGGAAGCCAGGGAAAGACAGGGTTACAAGATGAAAGGCTTAACACCTGAAAATTCCAGAGTCAGATGAGCTCAGATCTGACTACTGAGGAATTGATGGCTTCAATGTTTATAAGAGTGCATAGACCCAAGGAAGTGGGTGGAGACCTGACAAGGAAGTGATGGAAGACTTTTTTTTTGGAGAAGTTTGGCCTTGAAGAGGTAATGGCCATGGCTGAGGGAGAGAGTGGGTGGGCAGAAAGCAAGGTCTGAAATGTAGAACTGGTTTTTCTCTTCACAGGAAAAAATTTTGATCATGTTTATAAATTGAAAAGATTAAAAATACATGAAAGGGAAGACTGATGTTAATAATTGGACAGCATCTTGATTATGACTGAGTAAACAATGTGAGGATGGACTGCCTTTGAGCAGAAGGGTTTTTCCCTCCAAGTCTTCTCAGATTAGAAGACAAGAACATGAGTGTGATTGCATGCAAATATGGGTAATTTCTTGATGTGGTTGGTTGTTTTAGAGCATGACAATGGAGAGACTTTCTGGCTGATAATCAAATTTTCTTTGTGAATGAAAGGCAAGATCTTCTGAGAGGTGGTGAAGATTTGGTAGAGAAATGGGACAAATGGAAGAGGATGCTGAAAGGTCTGCAAAGCTGCTCCCGTGGCTGTAAATCATGAGCACCAACCTCACTCGGTGGGTGAATTCTTGTGGCAACACTCTATAGCCCAAGGATAGGAATGGGAAAAGTCATGGTTGTTTTGATCCAGTTTGAAAGTTGGAGTGTTATGGTTTGTTGAAGCATGTGGAGAGTGCTGATGAACACGATCAGAACCAAAGAGAACAAATTGAAGCTTTCAGGGGGAAACTTGAAAGGGAGTGGAGGGACTGGCAGGATAAGTGAGATGAAAGTGGACACAGTTTAGAGTTTAGAATTTAGAAGGGAATTAGTTCTCAGTACTGGTACCACCTAGTGTGGAGCGGGTAAAGAGACCAGTGAGGGAAACTGAATATAATAGGGTTCCAAGTTAGAATCCTGTCAGAATCAGTTTAGAAGTCATCTTCTAGTCTCCAGTAGCCAGGAGACTTTACATCTGAGGCAGGAAAATCTCTGAAAGTATGAGTTCCAGTTTTCTTGTTTCTTATCACCTGCCTTTGAGTGAGTCATGTCACTCAAAGGCAGGTGATGAGGACTTGGAGACACTTGGAGTTCAATGGGCCTGACCCACTGAGTTGCAGATAAAAATTCACTTCTTTATTTAATTCTTAACCAGTTAAATATGCAGTGAGTATGTAGGGTACTCAAAAATGTATTTAACAGTCATCAGAGCTGCTATAAAGACCACTGAAATATAGGTCTTAATTCTCACAGTCTGTCTAAGAAGACAAGGCTAACACATTTGAAATACATGCAAGAGACTACATAATTACAGGTAATTGCCAAATTATAATAATTGACTATGGGACAGGCGCAGTGGCTCATAACTGTAATCCCAGCACTTTGGGAGGCTGAGATGTGCAGATCATGAGGTCAGGAGATCGAGACCATGCTGGCTAACATGGTGAAACCCCGTCTCTACTAAAAATACCAAAAAAAATTAGCCAGGCATAGTGGCATGCACGTGTAGTCCCAGCTACTTGGGAGGCTGAGGCAGGAGAATGGCATAAACCCGGGAGGCAGAGCTTGCAGTGAGCCAAGATCACGCCACTGCACTCCAGCCTGGTGACAGAGCGAGACAACATCTCAAAAAAATAAATAAATAAATAAATAAATATTGACTATGCAAGTTACAGGAGGTTATAGGAGTTCATGTGACTAAGTAAATCAAGGGGAGGAGTGTAATCAAGGCATCTGTCCCCCTGATAGGTAGACTTTGAATGGGTAGAGGAAATAAGAATGGGCAGGCATCTAAGACAGGCCAAATGCCCCAAGGCATAAATGAACATGGTATGTTTGTGTGGAAGAAAAGGGATGGGCCAAATAGATCTGAGGTGCTGAGTTGAAGTGTGTCAAATGATGCTTCTGTAAGGTGTAATAAGGCCAGATTATAGAAGGCTGTGCTAACCTAATGGAGAGAAAAGCTCACAGATAATAAAATGAGGGAGTCACTAGGTCTAAGCAGAAATGAAGAAATACAAACTTTCACAGATTATAAGCAATAGAAGATATTCTTTAAAAAATTAAATGCATAAAAATGAAAATATCTGCATAAGTAGAGCTATATAAGGAACGCAATGAAGCTGGGAAATATTGCGAAGAATACTACCATTATGAGGACAACTCTCTATATTAAGTAAGTTATTTCAAAAAATAGGAGGAAATTCAAGAGCAGTAAAAAACAAAAGGGAAAAACGCTATTGTCAAGATCACATATGAGATAATGTAAATAGTTTAAAAAGTGAGAAAAATTTTATCTAATACCCATAGACATGCAAGTTACAGTAGTTCAAAGCACCATTTTATGTCTAATTACTAATAAAATCTCTGTGAAAAGATAAGCCTTTCCTGGCAGTCCTGTGGAGAACGGGATGCACCATGTGCTGCTTGTGACCTTGTAACCTAATGGATGCATTCAGAAAGTAACATACAGATGCTATATAATTTATAAAAATTTCATCCTCCTTTAACTAATATCTCACTACCAGGAATTTATCCTAAGACAAGTTTTTTCTTTTTTTTTTTTTTTTTTTGAGATGGAGTCTCGCTCTGTCACCCAGGCTGGAGTGCGGTGGCGCAATCTCCGCTCACTGCAACCTCTGCCTCCTGGATTCACACGATTCTCCAGCCTCAGCCGCCTGAGTAGCTGTGATTACAGGCGCCCGCCACCACACCCGGCTAATTTTTTTGTATTTTTAGTAGAGATGGGGTTTCACTGTGTTAGCCAAAATGTTCTCGATGGATCTCCTGACCTTGTGACCTCTGCCTCCCAAAGTGCTGGGATTACAGGTGTGAGCCACAGCGCCCGGGCGTTTTCGCTGGTTCAAGCGATTCTCCTGCCTCAGCCTCCTGAGTAGCTGGGGTTACAGGCACGTGCCACCATGCCTGGGTTCAAGCGATTCTCCTGCCTCGGCCTCCTGAGTAGCTGGGGTTACAGGCACGTGCCACCATGCCTGGCTAATTTTTGTATTTTGGTAGTAATGGAGTTTCACGATGTTGTTCAGGATTTTCTCGATCTCCTGACCTCGTGATCCGCCCGACTCGGCCTCCCAAAGTGCTGGGATTCCAGGCGTGAGCCACCTCGCCCGCCGGCTATTTTTTTAAAATTATGTTTACAAGACGTTCGATGTTACATCGAAAAAGTGAAAATAGTCTAAATATCCAAGAGTAAGAAAATAGTTAAGAAAATTTTAACACCCAACGTGTGGCGATAAGCTTCTGTTGTTATTAAATGTAATAAATATGAACATTTGTCAAACACGGACATGACAAATACATAGAAAAAGCAAGATATAAATCTATATGTTCAATATTATTGGACATGGGTAGCGCACATCTAAACACAGAGAATCAAGTACTACAATAAGAGTGAGAAATGCAGCTTCCTTTCTTAATTTCAGATGCCTGAGAAGAGAACAGCCCCGGAGGATCACGGCGTCTGAAGAGATTACTCTGGCATTCTACCGGGACCGTCCCTCCATTTTCTTCTCTTCTTTATTTTGGTCTGAGAAGCTCTTTTCCTATCTATTTTATTTTTCTTCTGTATAGCATCAGAAGTATCTTCTTATTTATGTTGAATTTTACATAGGATTTTATTTTAGGATGTATTTTCAATCTCAGTTTGTTTTCCTAGCTCAGCATGTTTTGTTTGTTTTTTAAAATTCATTTTACTTATTTTTTGTAACTCTGATTTTGAGTCACTACTGAGGATGTCATAGTATTTTTTGTCTTTTTTGTTTTGTTTTGTTTTTAGATGGAGTCTCGCTCTGTCACCCAGGCTGCAGTGCAGTGGCACGATCTCGGCTCACTGCAAGCTCCACCTCCTGGGTTCACACCATTCTCCTGCCTCAGCCTTTCAAGTAGCTGGGACTACAGGCGCCCACCACCACACCCGGCTAATTTTTTGTATTTTTAGTAGAGACGGGGTTTCACCGTGTTAGCCAGGATGGTCTCAATCACCTGACCTCATGATCTGCCAGCCTCGGCCTCCCACAGTGCTGGGATTACAGGCATGAGCCCCCTCGCCCGGCCCATAGTATGTTTTGTAAGTGTTCTGAAATCAAGTAATAAGAGATTTTCTTTAATGAAGGTGAGATAAGTTTCTGGCAAATATTGAACTTGAGAATTAATGAAGTGTATACTTCTCATTTTCTACTCTAACCTTTTGAAATTAATACAATTTTAACATGAAATATTTCCATGAAATTACAAGAGAACTTTGATGTTTGTTTCTGCATTCTGGGCTCCAAGAAACATGGTGTAGCATGGTCTGACCTGCATATCTTTGGAAATTTATAATAGGTTTCATTGTCTGATCTTAACCAAAACCCAATCCTTAATAAAATAGCCCAGTATATATATGGTTTTTTTCCTCTACTAAATGAATTACAATTCTCTGCTAGCTACCAGCACAGGGAAAATTAAAGAGAAAACCTTTCTTCCCTTACAGTGCATGAATTCTACCAGTGTGGAAGAATGAAAAGAACCCAAGCTTTGGAGTTTTACAGCCACAGGATCAGATTTTAGTCTATTCCACTACCCAAAACTAGGCAAGTTTTCCGGGGTCATCTAGCCTGTATGACCTCATTGGTAACAACAGGCTTCACTGTGGGTTAAGTGAGATAATGAGTAAAAATGGAATGGTTTGGGCCGCTCACAGTGGCTCAAGCCTGTAATCCCAGCACTTTGGGAGGCTGAGGCGGGCAGATCACCTGAGGTCAGGAGTTCGAGACCAGCCTGACCAACATGGAGAAACCCCATCTCTACTAAAAATAGAAAATTAGCTGGGCATGGTGGTGCATGCTTATAATCCCAGCTACTCGGGAGGCTGAGGCAGGAGAATCATTTGAACCCAGGAGGTGGAGGTTGTGGTGAGCTGAGATCATGCCATTCCACTCCAGCCTGTGCAACAGGAGTGAAACTCCACCAAGAAAGAAAGAAAGGAAGGAAGGAAGGAGGCAGGGAGGGAGGAAGGGAGGGAGGGAGGGAGGGAGGGAGGAAGGAAGGAAGGAAGGAAGGAAGGAAGGAAGGAAGGAAGGAAGGAAGGAAGGAAGAAAGAAAAAAAGAAATGGAATAGTCTGGTAGGGTAATTCCCAAACTGCTGCACATTAGAATGAAGTGGGAAGCTTTTAGAAACCCAGCGTCCACATTGCACGCAACATCCATGAAGTCAAAATATTAGGCGTGGGAACCAGGCATCAACAGTTTTTAAAGATCCAAGATGATTCCATTGTGCAGCAAAATTTGGAAACCAGTGCCTAGCACAAAGCAGGTACTCAGCAAAAGTCAATTTTCTTTATCTTTCAATGTGTGGTGTATTTGCCAGCTTTCGGGTAGCACTTCCTTATCTTCATTCCTTAAAACTCTGCAGCAGAGTGGCACTGCATACGTAAATGCTACACTGACATCTTGCTGCATGCCGCACTTTACTGCAGTGGAAAATAATGAGGAGCTAGCCAATACCCATTATTAAAGTATCACACAAGTGTTTCATCCCACCCAGTCACATTTTTCAGGGCTTCCAATTCACACTTTCGTAAATGCGGCCGTTTCCTCTTCCTGTGACTTAGATGAGATGGAAACAGACATGCTCTCAAGTATCATATTAGCTTTTTTTCAGAACTTCTTTAGTTTTCTAGTGAGGCATCTATGCCTCGTAGAAATGCACTTTAGACCCTGCTATACAGAAAAGTAAATTTTCTTACAACTGGTCTGAAGCATATGTATTATTCTTTTAGATCTGATGTATCAAATGCCCACGGCCCTAGGTATGCCTGTGTTTCTTTAATCTATAATGATCATTTTATACAATGTGCTGGCACCTTGCCCAGCACACTCCTTTATCTATAGCAGGTTTAGCAGGCTGGGTAATTGCCCCTTTTAAAGTGTCTGCACTCAACACTGCCCTGTCTGGTAAATGCAATTAGAAGCAAATCTTTGGGTGTATCACCCCAGACTTTTTATTAAGCTCATATGGCATTCTAATTGCCACCATTTCTCACCAGGTTGCTCATTAGCCAAGAGCAGCCAAAGGTCTGGATCATATCAGACAGTGACTTTCCAACCCATGAGACTCCCTTGTTCACCTTAAATATAAACCACATAGAGAAGAAACTGGGGATTTGTATGCATGAAAGCTGACAGTGGCCATAACAAAAGCAATAAACAGAAATCCCAGAGATAGTGATGACAGAAGAAATGTATGTTAGCCAAGGGGTTAGAGGGAGCACTTTGTGTTGGCACTGAAAGCAGCCAGAAGAAGACTCAGAGTGAGACAGAAGTTGACTCATGCAACAAACCTTCACCACTGACAGTCAAAGAAAATGACTGAGGAGCGTTTCAATCATGTTAGAGGTTTATTTTGACAAGGTTAAGAATGCACCTGGGAAAAAGGAACACAAAACCACTAGAACAATCTGTGATCCATGCTTTTTCCAAAGAGGGCCTGGGAATTTTAGCATTTAATGGGAAAGAGCAGGCAGTAGGAGAAAGAGGAAGAAAAGAAAAAAGGGGGAGGGTAGATAAAAGGGGCAGGCAGTTACATTCTGTTGAGTCTTTGATCAGTGTGCACTGAATCCACATTTCACATGTCAAAGGAAGGGGTAGAGAAACAGTCAATTATGCATTCATCTCACACTCAGTGAATCTGCATTTTTAAATAAGATAAAATAAACATAAAGTAGAGGAAGTAATCAGATATGCATTTGTGAACCCAGAAGATCTAAGACAGGTCTCAGTTAATTTAGAAAGTTTATTTTGCCAAGGTTGAGGACGCATCCATGACACAGCCTCAGGAGGTCCTGATAGCATATGCCCAAGGGGGTTGGGGCACAGCCTGATTTTTACATTTAGGGAGACATGAGACATCAATCAATAGATATAAGAAGTACATTGGTTGGGTCTGGAAAGGCAGAATAACTGGAAGCAAAGGCAGGAAGACTCAAAGCTGGGAGGGAGCTTCCAGGTCACAGATAGGTGAGACACAAACAGTTACATTCTTTTCAGTTTCTGATTAGCCTTTCCGAAGGAAGTAATCAGATATGACTCCTTTGGTGCAGGGTGGCAGGTGGGGGGCGCTTTTAGTTTTATCTTTTGTCCTTTGTCCCGGGATCTGTGAAGATAAGCTGTTCACTTGCATTGTCCGGGTGAAATTCAACAGAACTGTTTTAGGGTAAAGATCTTGGGACCCACAAAGAATTTCATTTTGAGCAAATTGTGAGGGAGGCATGTATCCTTTTAGATCTGTAGCTGTCTTATTTAGGAACAAAATGGGAGGCTGATTTGCATGACCCAGTTCTCAGCTTGACTGTTCCCTTCAGCTTAGTGAGTTTGGGGTCCAGAGATTTTATGTTCCTTTTACAGCACCCAGGAGGAACGGAGCATAAGCCTATTTCTCACAGCCTTGAGGAGCACTAACTGAAGTGCTCAGTTAGCAGCATTTGAATTAATTATTTCACAGCTCATCCTTAACCAAATTATTTTTAATATGATTCTAAAACTGGAGTTTTACCTTAAGCTTAGTATTTTGAGGTAATCTTAGCAGCAGGTGGACCTTAGCTCACTAAAAGCATCAGAGCTCTTAGTTACCTCACTCATCAGTGTCTTGGCTCCTCTTCTGGAAGGCAAAAAGAACCTCATCCATCAGTCCCCACATACTCCTGTAAGCGCGGGCCCCTGTTCTTTGCTTCTGGAAAGCATCCATCTGGTCCTGTATTGCTATCGTTCCTTTTCTGTCTGTTTTCCTATGCAAACCAATCTATCATTCTATTTTGTTGCCCCATTTCCAAGTCACTTGACCAGATAGATAACCACATAAAAACAATTAAGTAATTTAAGCTTAAAAATTAGGAGCAGGAAATAATGTAAACTGGAATAGTAAGAAAATGCTGAAGGTGAGACTTGTGGAGGGCTGGCATTGTGGACGTCTTTAAGATATAAGACCTCATTGTAACAGTCAAAGCAAAGGGGACACATAATTAATACAAGACTTTTTATCAAAGAGGAAAAGCTGTCATTTTCTCAGGAATCTAATACTGTTCTAAGACTTAGGTTTAAAATGTATCAGGAGTGCCTTCTAAGTGACTGTGGAAAGAGGGAAATAGTAACCATATATTTTGAATGAGTGATTCTAGATCGTGGCTTCTATCTTATGCCTACTCTTCTCCCCTTGTCTCTTGTAAACTCACTTACAACCAGATCATAATAATAAAACTAGAATGTAGAGCGGCCACACAGTACAGTGACTAAGGACGCCAGCTCTGAAGCCAGACCTTTGGGTTGGGATCTCAACACTGTTAATTTCCTCATTTGAAAGACCAGGGTAATATAATCCTTCAAGAGAGGGTTGTTATTAGGGTGGACCTGATAAATAGGGTGGATCATATAATTTATCATACAGATGGATGCTTTAGAAAGTGCGATGATGTTTACTTGTCAAATTATTATCATGCTATTTTGACTATATTTTCTTATATGCTTTACTTGGAATATTTAAATTAGCCCATATGTAACTAGAGTCTAAAATCCATAGTTCAGGGAAATTATGGTTGTATTTTGTCCCTTTAAAAAACAAAGGGGCATTGGCGCCCAAACCATTGACCCCTGCAAAATGCAACAGGTTGCGTGGAAGTGAAACATAATGCCTCCAACCTGCTAGTTATTTACACATGTTGACCTAAGGAACACACAAGCCAGATATTCTTTAGGTTGTCTCTTTTTATCGTTAGACCACTGAATGGCAAAGTACTTGGTCTGCATTAGATTTATTTACTGTTAAAAGATTTTCAAGAAACTACAATTTAATAACATGTCCTTGAATTTTTTTCACAAGTTGAAATAAAAAATATACAGTATCTATTCATCTATCCTGGAAAGTCCCTGATAAAAGCACTGCGTTTTCTTAATCAGTTTCCTTTTCTGTAGAATAAATTTCTGTTATGCTTCTTAATCAGCAAAATGACAAACAAATTAAGAAATAACCTCAAACTTAACAAAACAGAAGAAAGTCTTCCCTGAAGGTCTTGGAGAACCACATGAGATCAGATCACAACCCAAGATCTGCCCTGAGAAATGGGTAGAGCCAGGGACCTGCCACACCTCCCTTCCTCTTGTCTAACCGGAGATGAGAAACTAAACTTAATTTTCATGATCTTACTATGTTAGCCTCATACATAATCATCTTCTCTTTTGTCTAAATGGTTCCCTATTTTCACCTTATACTTAACTATCATATATAGGGCATATGAATACATTTATCTCAGATCCCATTCAGAAGTTGTAAAGGAATACATTATTAATAAATCAAATATTTCTACATTACATGGAAGAAAATGTGGTACAGTTAAGAGGATGGATATTGGTCCCAAAGAGTCCAGAGTTTAAACCCTTACTCTATATTATCTACATGATCTGCGCATGTCGCTTATTTTTAATGAGTTTTAGTTTCCTCATTTGCAAACAGCGTGACACTTGTCCCAAAGGATTGAACTGAGGATTTAGTAAGATAACAGGTGTAGAGGGTGTCTTCACAGTCCTGGGCTCATGTCAGGCCCTCGATAAATATTAATTCAATTCCCCTTCTCCTGCCCTGCTATCATCCTTCGGCTCAGAGCAGCCAAAAGCTGGAAAAATAGGCTCCACCCAGAAACTATAACACGATGATGATAAAGCACAGTTGGATGGATCAGGAGTAATCTACTGAGTTATCCCTGTTTTAAACCATTGTGTTTGCTTCTGTGCATAGGAGAATCACCCCATGCTGAAGGGCAAGCGGAACATTTGCACAGTTGCCCTTGGGAACATAAAGAACAACAGTTCCCTTAGCCAAGCCTAGGGCCGTGTGGAGATGAGGGGCACATGGGACGCAGGTCCCTCTGCTACAAGCTTGACTGCCATCGGAAGCTGGGAGACACCAAAGGGTGGCCCCAGGGCTCTCTGTCATCTTATGGTGACTAAAAAAATGCACATTCCTGCATTGATAACAATGGGTATTTTTATTACATGAAAATCTATGTACTTACTATTTGTGTTCTTCCCAACATTCAACTGACTTTTCTACCTGATGCAAAATGCAGGAGGGCTGTTCACGACTTCTTCCTCTCTTCCTCTTCTCCTCCTATTCTTCCTCTTTCTTCTCCTTCCTTCCTCCTTCCCCTCCTACTGATGTTTTTATATCAAAAAATGAGAAAAAACACTTTCAGTTACAAAGTAAGTCTGAAACTATATCAAAATAATTTAGATCTTTAGTAGATTGAGAAAAAACACGAGAACTTTTTCAACTTGCAGGAATAAAAATGTCAAGATTATTAACTCTGTTCTTTATTTTTAGTGGACTATAAAAAGGTTTATTGATAATTTCTGTTGAGCAAGATGACTTCAGATTTTATATCATCTAGGCCTTAAGATTTACTAGAATTTTAATGTATCATTCTAAAGATGTGCCCACAAAATACCCCTTAGTGTTGTTTGACCGATAAGGGTACATGCTACAAACACGTGGAGAAAAACGTGCAGAGCTATTCGTGCAAGCAGTTAGTGGCCATTGAAATTCCTCACTTATCAACAAAATAATAGATTCCTTCATCCTAAAGAGTGCAAGTGTATTTTAGGTCCATGCCATAAATATTTAAAACTATCTCATCTTACTGAAAATTTATGTAACACATGACCTTTGCAAAATTGCAACCTTTATTCTTCAAGCAAAACTTGGTTTCTGCTGGTCACCACAATGTGCTTCTTTTGGACACCAGGTATAACTGAGATTGAATTGTAACTGTTAGCAGTGGAGAAACATCATGTATAACTGAGATTGAATTGTAACTGTTAGCAGTGGAGAAAGCCTGCCGCAAATCAACTCAATTGAATTTTGTGTTCACAGATGCTTTGAGTTTTACAGAGTCTTATATTCCATTTTCAAGTGCGTCATTCAGGACACAGGCCCATTTTCCATATCCCAGATCACCCAACCAGTCCAGGGCGATTTCAGAAACTTTCCTGAGCATATAATATAGACCAATGCTAGGTTGTAAACTAAGTATAAAATTCTAAGCCCCCCAACCAACTGAACAGAACCCTCTTGGCCAAGAGGACCCCAGAGAAAACCGAAAAGCTGTTTCTGGCCCTGAAAGAAAGGGAGGTCAGACACACCTCATCATACCTACTCTGTTTTGGAGTTTGGACTCAACAAGTAACTAGCAGCAGTGTTAAAATAGAGATCCTAAGACTGACAGAACAGACCCTGTGTGGCCATAAGATAACAAATTACGAACAAGCCCTAAGGCCATGCAAGGCAGGCGTAAGTCAGGCCTGCAGGCCATCAGGCTTGCTAACCAGGGCATTTTATTGTGGCTGACTCTGAGAGAGCATTCTTATCTTCCTTTCTGTCAGCTCTAAGCTGTAGACAGGGCCTTACTCCTTCAACCAATCACAAATTATAGAATCCCCAAATCCACCTACAACCTATAAGACCTCTCCTCAAGATAATCCCCCTTTTTGAACCGAACCAGTGTATACCTTCCATGTGTTGAAGTCTTTGCCTGTAACTCCTGCCTCCCTGAAATGTATAAAACCAAACCAACCCGGCCACCTTGGGACCACTTACTCAAGCCTTATCGGGTGCGTGTTTTCTCCAGGCCTCAGTCACTCATATTGGTTCAGAATAAACCTCTTTAAAATATATTACAGTTTGTTTTCTCCATTAACAAAGTCAAGCAATTAGTTCTTAGATCTGAAAATATAACTATTACTGCATTAAAATAGATTAATGAAAGAGGATATACTAGATACAGGAATATGAATAGCACAAAATGTGGCACATTTGTGGAACACAGAAAAGGGATTCTATGAGTTAGCCAGTTAAAATAACTAAGGCCACGGCCATTTCACATCCTGGGTCCAGAATTTGAAAGATCAAAGTATCTCCATAAAAAAATATATTTTTTCCCCTTCATGCTTGAAAATGCAATAGGCAATGTTATAGTAAAGTCAGGAAATGTGACATGAGTCTGTCTTATTTTGTTTTGGACCCTGAGCTGGCTGTTTCACATCTTTCAACCAATTCACAGGTGTGACTTTAACTATCACTCATACCCTGTACTTTTTTTTTTTTTTTTTTTGAGACAAAGTCTCGCTCTGTTGCCAGGCTGGAGTGCAGTGGCGATCTTGGCTCACTGCAACCTCCAACTCCCAGGTTCCAGCAATTCTCCTGCCTCAGCCTGGCAAGTAGCTGGGATTACAGGCGCATGCCACCGTGCCTGGCTAATTTTTGTATTTTTATTAGAGACGGGGTTTCAGCATGCTTGCCAGGATGGTCTCGATCTCCTGACCTCGTGATCCGCCCGCCTCAGCCTCCCAAAGTGCTGGAAATAAAGGAATGAGCCACCGCAACTGGCCGCTCATATTTACTTTTAAATATATATTTCTAGTCCAGACTTTTCTTCCACGCCCATACTTGAATATTCATATATCTTCTGAATTGTTTCCACTTGGATTTTTCTCAGACACCTAAAATACAGCCTGTCATCAGTTCTATCCATCATTCTTCCAAATCGTCTTCCTGCCCCTGCGCTCCCCCTCCCAATGCCTAGCAGCATCATTCCCTCCTGACACTTCCTTCTTACCACGCCCCCCCCCACCTAGGCCCTCCTGCCACAATTAAGTTCTGTGAACCCATTTTCTTAACAACTCTTTAATTCTTGAATTCATATCGTCATCACTTCTCACCTTTGCTATTGTAACAAAATTTAATGATCTCCCTGCTTCTATTTTTTTGATTCCCTCTCACACTTCCTTCATAGCAATCTTTTAAAATTTAAATCTAACCCTGTCACCTTTACTTTAAAATCCCTATAAGGCTTCTTACTGCTTTCAGAGAAAACTTTAGGCTTCTTAGTTCAGCATAGAAGACGCCTGTTGGTTAAATGTTGAGTAAATTAAACTTTGAGGTTTTATTAGGTAAATTAAAATCCTTTAACCTCTAAGAACTCTAGCATCTTAGATGCAATACCAAATCCTCTAGTACTTCCCCCAGGGCACCTCCCTCTGCTCAGATACTGACCCCATCCCAACTACTTAACAACCCATAGGTTGTCATAAAGAAAACAGAGACTGACAAGGCTTAGAGACCCTTAGAATACTTTTATAACCTCTTCATTTTCATAGTACCTTGAGTGCAAGCTGCTCCATCTGAGACTCGACTCTTTAGAGATGAAACTAATCAAATCAGTACATGTTCAGCCCCCTTGCTATCCACCTCCTCACCATACCATAACACTCCACATGCCATAACCAGTGCCTACCCCTTCACAAGTACTTGGCAAGGGGCAAAATAAGAAGATTTTGACACCTTCTAGAGGAGACTAAAATCATCACCATGCTCAGACAGGTTTTTCATCTGTTCTTCTGAGGGCAGCTGCAAGAGGTTGCCTAAGAGACTTTATCTGCATAGTGACAGCCTTTGTTCAGTGCAATTCCACCCCTCACCTTCCCATAACTTGTCCTGTTCAAATTCCAAAGAGAATAATTTATAAACTAATTTCTGTCTCCCAGGCCCATTCGGTTCTCCTGAAAAGCATTTTACTACTCCTCAAAATTACCTGCACACTAATCTCCCCTGTCCCCTACAAAAAGAATGCTATTTAAGCCTCAGCTGTCTGGTCCTTCTTTGAGTCTCAGATTTATAGGGCTCGCATTTTCATGTACATATTAGCAAATCTGTGTGTTTTTCTCCTGTTAATCTATCTATTGTCAGTGTATTTTGGCAGGATGACTCAGTTATCACACCTCCAGAGGAAAAGTTTAAACTTCTCTACATGTATTACTCACAATTTTTGCCATGGTCTCCTAATCATTCCAAAGTCTATGTGCCTGCATGATTCAAATAAGCTTGATTCCCTCCTTGCTTGGCACACAATGGAAAAGAATCTATAACTCATATTAGTAAGTTTCATTTGCAAATGGGAATCATAGAGAAGACCTTTAAAACCAGCCCTAAATGTGAGATCAATCTAGAGTCATTTGCATTCTAATAGGTCAAAGTTATCTCAATGCTGTATTAATAGGTTTGTTTTACCATATTTAAAGAAGAAGATAAAAATGGAATTGCATTCCGATTTTTTTCATTAAAGTTTATTTCACCAAATTTCATAGCTTAAAGGCACACAATTCAACTATCTAGATATAACAGTGAAATACAGTTTCTGAACTGCTTTGACTAGTAGACAAGATATATTTTTTAATTCCACTTTTATTTTACTTATTTAATCTTCAGGCTGTACAACGGTAAGGAAAAAACAATATAGAACCAACAATGACATTCTCATCTCAAGGCATGAGCATTTATATTATCTTTCCCAGCAGGGATGTTGCAGAAGCAAGTTTTAGGTCAACAAGATTTAATTTGTTTTTACTTCTTTTGAAATCAAATCATAGGGTTTTTTAAAAATAAAATGAGAAGTATACGGAAATAAATCATATATAAAGTTATAGGTTAGACATCGAGCTCAAATGTTAAATAAGACAGAATGAGAAAATCAATTCTCCCCCAAGATTAAGAAAGGTGAGAAAAATGTACCAGCACTAGGAGGATGGTAGGGACAGGCTTCCTCCTGCTTGGTTTTATGTATTTAACAAACCTGTCTTGGCTACTATGTGCTAGACATTGATCTATGCACTTTAGAATATTAATTCACCTTTATAGAAACGAATGAGGAGGTTTAGATATTATTATTTTACCCATTTTTAGATGGAAAAAGAAAGCCATAGAGATTAGGAGACTTTCTTCAAGTCACGTGTGTAGTAAGTGGTAAGTGGCAGGGCAGGGATCAAATCCCAGGTGTCTGGCTTCAGAACTGTCTCAGCCACCGGGCCATGCTGCCTTGGTATCCCTTTATAAAATCACTAACTGGGCACAGAAAATACGTCTGGGTATGGGATTTGCAAATGTTTTCTCCAAGTCAGTAGCAAGGCTTTTCATTTTTGTTTCGGTGTCTTTTGAAATCCAATTTATTAATTTGTTATTTTACAGATTGTGCTTTTGTTGCCTTAGCCAAGAAATATTTGACTAACCCGAGGTCACAGAGACTTGCCTCTGTTTCATTCTAGAAATTTTATAGTTTTAACTTTTACATTTAGGTCTATGAACCATTCTGAGTTCATGTTTACATATAATGCAAGTTATGGACCAAAGTTCATTTTTTTTTTTATATCTAAAAGTCCCAGTACCATTTGTCACACGGCTCTCCTTTCTCCACTGCACTGCCTTGGTGCTTTTGTTCAAAAATCTATTGTCCATATACATGCGGTTCAAGAAGTATTTTTATCACATTTTATAGGAAAATGGAGGTGTTGGTGAAAAAAGCCGAACTCTGTAGAATATTTAAAGAAGTTTATTTTGTGTTGGGAACAAACCCCCCAAAATCTGGTCATAAACTGGCCCCAAAACTGGCCATAAACAGAATCTCTGCAGCACCGTGACATGTTCATGATGGCCATAACGCCCACGCTGGAAGATTGTGGGTTTATGGGAATGAGGGCAAGGAACACTTGGCCCGCCCAGGGCAGAAAACCACTTAAAGGCATTCTTAAGCATGAACGATCTGTGCCTTAAGGACATGCTCCTGCTGTAGTTAACTAGCCCAACCTATTCCTTTAATTTGGCCCATCCTTTCCTTTCCCATAAGGGATTCTTTTAGTTAATTTAATATCTATAGAAACAATGCTAATGACTGGCTTGCTGTTAATAAACACATGGGTAAATCTCTGTTCAGGGCTCTCAGCTCTGAAGGCTGTGAGACCCCTGATTTCCCACCTCTATAATTCTGTGTGTGTGTCCTTAATTCCTCTAGCGCAGCTGGGTGAGGGTCTCCCTGACCGAGCTGGTCTCAGCAATTTTGGGCCAAATATGAGTGACCATGGCTCAAGGCACAGTCTCAAGAGCTCCTGAGAACATGTGCCTGAGGGAGTCGGGCTACAGCTTGGTTTTATATATTTAGGAAGACATAAGACATCAATCAATACACATGTTATACATTGGTTCGGTCCAGAAAGGCGGGACAACTCAAAGTGGCGGTGGGGATGGGAGGTGGTTGGGGCTTACAGGTCATAGGTGGATTCAAAGGTTTTTCTGATTGGCAATTGGTTGAAAGGGTTAAGTTACCATCCAAAGGTTTAGAATCAATAGAAAGGACTGTCTGGGTTAAGATAAGGGGTTGTGGAAACCAAGGTTCTTCTTATGTAGATGAGGTCTAATAGGTGGCCACCCTTAGAGAAAAATAGATGGTATATGTTTCTTATTCAGATCTTTAAAAGGTGCTAGACCCTCAGTTAATCTCTTCAGGATTGGGAAGGCCTGGGAGGGGAAAGATCTAGCTATGTTAATAGATGTTCTTTTTTTTTTTTCTTTCCTGAGATGGGGTCTCACTCTGTTGTCCAGGCTGGAGTGGGGTGGCGTGATCTCAACTCACTGCAACCTCTGCCTCCTGGATTCAAGCAATTCTCCCACATCAACCTCCCAAGTAGCTGGGGCACCACCACACCGGGCTAATTTCTGTATTTTTAGTAGAGACAGGGTTTCACCACGTTGGCCAGGCTGGCCTCGAACTCCTGGCCTCAAGTGATCCACCCACCTCAGCCTCCCAAAGTGTTGGGATTACAGGCCTGAGCCACCGTGCCCAGCTGGAGATTCTTTATAGATGCAAATCTTGCCCCACAAAAGATGGCTCTGCAGGGCCATTTCAAAATATGGCAAAGACACATATTTTGGGATGAAATATTTTGATTTCCTTCTTTATCTGTCATGTAATACTATACTAGAGTTGGGTTGAAATGTGGTATCTTGTTACAAAGGTTGTGTTTTGTCAGTGTTATGATCTCTGTTTTAGTGTTAATGTTGGTGGTTTGTGCCTGAACTCTTCCTGTCCTGGCCTGACCTAGTTTTTCAGGTTTCTTTGGGGCCCCTTGGCTGACAAAGGGGTCCATTTTAGTCGGTTGGAGGCTAAGAATTTTATTTTTGGTTTACAAAGATGTAAGACTATTAATTAACTCACTGAAGGTCACACAGAAACTAGACTCCCATCAGATCCCAAATCCATTTTTTCTCCGTGACTTCAGCAAGCTACTGAACTCTGCTTTTCTGTTTCCTTAAATATGAGAATGAGTTCCAGTCCCTACCCGGCTGTCTGACCAAGCTCATTTCTTCCCGATTTCCTATTGATTGACGTTAGACATTTCAGGCCTGTGTCCTGGTTTTCTTTTTTTAAACATGAAACCCCCATTCCTGTATCCAAGAACCAAAGCTGACCCTAACCAGGAGGAATTAAGGCACCCTATAGCCTTGGCTTCTCACATTGCCTTTCCAGGAATTGACCTGAGACACCGCAAATGGGTTATTCAATGGGAGATGCTGACGTAGGCCCTGAAAAAAGACTCCTGGAACCAAGGCTGCCCTTTAGCAGCCATCATGATGGAGACTCATACAAAGGAGTAATCAGAAAAGCCTCTTTGCAGAGACACTAAGAGAAAGGGGTGGCCACTTGGAGAGATGCTGAGATGAGAAACCTCAGCTCCTGGGCCTCAGTCCGCTGTTCCAAACACTTAAGAGGCTGATAGTCAGCTGTCTCCTATATTTTTATAAGTTTACTTCATTTTTTACCAGAAGTTAGTTTAAAGGAGTTACTGTCTTATGATGAAATGATCCCTGAGATGAAGGGTTTCTGCAGAGATTAAATATGTTTAAATAAGGAAATATTTAGGTTGAAAAATATAAAATTGCAGATATGTGACCATTTTTAAATAAAAATATTTAAATAAAAAAAGCAATGTCATCTGCTTTAATCTAGCATATACTGCAGTGCTTAGCATAGTACCTGAAAGCATCAGTTCCTCACTAGCCTAGCCTTGTCAGAGCTTGTCTTCATTTGAAATGTTGGTATTTTGCTCATAATGAATTTTTTGCATTCATTTTGATATTTTAATGTTATGTTAACTATTTATCTTAATGACTGAATTTTTTGGTGACTTCTCAGTTTTGCACATGAGACAAATGAGGCAGTTTCTCACCTCAGTCCTGGCCCTGATGCAGAGCTCATCATTAGCTCACTAATAGTGTACTTGTGGCTGGGTGCGGTGGCTCACGCCTGTAATCCCAGCACTCTGGGAGGCCAAGGCGGGCAGACCATGAGGTTAGGAGATTGAGACCGTCCTGGCTAACATGGTGAAACCCCATCAGTACTAAAAATACAAAAAATTAGCCAGGAGTGGTGGCGGGCACCTGTATTCCCAGCTGCTTGGGAGGCTGCAGCAGGAGAATGGGGTGAACCTGGGAAGTGGAGCTTACAGTGAGCCAAGATCGCGCCACTGCACTCCAGCCTGGGTGACAGAGCAACACTCTGTCTCAAAAAAAAAACAAAAAACAAAAACTGTACGTGTTTGTTGTATTATTGAAGTTACTCATGGAAAATAACTGGATTGAAATCAACCAGTCCTTTTGTAATCAGTGTATCTGATTCATTAAAAGACAGTTTTCTTAAAAAGTACTCCACACTCTGATGATGGAAAATTGCCTACATATCAGTACTCACACAAGATATACAATCTTTTTTTTTTTTTTTTGAGTTTCAAGCTGTCAAGTCATGAAAGAAAGGATGTATTTTTAGAATGTGGCTTTAGGGAGGAGTTGAAGAAGAAAAAACATTAATTTAGTGTCTGTTCCCTGCTAGGCACCATTCAGGTAAATTACAGATGTTAACTCATTGAAACTCAGAGCTACTCTGAAAAGTGGGTGCTGTTACTCTCACTGCAGAGACAAGAAAACTGATTATAATGAATAAATCAAGATCACATAGCAAGTAAATGACAGACATGCAGTTTGATGATTCTAAATATTTTCACAACACCATGCTGTCTCTCATTTAGTTTAGAATAATTTTGTGTCACTGTAGATTATATTTTCACTTTAAAAATCCTAGGAGCCCTAGAGACTATGGTAAAACAATACCCTTTTAAATCAGCACTTTACATAATTCTGGGATTTATTTTTTATTTTATTGTTCTTTTTTGAGATGGAGTCTTGCTCTGTCGCCCAGGCTAGAGTGCAAGGGCACGATCTCGACACACTGCAACCTCTGCTTCCTGGGTTCAAGTGATTCTCCTGTCTCAGCCTCCTGAGTGTCAGGCCTCTGAGCGCAAGCTAAGCCATCATATCCCCTGTGACCTGCACATATACATCCAGATGGCCTGAAGCAACTGAAGAATCACAAAAGAAGTGAAAATGGCCTGTTCCTGCCTTAACTGATGACATTACCTTGTGAAATTCCTTCTCCTGGCTCATCCTGGCTCGAAAGCTCCCCCACTGAGCACCTTGTGACCCTGCCCCTGCCTGCCAGAGAACAATCCCCTCTTGACTGTAATTTTCCTTTACCTACCCAAATCCTATCAAATGGCCCCACTCGTACCTCCCTTTGCTGACTCTCTTTTCGGACTGAGCCCGCCTGCACCCAGGTGAAATAAACAGCCTTGTTGCTCACACAAAGCCTGTTTGGTGGTCTCTTCACGTGGACACAAGTGAAACCGAGTAGCTGGAATTACAAGCACCCGCCACTATGCCCAGCTAATTTTTTTGATTTTGTATCTTTAGTACAGACAGGGTTTCACCGTGTTGCCTAGGCTGGTCTCGAACTCCTGAGCTCAGGCAATCTACCTGCCTCGGCCTCCCAGAGTGCTGGGATTACAGGCATGAGCCACCACCTCTGGCCTTATTTTTTAAACTGGGAGTCAATTGCCAGGCTACTGTGTACCTCTGCATTTATAAGTCCTAAGTGTTCATACGCAGCCATGAGATGCTAGCAGGAAGCTCTTCCACGGATTCATTCAGGCCCCAAACAAATATCTGAGACTTCGTGCTGTGCTAGGCCCTAAGAACATGACAGATTGCTCCTGCCCCACAGGACCTACTTACAATGTAGGGAGACACTGTGTGTTGAAATAATTTGCTGGCCACTTAGAAAAAATGTTATGTTTGGACTCCTGTGTCACAACTCACCTCAAAACCAATCCTGGAAGCATGTAAGAATTAATGTGAAAATTAGAACATAAAAGAGCTAGGTAAAAGTCGAAAAAAAATCCTTGTGGCTTACATGTGGACTTTCTAGATACAATACAGAAAGCTAGAAACCATGAAGAAAATATTGTAACTTAAAAGTTCCCTTGATCACGAAGCTCTCTCACCTGAACACTAGTAAAGCACTGTGCAGGTTCACGACTCATCCTATCATTGTTTTCCTTATCAACACCAGCCCTGACAACTGTTGCAAAAACAAAACTTGTCAGCATAATTTTTAATTGCTGCAACTTTTCCATTTTGAAAATTCAGGTTGTGCTCTTCACAGTGTAGCATCAAACAATCGGAGCTGCTGCTTACCGTGATCTCACCAAGCCAAGGGGACCAAGCCTTCTTCCAACTTATTCTCCAGCCTACTGTGAAAAAAGTCATCAGGTAGCGGGAGAGAAAGCAGAGCATGGGCATTTCAAAGAACCTTAACTGGAGTCATTGGAGACTTCAGAACGTCTTGTCATGTTCTTATTTCCTCAGTAAATGCAGAATAATAAGCATGTGGCCACAAGCTTTGGCAATGAACACAGCCTAATCAAAGCTAATGCAAGTCAGGCAGGGCCTCCAAAGAATGTCTAATCTTTGCACCGTCGTTTTAATACGTTCGAAGGGCTTCTACACATTTAACCTCAAGAAGCACAAAGGCAGGAGCCTAAATTAAGTTCAAGAAGACGTCTCACCCACCTTGAGTGACAGGTGGGTAGAGAGCACTGGTGACACTGTCATTCCCTCCCCAACAGCCCCACAGAAATGCAAAGCCAGTCAGATCCAACCCCGACTGCTCATCCTGCTGTCTTTTCTATCTCAGTTAATGAAATGGCCATCTACTGAAATTCTCAAGCCAGAAACTTATCATTGTTTCTCTTTCCTCTCTCCTGGTCCTCACAGCCGTTCTACCTCCTGAATACAATCCATGTCTCACCAGCTCTAAACCAGATTCTGGGCTCTGAGCCAGCATCATCTGTAGTGGGATGTAGTGGCCCCCTGAGGAGTTTATATCCCCCAACTCCATCTACAAGCATCAAGAGTGATCTTTTGAAAATATAAATCAGATCATATCACTCCCATGCTTCAAGCTCTTGAAATGCTCCCCCGGCCACTTCGAATGACATACAAATTCCTAGTGGTGGCCTCTAAGACTCTACATGATTTGGTCCTGACTGGGTTTCTGACCTTTGTGATCATGTAGCTATTAAGCAACACTTTAACTGATTATTTGTAGAGCCCCACAATGGATTATAGAATATTATATATAGTTGAGAACAATATTTAAAAGAATATTTACAGAAATACACACACACAATACACACATGCATATATACGTATATATACATCTATGATTATATTTTAGAGAATGCATATGCTCATGCCACCATAGGAAGTACACAGTACCAGCCTCCTTGTTGTCACATACTCCCCTTTACAGAAAGAGCCCCAAAACAATTGTTGCCCTCTTCTCAGGGGGCATTTCAGAATCCTTGAGAAGGATATTCACTTAAACGCTTTCCATTTTGGCAATGAATAATATCTTAAGAGGGTTAGAACACTTGTCAACTACCACTTACATATATTTTTTTCCTAAACTTCATGCTCTTCAAAATTGAGAAAAAAAAATTAAGAACTATTCTTACCTTCAAGAAGACAAAGAATACAGTCTGCCTGAATTGTGAATTCAAAGGTATATTCTCTCATTCAAATTACTATTTCTATTGTGTAGAATTTCTCCTCTCATTCAAAAGAAAGAAATGTGAATTTTCTCATAGGGAGGGATGTGTAGCATTTATGTTCTGGAAAAATCCTCTGTGATAAGCCGCATTGTGCATGTGATGCCCACACCCTTCTCAGGATGTGAATCGCAGAGTCCATCATATCAGTGAGCCAAGAAGCTTGGGTATGTTTGCCAATGACTTAATACACAAGAGTGTGTGTTTTGGAAATTATATCTAACATAATGTTCATTTTGGAAAGCACTTACTCTGTGCCAGACAGTGTGCTGAATCTTATGCGTGAATCATCTCTCAGCTTGAGACTTTTGTTTTAAATGAGATTTATATTCTCATTTTACATGCAAGATGAATGAGCCAAGTTTAGAGTTTGAGCAACAGGTTCCCAGAAACAGAGCACTTACAGTCTATGCTCTGCTGCACCCATGAATTAGCATATATTGAAAATTAGGTACGGGCAACAAATGCACAGTACCCCATATAACTTGCTGGGGACCAGAACACGATACCCCCAAATATGGTGCCCTGGCAATCGAGGAAACTGCAGAACAAGAAAGTCACTCTGACCTCCTCCCACCTTTCTGGGTAAAACATAGTTATAAACGATTTCTCTGACCTTCCTCACCTGAAATTAAGTCATAAGACCCTCACTCCAAAGGAGCCCTGCCCCATTCCCAGGGGGAAGGAATGCTACTCAGAAAGGCCAACGAGAATCTGAACAAGAGACCTAAGTTCCCCCCAGTTTATTACCATTATGTCACACCCTTTCATCCAATCATAGTTCTACATGACTGTTTATTCTATATCAAACCTAAGCATACAAATACACGCTTTTCTCTAGATCTTCATTTCTGAAACCTCCTGTGCCATGCAAAACTTTAAATAAATTTTTTATGCTTTTCTCTTGTTAATCTGTCTTTTGTTATCAAGGTGTCAGCCATGACCCTTGTGATGGGTGAGGAAAAGGTATTGCTTTTTCACCCCTACAAAACCCATAACATTGTAGCTCAGTCAGAGCCTTGCCCTTCAAAAAGTAACATGCTAATTTCTTTTAATTGGGTTCAGGTATGTTACCATAAAATATGGTACCTTGACATTTGAGGAAACTGAAGAAGAAATATCACTCTATGACTGTCCCTGATCCTCCTTCCTAAAAGCATGTCCTAAAACCTAGGATGGATTTTCTGACCTTCTCCTGAAGCAGGTCATAGGACTCTTATTTGAGAGGTTCTCCCTATACCCAGAGAAAAGGAGCATCCTTATCTCCGAAGACACAGGGACACAGTGAAGAACCTGCACAAAATCCTTGCTAAGTTTCCTTCAGTGTGTTACCATGAGGTCTACCCACCTTGTCCAGTTATATTTCTTCATGACTGTACATCAAATATAGCATAAGAAATACACGGTTTTTTTTTTGGCGGGGGGGTGGACTCTTGCTCAGTCACCCAGGCTGGAGTGCAGTGGCGTGATCTTGGCTCACTGCAAGCTCCACCTCCCGGGTTCATGCCATTCTCCTGCCTCAGCCTCCCGAGTAGCTGGGACTACAGGCACCCGCCACCACGCCCGGCTAATTTTTTGTATTTTTAGTAGAGACAGGGTTTCACCGTGTTAACCAGGATGGTCTGGATCTCCTGACCTCGTGATCCGCCCACCTCGGCCTCCCAAAGTGCTGGGATTACAGGCGTGAGCCACCGCACCTGGTCAATACACGGGGGTTTTCTACTTCTTTGGTTCTTTATTTTTCATGAAGTCATGTCATGTAAAACTTATCAGTAGGTTTTATGCTTTTCTCTTGTCAATTTGTCTTTTGTTATAGGGGCCTCAGCCATGAACCTAGCAATGGCTGAGGAAAAGATACCTCTTTTCCCCTGCACTTTTAACTATCCATAACAGGAAAAAAAAAAAAATCTCACTTTGACAAGCACACATTGAAGTCTCCCCAGAGAAGAAATCAGAGCCTTAATTTGTTTGTTCTTTTAATCTAGATTTTACTTCTATCCTAGATCAGTCCCATTCTTTCTGCTATTTGTGTGGTCCCAGACCTCTTTATTTTACCTCAGAACTAGTTTACCAGCTCCCTTAGGGTGACCCATCATTAACTTTCTTTTTTAATCTTCCAGCTAGCCTATTGTCAACTACCCCCAAAGCCTGGAAAAAAGCTCTGCCCATTGTCACTCTCCTGCTCTTGATATATCTGATAGTTTGTTTCTGATTATGCTATTTTCTTACATGCTTATCAAAAAAGGCCTGATTTCCAAATAATGAGAAACACCGAACTAATATATTAAAACATGGAATTTATGCAGATGCTTTATAGAGAAACAATTACATTCACAACGTCAATATTTTATGGTAAAAGTGAGGACTGAGCCTGGCTCATGAGGGATGCTGGTCTATTTCTCCATTTCACTTGGGATAGCCACACTTGCTGGTTAAGCTCTTGAACAGTTTCCTTGTGAGACAGAACCTTTAAGTACGATGTAGGCTAAGATGAGAAATGGAAACCAGCCAGTTCACTGACCTTAAAGAATACGAACAAAAAACCAGAACACCTGCTTGTCCTTTGGCAGGCACAGCAGCTGTGGTACAGCTCTGGCTCTCTGGCCTTCCCATCCATCAGCCATCCTAAATATACAGAACACAAAATTGGGAAGGGCTATAAGCACAGTGAGAAAACTCACTTAACTCACTTAAGACTATCATTCTTTCCTCATGTTTTTTTTTTTAAGAAAATTTTAAAATGTTCTCTTATGTAAAATATTAAAAGGAGGAACAGATTTTATTTACCATAAGCAGCTATTGAAGAAGAGAGAATGATTCTTTGTTAACTGGATCTTTTCCTTGAGAAACAACAGCAGTGTTTGAAGTCTCTGGCATCTTACTTGGGAGGCTGGTAACAACTTGAATTCATCATTTCAAATCAAGTTTTCACTGAAACTAATTTTTTTGTTCATTAAACATAAATAGAATCCTATGTAAAAGGAGAAAGTATTGTGTTAAAAAATGCATCTAGTGAAAAGAGTATTAAGTTATTGAATTCTGTATTCATCCATCCACCCATCCATCCATCCATGTACTCACTGTATACATTTACTGAGAACCTATTGTACGCTAGGCACCATGAGAGGTGTTAAGATATCAAGGTAAACAAGATGCATCTAAGTTAATATATGCTTTCATCTTTTAAAACTGTACTTGATTCCTAGGAGGAGCCAAATATTTTTTAGCAACCCTGATGATCAAGCTGAGAAACACTGGTTTCAGTCACACACACACACCCACACACACCCCCAAAGATCTGATGTAACCCAGTGCAGACTCAGCTGCCCACCGCTTGCAAAGTCAGTAACTAGGAGGAAGTCTGTAGTGAAAGGAAAGTTACTTTGTTTCCAAAGCTAGCAGCAGGGAAGCAGGCTGCTTACCTTAGGCCTCCAGAAACCACTTAAAACTTTAGGCTGGGGAGAAAGGCTTAAAAAGGGGAAATTGGAATGGGAGGCCCGTGGGAGGGTGCATTGCACAAGGTCTGCTGTCTTGTTCTGGTGCCTATTTCAAGCTGTGGTCCACTTGAAGCGCAGGTTGCTGTCATCTCAACAATTGACGAGTTGTTGACAGCCACCTTGAGGTCATCACTGGGATTTTGCAGCTGAGTCTCCATGCTTGGTCTTTTTTTTTTTTTTTTTCCTGAGACGGAGTCTCACTCTGTCACCCAGGCTGGAGTGCAGTGGTGTGATCTCGGCTCACTGCAATCTCCGCCTCCCGGGTTCACGTCATTCTCCTGCCTCAGCCTCCCGAGTAACTGGGACCACAGGCACCCGCCACTACGCACGGCTAATTTTTTGTATTTTTAGTAGAGACGGGGTTTCACCGTGTTAGCCAGGATGATCTCGATCTTCTAACCTCGTGATCCACCCGCCTCGGCCTCCCAAAGTGCTGGGATTACAGGCATGAGCCACCGCGCCCGGCCGCTTGGTCTGTCTCAACGTTAGGCCCTGGAACTTCTAAATAAGCATGTAATTAGATACATTACGTGCTTAAATAGACTAGATAAATGTGTGTGGGGTATACAAGCATACAGCTAGATAAGTGCACCTGGGGTAAAGGAAAATATGGTGAGAAACGGAAGGAAGTAGGGTTTCCAAGTATCTTTCAAGGCTATATTTTAAGACTAAGGAAAAACATTTCTAGAGATTGTTTCAAGGTTTCAACTTGAGACTGGGAAGAAAGGAAAAAGGAGAAAGAAGTTTTAAAGTGCTTTTTCAGGCAGAGCTATTCGGTTACACTATTTAGGAGTTGGAGCAGCTGCCTCCAGATTTGTATGCATGCCTCTGCCTCTTTGTTTTCGTGGCATGGCCATAGAACATGCCTTTGTCCATATCACATGCCTTTGTCCATATCTTGCCCATAATCAAACCTCAGCTCCTGCAACTGCCCCCTTAAACAGGCACTTCTAACCTGCACATTCTGTGTGTCTTTATGTCAGCTGCCCCTTTCTGTTCTGGGTTAGAGCTATTTACGTAAATGATTTTCTCCCCTCTACATCCTGTACATTACTTTCCAGCACAGAATCCCATCCATAGGTGCCTATCACAGTGCCCAGCACATGACAGACCTCCATAGTAGGTATTCCATAAATATTTGAAAAATTACAAGTTATTCTGAGAGGAGAAAGTGTGACATTGCTCTGGTGGCAGGACTTGTCTTGGAAAGAGAGGAAGAAGAAATTTTCACTCTGAAGGATAGGGAGAAATAAAGAGAAACTGATGTAGGAAAAAAAAATTTTTATTGAGAAGAGATGAGATACAATGATGCTGCAGAAAAGATCTTGCTGACAATTATTATTAACCACAGTGTTGGTTTAACTTAAAAATCACTGTCCACAGACTTCCTAGAAAAAGGAACACAACATAATTGCATAATTGTATTTGGCAGTTCAGCCCCATCTTCTTTTTTTTTTTGAGATGGAGTCTTGCTCTGTCTCCCAGGCTGGAGTGCAGTGGCGCGATCTCAGCTCACTGCAAGCTCCGCCTCCTGGGTTCAAGCCATTCTCCCGCCTCAGCCTCCCTAGTAGCTGGGACTACAGACACCTGCCACCACGCCCGGCTAATTTTATTTTTGTATTTTTAGTAGAGACAGGGTTTCACCGTGTTAGCCAGGATGGTCTCGATCTCCTGACCTCGTGATCTGCCCGCCTCGGCCTCCCAAAGTGCTGGGATTACAGGCGTGAGCCACCGCCCCTGGCCAGCCCCATCTTCTTTAATCCTATGACCGTGATAGCTTTGCCCACAAAATATATTTACATTTTTTCCTTTAGTTTTCTACCTATTTTTCAACTCTTTTTGAAAGTCCTAAGACCCACTCTAAACTAGTTAATCATACAACCCATTTTTGAGTTCATTTATGTGACTAATTTCTGCCTTCCTTTTCATACGATTTCATGACGTTATATCTTACTGCATCCAAGTTTTATCTGGAGCTGTGTGTGCTGGCAGATAAAACATTAAATAAAATATGTGGCAAGATCTAAGTCTGTTGCCATCATTTATGTGGGTCTTTTTCAGTGAAAAGTGATTAACATTTCTTTCAACATGTTAGTCATATACTTTTATTTATTATAACTTAATACATTCACCGATTTGAGCCATTGAGTCACATTTCTTCAGCCTATGGAACACATTTTATAGAGCTATTATTCTCAGAGTAATAAGTTCGTAGAGAATTGGGATGGGCAGTTGAAACATGGGTTACTTAACACCAGGAGACAGAAAAGCATGAAGAGCTAACTCGTATGCCTCTGAGTGTGTGGTCACACTGAACATGAGGGGTACCAAGGGCACGTCTCCCCTGGCGTGATTCCTCTCCTTTCTGGGGGACCTGGAGAAGGGGAGGTAGGGGAGGATGCTGGTATGGCTATACAATGTTTCCCACAGTGAGAAGATACCAGTTCAACAGTGCTTTTTAAATTGTTCGCCACATCACTTCACCTTTCCTTTTTCCTACCTGATGCCGTGTTCTGGGACAATGGCTGCAACTGCCGGTGCCAGAAACAGGAATGCCCCTGAAACAAGAATCTGTAACTATCCTTTTAAACTTTGATGTCACAATTCCTAAGAAACTAGTAGAGCAGATTTTACCTTCACCCTGTCTGACAAGGCTGGAGTTGATAGGGAATGCTGCCGTATGGCCTAGTGGTCAAGATAGCCCGCTGGTTCTGTACCTATGTAACCCTGCACCATGGCATGGGAATGGACAGAGAGGCACTTGCTACACTAGTGTTGCTTCTGGCAATCCGATCCAGCATGGGGGCCTCACCTAACATCCCTTCTGAAGGTAGAAAATTAAAACTAACTGGCTGGGCGTGGTGGCTCATGCCTATAATCCCAGCAATTTGGGAGGCCAAGGCAGGCAGATCACGAGGTCAGGGGATCGAGACCATCCTGGCTAACACGGTGTAACCCCATCTCTACTAAAAGTACAAAAATTAGCCAGGCATGGTGTCGGGCGCCTGTAGTCCCAGCTACTCGGGAGGCTGAGGCAGGAGAATTGCTTGAACCCGGGAGGTAGAGGTTGCAGTGAGCCGAGATAGAGCCACCGCACTCCAGCCTGGGCGACATAATGAGACTCTGTCTCAAAAAAAAAAAAAAAAGAAAAAATTAAAACTAACTAATAAATGGAGAAAAGAAAGAATAATCGGTGAGAGTAAATAAATGAATAAATGGGTTATGCAATGAAAACCCAATATTTCATTGTTACCTTGTGTATTAATTATAGTTTCTTATTTTCTATATTCTTGGTGCTCTGGCATTTGGCCCTCACTGACTGTGGAGGGTAAAGCTCCCTCCTAGAGACAGCAAACACAGCCCAGAAGCACGCCTTTCATATGCAAACGGATACCCACAGCCCAGAGCCCTCAACTCTTTCTTTTATCATGCGCAGACATCCAATCCACATTCCTCTGCCCCAAGTCATCTGAAAGACGGAACCAGACAACTCTGGACAGCCTCTATACCCCAGGGCCCACCAAAATTATTCAAATAGCCAATGCTAAATCTGCTTACCTTGCCTCACTCATTCTTTCCCACAGAAATCACAATACAGGCTAGAGCCCACATTTTCTTCCTGCTCCCTCTGCCTCCCGACCAACCTGGTGCTTCCCCAGGTGGCCCTGTGTGGCATGAAGTGCCCCTACCCCACTCCCCCAACCCTAACTGTGAGTAACCACCCCCCCCAACTGTGAGTAACAAGCTGTCTTTTTCAAGTGCCTTCATCTCCTGATCTTTTGGTCTCACTATACCTGCATAGCAATGAAACCTAAGTTTTAAAACACCTTGAGACGGCCAGGCACAGTGGCTCACACCTGTAATCCTAGCACTTTGGGAGGCCAAGGTAGGTGGATCACCTGAGGTCAGGAGTTGGAGACCAGCCTGGCCAACATGGCGAAACCCCGCCTCTACTAAAAATACAAAAGTTAGCTGGGCATATTGGTAGGAGCCAGTAAACCCAGCTACTTGGGAGGCTGAGGCAGGAGAATTGCTTGAACCCTGGAGGTAGAGGTTGCAGTGAGCCAAGATCGTGCCACTGAACTCCAGCCTGGGGGATACAGCGAGACTCTGTCTCCAAAAAAAAGTAAAATGAAATAAAAAATAAAACACCTTGAGAGTGGCTCAGAGCAAGAAATGTGTTGACCTAAAAGGAGGAAGCTGAGGCAAAATTAATATCAATGGAGTTTATTTGGGCCAAGCTTAAGATTGCAACCCAGGAGCATAAGATTGAAGTTGCCACCATATGCACTCCATTTAGCAGCAGTTACAAGTAGGTTTATAGAGACAAAAAATGGGGGACAGGGAGTGGGCTGATACAAACTGGTTTGTCAGGAATCCTTACTGCTTTACAGAAATAACATTGATTAATGATTGGCTATACATCCTTAAGCTGTAGGGTGTGGCATTATTAAGTTAATTTATAGCCGTTGGTGGCAAAAGCAAGCAGTTCCAAGAGAAGAATACAGAGCTCAAAGCAGGGAGGAGGATGTGACTGCTGCCTCATTTTAATCTCTCTTTGGGCCTGATAATTAAAAGGACTTGCACTTCTCAGATAAGAGTTCTTTTCTTTTCTCAAAATTGTCTCTTAGCAAAGTTATGCCAGTTGCCAGAAAGAGAAGCCAAGACTACTTCTGCTTTTGGAAACTTACATGGTCAAATGGAAGCCTGCAAACCTGAATAACTAAAGGTCATGAGGTAGAAAGTCACTGGCCTGAAATCAGAGTCATTTCTAGTAATCTCTGGACTAGTTTCCTATTTTCACATTCATGATTCAGTGCTTTGGGGATGTTTTCTTGTGCCTGCAACTTTCACTTTAAGCCCTCACATAATAACAATAACAAGATTTATTAAGTCTATCACTATGTTAAGCATTCACATTTATATCTTCTGCAATCGTCCCAGGAACCCTTCATGGTAAGCAAAGGTATCTCTAATAAGATAGAACTTGAGATATATAGAGAAAATAATTTCACAAAGTCACAAAGCTAGCAAGTGACAGAACCAGAGCTGTTTTCTTTGAATTCAGGCTCTATGTCCTTATACCAAAGCCCCTCTCAAGAGCATTTGTTAGATTCTCAAGTCTAGCCAAACAACTTTCTGCAAACCCAAATGAGAATAGAGTACCATTCTTTTTTTTTTTTTTTTTTTTGAGACGGAGTCTCGCTGTGTCACCCAGGCTTGAGTGCAGTGGTGCGATCTTGGCTCACTGCAAGCTCCGCCTCCTGGGTTCATGCCATTCTCCTGCTTCAGCCTCCCTAGTAGCTGGGACTACAGGCACCCACCACCACGCCCAGCTAAAGTTTCACATTTTTAGTAGAGACGGGGTTTCACCATGTTAGCTAGGATGGTCTCGATCTCCTGACCTTGTGATCCACCCACCTCAGCCTCCCAAAGTGCTGGGATTACAGGTAGAGTACCTTTCTTATAGGATAAGTGTGTGTGTGCCTGTGTGCGTGCATGTGTGTATGTTACTCATTTGATGGTTACCACAGAGGTTTTTGAGTCAAAATGTGACTGGCAAAATGCTCTTAATTGAAGAAAACCACAGATGAACCATGTACAGTCTGAGACTCTTTCAAGTAACTGAAACAGCTCTTGTCCTCCCTTATAAGATCTCTGACAATAAACCTACCAATGTCTTACATTCATAAAATGTGCTTTTTTTTTTTTTTTTTAAGAACGTTGGAATGAATTGTATCTCAGTGAAATTAGAACCATGTCCCTCTTCAATTATGAGATTTGGTTTGTGACCACTGGTTTATTATATTGATAATGAAATCTCACAATTAACTTCTTTTCTGATCAGGAACCCACCCGATTGGCAAACATTGAAAAGTTGGACGGCATTAAGACTTGCCAAGGATGTGGAGCAACCTAGAGACACACGTTGTTGAGGGAGTAGCGATTGCTACAACCACCTTTGAATACAATATTTATTATTTTCATTTGAATAATAGAAAATATACATACTCTACCACTCAAATTTGCCTCTCTTAGTTTTGTATCTTGGAGTAGACTTGTAGAATCAGAAGGCACCATACGTAGATATTTACTGAAACATTGTTTGTTTTAATTTGTTTAATCAAATGAACAAAAATAATTCAGAGTACATTATCCACAGAATGGATCAATAAATCATGGATATGCACCCAATGGAATACCATAGAGTAGAGAAAAAGAATACATTGCAGCTGTGAGAAACAATGTACATGAAAATCAGAAACATAATACTGCATGAAAGAAGTAATGCTGCATGAGAGTACATGCAATATGCTTCCATTTATATAAAATGCAAAAAGACGCAAACCTAACCAATTCGGAAAAATTTCTGGAGCATGGGAAACTGCATTTACATACTAAGATGTAGTTTCCACAAATCCGAAATATTTTAAGCAGTATTTTTATTAGTTTACATAACATATGTAACTCTGAAAGGGAAGCAAGTAGGCATAGATACAAAATAATATTCATAAAATCTATACAACCTACATACAATGACAACATAATGAGCATGACTATACCGATTCAGTTTTAAAAATAAACATTCTCGGCTGGGCGCAGCAGCTTATGCTTGTTATCCCAGCACTTTGGGAGGCCAAGGCGGGTGGATCACGAGGACAGGAGTTCGAGACCGGCCTGGCTAAGATGGTGAAACCCCATCTCCACTAAAAATACAAAATTAGCTGAGTGTCGTGGAGGGTGCCTGTAATCCCAGCTACTTGGGAGGCTGAAGCAGGAGAATCACTTGAACCTGGGAGACAGAGGTTTCAATGGGCCAAGATTGAGCCATTGCACTCCAGCCTGAGCAATAGAGCAAGACTCCTTGAAAATAAAATAAAATAATATAAAATAAAATAAAACAAAATAAAAATAAACATTCTCACTTTCTGTAGTCTTCTGTGTGCTTTCACCTCTTTCCTCCAAGTAAAAAGAAACCCCATCCTCTATTTTATTTTGTTTCGTATTTTTACTCATTGGTGTGTCCACATCATTTTCTTGCTTTTTAAGATTGAAGATCTCTTTGACAACATGATGTTTCTTTATTTGCTTCCGGCCTTTAGAGCCTGTGCATACTCTACTTATGTGCATGCAGTTTTAACTTGAATGTAATATCTATTACATGAATAATGTTCCATTTCCCAATTCGTATCTATATTCAAGGAGTGGTACATATGTCAGAGCAAGAGCAGAACAAACTACATTTTTCATCACTGCACTTTAGACATAAGTCATGTTAACATGTCAGGTATCTTCGCGGATACAAGATTACTAATGTCAGGTTATTTCACTAGGTAATTACAGGGAGCCTATATTTAAACTCGATTTTAAAAAGCACATTTTAAATAAGAAAACTTATCAAGCCACGGGCTGAGTCTTGACAGCTGGGCCCCGCAGCTGCCACGTCACTGAGAGGGAGAGACTGTCTCTGTGACAGTGTGCACCAAGGCTGTCGCCACAGGAAGCTGCTCCTCAGACCCAGCACAGCACCTGCCACAGGGAGAGGAGGGGTTGGACGAGGAGTCTAGGCCCCAGCACCCTTCCTGCCCCAAGAATGTCTGCTTCAAGCTGCTTTATTCATCCAACTTGCAGGTGACATTTCATCTGAAAGACATGTTCTGAAGCAAAAAACTAAACAAATCGTTGAACTAGGTGTAAGATCTACTTCTTGAGTATTCCGATGTGACCATTTAAATTGTCACAAGCATAATTATCCAAATAATAGTAGATATGTGGCTAAATTAAAATAGATAAGCACTAAATCTTGATGAATGCTTTTAATCAATTCTCACTAAGCCAAAACAAAGTTTGAAAAAAATTGTTTTACTCAATTACCCAAAACTGTATTTTCTTTTTAAATTGATGCATAATATTTGTACATATTTATGGGGTACGTGTGATATTTCATTGCATGCATGGAATGTGTAGTAATGAAGTCAGGATATTTGGGGTGTCCACCACCTTTTATCATTTCCATGTGTTGGAAACATTTCAAGTCCTTTCTTCCAGCTGTTTTTGAAATATACAATACATCATTGTTAACTATAGTCACCCTACTAATATTTCTGTGATTGAACCCTAGAATTTATTCCTTCTAACTGTATGGTGATACCCATTGACCAACGTCCCCTCATTATCCCATCCCCCTGACCCACACGCCCTTCCCAGCCTCTCGTATCTATCATTCTACTCTCTACCTCCGTGAGCATCTTTAGCATCCACGAGTGAGAACCTCTTTAGCATCCACATGAGTGAGAACATGTAATACGAAAATCGTATTTCCTGCACATTTTCACTGTTTCCCAAATAAAACAAATTTTAGAGGATTGACATACAGTCGTGATATTTATTACTGAATTATTATAGCTTTGATATCAAAAACAAGAAAAAATACTTTGTGTTAGTTGACTGACTCACACTCCTCACACTCCTTTATACAATTTAGATATACACATACACACATACCGTAACCACCATAACACACAAAATCTTTTGAGAATTTCAAAGCATTTAGTTCAAATAAAATTATACTCAACAATAAAATTTTATTTTTCAAAAATATCTAGGTTTATATTTTTTCTCTATTAACCTCCAAAGCTATGTAAACAAATAAAAATATGACTTAAAATATTTTGGATTTGTAGAAATTACATTTTAGTATGTAAATGGCATTTCCTATGCTCCAGAAACACTTTTTTTATTTTTATTTTTATTTTTTTGAGATGGAGTCTTGCTCTGTCGCCCAGGCTGGAGTGCAGTGACACAATCTTGGCTCACTGCAACCTCCGCCTCCCAGGTTCAAGCAATTCTCCTGCCTCAGCCTCCCAAGTAGTTGGAACTACAGGCATGTGCCACCATGCCCAGCTATCTTTTGTATTTTTTTTTAGTAGAGACAATGTTTCACCTTGTTGGCCAGGATGGTCTCGAGCTCTTGACCTCGTGATCCGCCCGCCTCGGCCTCCCAAATTGCTAGGATTACAGGCATGAGCCACCGCGTCCAGCCACTCCAGAAACTTTTCTAAATACAGGCAGTACTTCATATAGGCCAGCAACATTCCTGATTTGTTTATTCAAAGATGAATAAGAAGTTATTAATCAGTCAACTTTTTACATTTTACGTGAGATTTTTTCTAGCTTAAGAATTGAGATATAAACGAGTTGGAACAAATTATTAATATGGAATTACTGTTTAAGGATAAATGGTTTGTGAGTACTAAGTCATCAGTTATACTTGTGAGCTGGCTGACAACCTGGCACCGCTGAAAATACCAATTAATTTTCAATAGTCCAGCCCGTCATGAGGAAAAGCAGAAATGCCCATCTGGACACTAAGAGAATCCCTGTGGGCTCTCACTCATTGCATTTCAATTATATTTAGGATGAGAGAAATGGCAAAATAATTAGACCTTTATGAAATTCAGAAATGTGTGAATCTTTTCCAAAACTTTATTAGACTTTAGTGATGCATCACATTCCCAGATTGGATGAGCAACAGTTTACTGCCACATAGACTACTATCACAGAAAATGTTTAGTGATTGGAAAAGCTTGAATATAAAATGTATTTCCAGTAACTCTGATGGAATTGATATTACATTTGCCCACAAAGTTGTCACTTAGCGGCTTTTAGTGTTTAGGTAATACACACAAGTGACGGGGCAAGGCTCACTGCAGTGAGGTAAGACCATAACAGGTCTTAGTTCCTGATGGAATCAATAGAGTAGCTGATAAAAGGGTGCTCTGAGTCACTCAGTGCCTCAGTCCATTTTTTGCATTGCTATAAAGGAATACCTGAAGCTGGGAAACTTATAAAGAAAAGACGTGTATTTGACTCAGGGTTCTGCAGGCTGTACCAGAAGGGTGGCACCGACATGTACACCTGGGGAGGGCCTCAAGCTGCTTCCACTCATGTGGGAGGGCAGGGTGGAGGGTGCACAGATCACACGGTGAGAGAGGAGGCGAGAGAGAGGGGAGGTGCCAGGTTCTTCTTAACAACCAGCTCTCACAGGAGCTAACAGAGCGAGAACTCACTCATTACCCTCATTCCCCAGCACCAAGACATCCATGAGGGATCCGACCCCATGACCCAAACACCTCCCATTAGGCCCCACTTCCAACACTGGGATCAAATTTCAACATGAGGTTTGGAGGGTTCAAATATTAGTGGCTGGAAAGTGGATCGTTACATTATTATTTCTTTAGACACATCAGTTACTCTGAGGATTTGCACCATGTATCCATATGAATTGATATGCCCGCAGGCAATCCAGGAACGCTTATGTGTCTGCTCACAACACTTTTTTCAGGCTTATTACTTCAATGCAATATAACATTTAGAATACATCACATAGTAGCATAGTAAGGAAAGGCCTTTGTGTTTTGTTCTAAATGTGCTACAAATATGCTGGAGGACTTCATGTGAATTATGAGTAGGGAAGATAAATTGGGCAGCTGCAGAAAAATAGGCTGAAGGTCGGTAAAGGCCAAGGCAAGGATACCAGGTGGGGGCCATGTTGGCAGCCCAGGCAGAAGGAGATGGTGGCTTGATCCAGGGTGCGGGTAGAGGTGAAATGGGGTAAGACTTCAGAAGGAGAGTGAAGTCAGACTCTATAGATTTTATGATCAACTGCATGTAAATTTGAGAGAACCGGAAGAACCGAGGACAACTGTGACATTTGGCCTGAATGGGTGGGTGGATGACTTGCTGCTTCTTAGACTGGAAATGCTTAAAGGGAAGGAGATTTGGGAAGTGAAAACCAAGAGTTCATGTTTGAACACGTTAAGCTGGACATGACATTGAGACATCCGAGTGGATGTATGGAGAGGGCTGAGGACTGTGTCACCAGGAGCTCACAGGAGAGGTGGTGGGTGGGAAATCCTGCAGAGACATCAGACTCTGGCTGGGATTTAAGGCTGTGAGAGAGGAGAGCGAAGCAGCCAAGAGCTGAGCCCTGAGGTCTCCAACCTTGAGAGGAAGTTGTGACTTCAGCAACAGATTTTCAGTGTTGCTCTCCTTTTTGGCTATAGTTTCATTTGCCCTGCCTCTGCCCCCAACCACCTGCCCTCATGCGTACAGACTGAGCAACAGGAAGAACTGCTGATCAGATTTTTTTTTTAAGTGTAAAAACAGCAAAGAAACAACAGACCACTCCTTTCAAAGGCAGAAGCAGGGATGTTTTGCTCCTTGGTTAAGCTAAATCTGGGCATGATGCCAGCTTCATGGCCCTTCCCTGAACCCCTACCTACTGATACTGAGGAGTTGGTACAATTCCAAGAGTGTTTCAGTAAACAATCTTTTTGTGCAAGGTACAGTTAGGTATAAGTTAACAGAAAACCCTGTTCACCTGGTTTAAGCAGTTAAATCTCACAAGCAAGGATCTCTAAGAGAGAGCAGATTAGGGTCGGTCGCTCCAGGGCCTGCGGTGTTACCAGACCTACTATCTCCATCTGTTGGCACTGCCATCCCCAGCACGCACCCTGCCCTCGGGCTCGCTCCTCGCTGGTCCTAAGGTGATCTCACGTCAGTCAGGACAGCATCAGTGGAAGGAGAGTGGTGAACCTCTTCTCTCACTTTTTTATGTCGGTACGGAACTCTTTCTCAGGGGCTCCCAGATTCCTCATGGCTCCATTGCCAGAATTCTGTCAGAGGCTCCCCCTAAACCAAAGGTAATAAGGTCAGCATGACTTCATGGTGACTTTGCTCCTAGGCTGGAAACTGGGTCACCTTCTCTTAGCACACATGAGCCAAAGCAAGGCTCTGATGGCAAGTAAGTGGGGGTGGAGGCAGGGGCTTGGCTGCTGTGGAAGAAACAGCAGTGTGGGCTGTGTATGGCTTCAGTTTCCAGGTGGGCCCAGCCAATGTGTGTTCCTTCTGGGGAAAGGAACATGAGGTCATTGCGGGGCAGGAAGTGTGGAGACCAAATCCATGCACGCTGTGGAATACAAAGCAAGGAGGAACGTGGAGCAGCCCACAGCTACCAAGCTGGGGAGACAGGAGGCTGAGACCCCGGACACCCCCGATCCCAACTGAAAAAGACACTCCTTTTAGGTGGCAGATTCTTGGCTTGACCAAAATTTCTTCATTCCCCTGAACCTTCCCCAAGGCCCATCTGTGCACTTCCTTATAAAGTGCAGTTTAGCAAGAACCCTGCTAAGTCAGTTTAGTAAGAACTCCCCACCCTCAATATCTGATCACTGCAATACCCAGTCAGATTCGTCATCCTCCGCTATCCCCCAGGTGATATCTCATCAGCCTGGCCTGTCTTCAGCAAGAATCCTATTGGGGGTAGCTTTAGCCAGAATCCCCCAGCCCTGCTGTTTCCTCTTCATAATTTTCCACCCACTGGCCCCCATCATGCCCTTGGTTATAAATTCCCATTTGCCCATGCTGTATTTGCAGCCCAGTTTTTCTCCTCCACTATGAAATCCCATTGCCATGGGCCCTATACCCGTCTCCATAGATCCCTCCTTCAGGAAATTCTCTTGTACAGTGTTTTAACAAGTGTCACTGAATATTGTTTCTTTGTTATATTAGTGAGAAAAGGAAGCCCCACTATGTGGGGCATAATTGAAACATGGATGTGCATGCATTTCAGCTGATGATTCATTCATTCATTCATTCAGTAAGTAAGTAAGTAAGTACTAATTGGGCACCTAACTGTGTCTGGAAATGTGCTAACTGCTGGGCACAAAGACTATAAATTTATAGATCATAGATCTATAGGAAGACATGGATATATGTTCAGGTAAGTATAAAGTGCCAGGGCAGAGCTCTGGGTAGGCCCAGAAAAGTGATAGATGGCACTTTCCTGTGGGAACAGGATCATGCCACAGAGGGGCTTTGTATGATCTAGGCCTAAAAAAATGGTTATTTCCATGTCAAAAAGTGGAGAAAAAAGCATTTAGAACATATAAATATGACCCTAGGCTGAAAACTTAATGTCCATGCATTTTAACAGTATTTCTATGTCAACTGCAAATATGTCTACAGTTCATTTTATGATGTGCAAAGACAGGCTGCCTTTCTGCTCAGTCTGGACATCAGTTGAAAAAATACCATGGAACAATACCTAAGAAAATCAGTCAATATTTGGCATAAAAATCAAGCACATCTAGCCCCATGCCTGCTGAGGTTGCCTGCCAAGATTCTCCCACAGAGGAGAAATTCTAGTAATTTTCAGTGCACCACTGGCTTTTTTCCTGATTCTGCCAGAAAACATCTGTTTGTTCCACGACTTGTCAGTAGGTTTATTCCCTTTAATTTTCACTTTGTGGCATAGAATGTCTAAGTAACAGATGAAAGAAAAAAAACAGTTGCTGCCACTCAATGATAAGGTCTTTCTCTAGACCAGGGGTTCTCAATCTGGAGGGATTTTGCCCCTCAGGGGACATTTGGCAATGTCTGGAGACATTTTTGATTGTCATGACTTGGGTGGGAGAAATTACAGTTTAAATTGCACTCTTATGTTCAATCACTTTTAAATGAAAGACCTCTTTCTCCTCGTGTGTGTGTGTGCACATGCGTCCCCCCCACACACACACCCCCACACTGAAAATAAGGAGAGGTTTTCTATTCACACATCCTTCCCTTCTCTAGCAGGAGTGGGGCAGAGCTATTCCTTGCCTCGTCTACCTGTGGTGTGGGTGCAGTCCCCTTTCTCGACTGGCCATGGGTTCTCTTTGTGTGGCAGGTGTACAAATAATCATTCCTTCAAGGAGTGAATTTTTGGGATCTTTGCAAGATCTTATGAGCCCAGGGCCTTGTTTCTGCAAAGTTCCTTGGAACTTTGCATGGAAGATCCTTCTCAAACTGACATCACATCTCTCCCCAGCTTCTGACCAAACTTCCTTCTGCAGAAATTCCTTTACTCAGTAAGCATTTTTGTGAAGATGGTGGAGCCAGGAAAATGGCTTAACCTCAGCCTCCTGCTGTGGCGCTGTTAACTCCACAGACATGTGTGTACCCCTGCCTTGCCCCAGGCTAGAAATGGCTGCTCTTTGAAGACTCCTTTCTCAACTCTCCATGTTCTCTTCTTCCCTTTCCTCCAGCCTCGGCAGCTCATCTTCTCTGCCAGGTGTGTAGCTTAGCAATTTCCCAATGAGGTACTCACCCATTCTGAACTTTAGGGTTTAGGTTCCCAATCTCCAGGAGTAATCCTTTCTCTTAGGGCTATATCCTTTGGCTTTAGGGAGGTGAACAAGACTAGGATCTTTTCAGGAACATAGCACTCCCCAACTAGGTGACCATTCCTCCACCCTAGGTCCTGCTCTGATGTCCATTGTGGGACAAGAGTCTCGGGGAGGGTTTGTTCTCCTGAATTCAGACCTCCCAGCAAGCCTGTGGGAACCAGGGTGTCCTGAGAGGCAGCAATAACTGGAATGCCTTGTTCTCGGTTCTGAGCCTTACCCATAAATTGGCACAATTTTTTTTAAAGTCTCTCCTGACACCTAATGCATCCTATTATTCACAAAAGCACTACTTGAAGAAAACATTGTTTTCCAAAAATGTCCAATGATTTACATATTCCTTCTCTACCTTTCACTTAGATTCAGCTATGTATTCATACGCAAAACCTAGAACTCTTAGAACAAAGGCTTTCCACTCCTGTCTCCCTCCATTCAGCCATGGCTGTCAGCAATCTGTCCGACATGAGAGGGACCAGAACCTTCTTCATCATCTCCCTCACAATTTCCAGCAGTTCCAGTTGGCCAAATGTGGTTCAAGACAACAGTTCAGCTTAAGGAACCTCTTTGTTAGATGTCTGATGCCTGATGCATGAAGCTTCCTCTCATCCTTTTTTTCCATTCTGAAATGTATGTTCTTGAGTGAAGGGTGGAAGGATAGAGAAGTTAATATAGTCACATAGCAATAACCTAGTTTAGGTGTTTTACAGCTTACTTTTCTAAAAGTAGACAATCTGGCCGGGCATGGTGGCTCATGCCTGTAATCCCAGCACTTTGGGAGGCTGAGGCGGGTGGATCATGAGGTCAGGAAATCGAGATCATCCTGGCTAATATGGTGAAACCCCATCTCTACTAAAAATACAAAAAATATTAGCCAGGCGTGGTGGTGGACACTTGTAGTCCCAGCTAGTCGGGAGGCTGAGGCAGGAGAATGGCATGAACCTGGCAGGCGGAGCTTGCAGTGAGCCGAGATCATGCCACTACACTCCAGCCTGGGTGACTGAGCAAGACTCCATCTCAAAAAAATAAATAAATAAATAAAATAAAATAAAAGTAGACAATGTGAAGTATAATTAATGAATGAAGGAATTTTGACAAGTATTATAACCTTTCTCATTATGTTCAGAAAATAAATATATTGAATAGATTTATATTTTTGTTCTTGTTTTTTACCTGTTTAGTCAACTGATTTTCTTTTTTTCTTTTTTTTGAGATGGAGTCTTGGTCTGTCTCAGGCTGGAGTGTACTCTGTAGTGGCGTGATCTTGGCTCACTGCAACCTCTGCCTCCGGGGTTCAAGCGATTCTCCTGCCTCAGCCTCCCAAGTAGCTGGGATTACAGGCATACACCATCAAGCCTGGCTAATTTTTGTATTTTTAGTAGAGGCGGGGCTTCCCCATGTTGGCCAGGTTGGCCTTGAACTCCTGAACTCAAATGATTTGCTTGCCTCAGCCTCCCAAAGTGCTGGGATTAGAGGCAAGAGCCACCGTGTCTGGCCAATTTATTTTCTTTTCAATTGCATTTAAATGCTGTTAGGTTAAAGTTTTGAAACAATGGCGATTATTAAAAAGTCAGGAAACAACAGATGCTGGCGAGGCTGTGGAGAAATAGGAACACTTTTACACTGTTGGTGGGAGTGTAAATTAGTTCAACCTTTGTGGAAGACAATGTGGCAATTCCTCGAGGATCTAGATCCAGATCCTTGAGGTGTTACTGGGTATACACCCAAAGGATTACAAATCATTCTGCTATAAAGACACATACACATGTATGTTTATTGCAGCACTATTTACAATAGCAAAGACTTGGAACCAACCCAAATGCCCATCAATGATAGACTGGATGAAGAAAATGTGGCACATACACACCATGGAATACTATGCAGCCATAAAAAGAATGAGTTCATGTCCTTTGCAGGGAAATGGATGAAGCTGGACGCCATCATTCTCAGCAAACTCACATAGGAACATAAAACCAAACACTGCATGTTCTCACTTATAAATGGGAGTTGAACAATGAGAACACATGGACACAGGGAGGGGAACATCACACACCAGGGCCTGTCCGGGGGTGAGGGAAAAAGGGAGGGAGAGCATTAGGACAAATACCTAATGCATGTGGGGCTTAAAACCTAGATGACTGGTTGATAGGTGCAGCAAACCACCATGGTACATGGTACGTGTATACCTGTGTAACAAAACTGAACATTCTGCATAGGTATCCCAGAACTTAAAGTAAAATAAAAAATTAAAAGATTAAAAAATATATATATTTTTTGAGACAGAGTTTCGCTTTGTCACCAGACTGGAGTGCAGTGGCATGATCTCAGCTCACTGAAACCTCTGCCTCCCGGGTTCAAGCAATTTTCCTGCCTCAGCCTCCTGAGTAGCTGGGACTGCAGGCGCACGCCACCACACCTGACTAATTTTTGTATTGTTAGTAGAGACGAGGTTTCACCAGGTTGGCTAGGAAGGCCTCGATCTCTTGATCTTGTGATCCACCCGCCTCAGCCTCCCACAGTGCTTGGATTAGGGGCATGAGCCACCGCACCCACTGCAAAAAATGAAAATTCTTTTTTTTTTTTTTTTTAAGATGGAGTCTTGCTCTGTTGCCCAGGCTGGAGTGCAGTGATGCCAGATTGGCTCACTGCAACCTTCACCTCCTGGATTCAAGTGATTCTCCTGCCTCAGCCTCCCGAGTAGCTGGGACTACAGGCGTGCGCCACTACGTCCAGCTAATTTTTGTATTTTTAGTAGAGATGGGGTTTCACTGTGTTAGCCAGGACGGTCTCCAGCTCTTGACCTCCTGATCCGCTCACCTCGGCCTCCCAAAGTGCTGGGATTACAGGTGTGAGCCACTGCGCCAGGCCAAAAGAAAGAAAATTCTAATAAAAAATAATAAAAGAATGCAATGAACTTCTTCCATGGGTACTTAAAGTACTGAACTTGTTACAGTTCAAAGCATTCATGATTTTCTTGAACAGATTTTGTCCATACAAAATATTTATGCTAATCTCCCATTCCATTGGTTGCCTCTTGATTTTGTTGATTATTTCCTTTGTTATGCACAAGCTTTATTTCACTTGTTCATTTTTTTGTTGATTATTTCCTTTGTTATGCACAAGCTTTATTTCACTTGTTCATTTTTTATTTTCTTGTCTGTGATTTTGATGTCGTGTGCAAAAAAATCATTGTCAAGATAAATGTCAAGGAGCTTTCTCCTTCAGTTTTCTAGGCATTTTATGGTTTCAGGTCTTACATTTAATTCTTTAATCCATTTTGAGTTAATTTGTGTGTGTTATAAAGGTCCAGTGTCATTCTTTTACCAACCACATAAGTGTTTAATATCCAAAATATATTAGAGACTCATGCAACTGAAACGCAAGAAAACAAATAGCCAATTTTTAAAAATGGGTAAAGGACATGAGCAGACATTTCTCAAAAAGACATACAAATGGCAGACAAGCAGCCAGGCGTGGTGTGGGCGCCTGCAGTCTCAGCTACTCGGGAGGCTGAGGCAGGAGAATGGCATGAACCCAGGAGGCGGAGCTTGCAGTGAGCCGAGATTGCGCCACTGCACTCCAGCCTGGGTGACAGAACGAGACTCCGTCTCAAAAATAAATAATTAAATAAATAAGTAAACCAACAACAACAAAACAAATGGCCAACAAGCATATAAAAAACGCTCAGTGTCACTAATCATCAGGAAAATGCAAATCAAAACCACAATGAGGTATCACCTCAGCATTTCTTAGGATTGCTGTTATTAAGAAAAGAAAACAAGTCTTGGCAAGGCTGTGGAGAAAAGGAAACCCTTGCGCACTGTTTTTGGGACTGTAAACTGATGTGGCTCTTATGGAAAACAATGTGGTGGTTACTTAAAAAATTAGAAATAGTGGCCAGGTGCGGTGGCTCACACCTGTAATCCCAGCACTTTGGGAGGCCGAGGTGGGCGGATCACGAGGTCAGGAGATCATCCTGGCTAACACGGTGAAACCCCGTCTCTACTAAAAATACGAAAACAAAATTAGCTGGGCGTGGTGGCGGGCGCCTGTAATCCCAGCTACTTGGGAGGCTGAGGCAGGAGAATGGCGTGAACCCGGGAGGCAGAGCTCGCAACGAGCCGAGATCACACCACTACACTCCAGCCTGGGCGACAGAGCGAGACTCTGTCTCAAAAAAAAAAAAAAAACAATTAGAAATAGAACTACCATATCATCCAGCAATGCCACTTCTGGGTACATATTCAAAGGAACTGGAATCAGGATCTCAAGGAGATATCCACACTGTCATGTTCACTGCACCATTATCCACACCAGTTAAGATATATAAACAGCCTCAATTTCCATCAACAGATGAATGGAGAAAGAAATCACAGTTTGCACTGTGAAAGAAAAACTAATCTCAGGACCCCAAAATTAGTAAGCCAAGGGAAAAGTCAGTCTGGGAACTATGTCAGACAAACCTGCCTACCATTTAATTCCTAAATAAGATAGCCTACAAAGATAAAAAGCTACATACCTCCCTCACATTTTGCCCATAAGGAAAACCTTGTGGACAAAGGACAGACAGAAATCAAAATCATTCCTCTGAGGCTCACCTGAGACAAATGCTATCTGATTGCTTCCTCTGCCCTATTGTTTATGTAAAAAGCAGATTCACTGAGCCAGACTAAATTGTGTAGTTAGTGGAAGGCGTATCAAGGACTAAAAAGAATGCAACCTTTTTGTCCCTTATCTCTTCTAACGTGGAAGCCTCTTCTAAACCTGGAACCTGGTGGGGGTGGGGAGTGTTGAAGTAAGGTGGAGTTGTCCCACCTTACTGGACCAAATCAATGTACATCTTGCATATGTTGATTGATGTCTTATGTCTCCCTAAAATGTATAACTCCAAGCTGTGCCCAGACCACGTTGGGCACATGTCATCCGGACCTCCTGAGGCTGTGTCACCAGTGCATCCTTAACCTTGGTGAAATAAACTTCCTAAATTGACTGAGATCTGTCTCAGATATTTTGGGTTCATAGTACACACAATGAAATATTATTCAGCCTGAAAAAAGAAGGAAATTCTCCCAGTTGCAACAAAATGAGTGGACCTGCAGGGCATAATGCTAGGTGAAATAAGCCAGACACAGAAAGAAAATACTGCATGATCTCACTTATATGTAGAAGCTAAAATAATCACACTCGTAGAAATAGAGAATAGAATAATGGTGATCAGGGGCTAGGGGTTGAGGTAAATGGGAAGGTGATGATTAAGGGGTACAAAATTTCAGTTATGCAAGGTAAATAAGTTCTGGAGATCTGCCATACAGCATAGTGCCTACGGCTAACAACACTTTGCTGTGTAATTAAAATTGCTAAGGAGGTAGATCTTAAGTGTTCTTACCAAACAAAATGAAACAGTAATAATAATAAAGAGTCGATAGGAAACTTTGGGAGGTGATAGATACATTTATGGCCATGATGGTGATGTTGGTTTCATAGGCATATTCTTATTCTAAACTCATCAAGACATATACATGAAATATGCACAACTTTTAAAAAGCAGTAAAACAGAAACAAAATATTTATGCTAGATTTTCCATGGCAGTAAAGGCTGCCCACTCATCCTTGGGTCTGTCAAAACTTTAGCCAGTGAATGTGTTTATAACTTATGAAATCAGGTGCCTGAAAATCTGCTCAAATATTTTGATAAAGATAATTACAAGCCCGAGTTTTCATCTTTCTTTGCTACCCAAAATGTAAAAAGAATATCATCGATAAATTAGAGATATTGACACCAGTAACCAATTAGAATCTGACTCTGCCTAAGTATTGCTTTTCTCTCTGCAGTCTTGGATTTTCTTCACCATCAACGGCTCATTTTATGTCTCACGTGGGGTTGTTTCTCACAAAGAACCAAGTAGAAACATAAAATGTGGCTGTATTTGTGGCTTCTAATGACAGAGATTCCACATGCTATGAACAAGCCATCTGGAAAGGAGAAAGGAGAGTGGGATCCCCAGTGTTCACTGAGGAGATGGGCTCTTCCAGAGCTGAGGATGGCCTAATCTTGAAGGGTCTTCAAAGCCATGCAGAGAACCCAGTCATGTCATTGGCTTGAAGTAAGAGTCAGTGTTACAGACAACCAGTGAGACTCACAGGTGAGTTCCTCATGGAGATACTGCTAAGGCATCATCTTCCATTATGCCGTGGATTAGAATTTCTCCTAGAACTTGTCTCCAGAAATTGTGGTTCTTTCCTTGATTAACAGGTGTGTTTTTAAATTGTAGCCAATTGGGATGTTATGACTGACTCTTGCTCCTTATTCACTCTGCCTACCAAGAACGCAGTACTAAATTGCTCTACTAAAATCAACAGCTGTGAAAGTTTTTATGGCCTGTCATTGTGGGTACCAACTCAGTCTAGCTTTTTTTACTAATCAATCTTCATTTTATCTTTGTCTTAATTTCCTTTGTTTAAACTTAGAGTGCATCCAAAGTGACATAAATTGTCTAATATTTAAAATGATATGGAATATAAATATATGGAAAAGCATTTTTTTTTCCTTTCCTTTTTTTTCTTTTTCCTTTGAGATGGAGTCTCACTCTGTCACCCAGGCTGGAGTGCAATGGCGTGATCTCGGCTAATTGCAACTTCTGCCTCCTGGGTTCAAGCGATTCTCTAGCCTCAGCCTCCCGAGTAGCTGGGATTACAGGCATGCGCCACCACTCCTGGCTAATTTTGTATTTTTAGTAGAGACGGAGTTTCTCCATGTTGGTCAGGCTGGTGTCGAACTCCCAGCCTTGGGTAATCCACCTGCCGTGGCCTCCCAAAGTGCTGGGATTACAGGTGTGAGCCACCACGCCCAGCCAGCATTTTTACTACATAAAGTTAAAAAAAAAAGTTATCTATTTATCCTTGTGCTTGTAATATAAACGAACCAGTGGCACTTTGGAATGCCACATGCAGAATGAATAGAAAAAGTTTAAAATATTGGTGCAGGAGGCCCATGAGAAAGATATATATCCATTAGAATATCTAGATATGAGATGATAAAGACATGGAATAAAGTAATTGCTCTTTATTTCTTCCCAAAATTGTGCAATTGCTCTCCTTGAAGTATATCCATTTTCTAAATACTTCCTCTTTATTCTCCTATAATTCAGTAGGATTTAAGACCAACAGAACAATTGTGTATTTCTAGTGTACTCAGTCTTGATTCAAGTCATTTAGAATGTTATACACAGTTGGTTCAACCACCCTACTATGTCTGGAATTGTTTTCTCCCCAGTTGCAACTTTTCTCTCACTTATTCTCTGCCTCCATTGGGAATACAGCTGGGGTAAGAATGGGAATGTTTGCAGGGTGTTCCAAACCAGGCCCGAGCATTGTTCTGCCACTAGCTTTACCCCATGAATGCTCCAGTCACACCCACACCCAAGGAATCTGTATGGGACATGGAAATCCAGCTTAAAGAAGTGGACTTTATGTTTCTGCATGTTTGTTTACTAGGGATGTAACACGGCCATTTAGAGGAGATTAGCACTTTGCAGCAGGCCCCTTGAAAGAAGAGATGGACCTCTTCATCGCAGTTAACCTGCCATGCCAAACAAATGTGTTCATGGGCATCACTTTCTCAGTCCAACAGGGCCGTTGGAGCACAGAAGCCAGGCAGACACAAGTCGTATGTTGAAGTCAGAAGTGGCCTGATTCAGGGCCAGGGCGGGGGTGATGTAATGAAGTGCCGAGGGCACAGACCTTAGGGAGACACTCACTGTCACGGTTGTGCAAGTGCAGTGTCTCCTTAAATCTTGTCCCCTGTGTGTCTTGTCTTACCCTAGTTCCAAAACACATCTAACTTTTCAGCAAGAGATATCAGATGTCAGTCACATAAACAGCAGAAATGAGAGAGCCAAGAAAAAGAACAGCTTTGTGTTGAAAAGAAGTGTGGTAAGAATACACAGCATTTGAGGTAACAAGACTTCCTCCGGATAGGGACTGGGGTTTTCTCTGCATCCAGGCTGGGAATCCCAAGCTCAGAAGAGATGGTGGAGACATAGGGTCCAGAGGCTTTTGCTTGCTTTTCCTAACTCTTGCTAGCCAGAAACACTCTGCAATTTCACTTTTTTAACCTTTGGATTCATCCCATTTTAGTCCTCTTCTATGCCTTAAAAACACTGAAGATGAGAAGATCGAACCTGATTAAAGTCATGTTCTGTTTTCTCTGTTTTCATCATCCAACATCAATAGACTCTGACGCTGTGACCTTGTGTGGTGTGTCTGTGTTTGTTGTGAGTTTCAAAGCTGAAGAAAGTTAGTGGGTGTCCGCATGTTCTCACTCATAGGTGGGAACTGAACAATGAGAACACTTGGACACAGGAAGGGGAACATCACACACCGGGGCCTGTCATGGGGTTGGGGGGAAGAGGGAGGGATAGCATTAGGAGATATACCTAATGTAAATGACGAGTTAATGGGTGCAGCACACCAACATGGCCCCTGTATACATATGTAACAAACCTGCACGTTGTGTGCATGTACCCTAGAACTTAAAGTATAATAATAATAATAATAATAATAAAAGAAAGTTAGTGGGTGTCTTTCCCATTCCTGTTCTTCCGTTGCGGTTTTTCAAAAGTTGGCAGACATGTTTGATAAAATTCTATCAAAGAAGTCATTATTATAGACATTAGGGTGTCCTTTATCTTTGTGTTTTTCATCTTTATTCGGTGGTCGTGTGTGATGCTCCTTCTGCTCCTGACCATTTTTTTTATTTTGTTTTGAATTTCATGATGTACCATGCAGAAGTGACCCACAGTTCCAGATGATTGATTAAAACTCCTTAGGTTCACACCGCTCACTGTTGACACATCCCTTTAGGTTTTTGTTTTGTTTTGTTTTGAGACAGAGTCTCACTCTGTTGCCCAGGATGTAGTGCAGTGGTGCGATCTCATCCCCCTGCAATCTCTGCCTCCAGGGTTCACACCATTCTCCTGCCTCAGCCTCCCGAGTAGCTGGGACTACAGGAACCCGCCACCACACCCAGCTAATTTTTTGTATTTTCAGTAGAGACAGGGTTTCACTGTGTTAGCCAGGACAGTCTCGATCTCCTGGCCTCGTGATCCGCCCACCTCGGCCTCCCAAAGTGCTGGGATTACAAGCGTGAGCCACCGCACCTGGCCAACACATCCCTGAGTTTTGAATGAGATCAGTTATGTTCACCTCCACTGCATTCTGCCTTCTTGTCTTGCTCCCTTCACTATTTACTTTTCTGCTCATTCATTTGTGTCGATAACTAATTTGTGTTCTTTAATCTTATTACCCACACTAACACAGAATAACATTTTAATGATCAATTTTTAAAAGCATTCTACTTTAAGGTATAAACTCTTTTCACCTGCTAAACATGTATTTCTATAAGAGTACAGCCATATTTCAGCTAATTAACCCACAGCACACATACACCTGATAATTCAATCTCACATTTGGTTTACCACCTTTTAAAGGCTGTCTTGGAGAGGGATTCCTATTAAAATTAAGAAGAGTTTTGAATTTGAAATATGATCAAGTCCTAAATGTTAGAGCTGGAAGAAAGTGTGTGCATTATTTTATTTGAACTCTTGCGTGGTATATATGGAGACCAAAGTGCTGGCACGTGCTCACTCCAGGTCAGTCAACTCAGTAGAGCCACTGCCAGACTTCCAGTCTCCCAACTCCTTTCTGGGAGTTCAGCTCTGAGAAAACAAAAACAAAACAAGACAGAAAATTGTAGTCAATGTATATAATGAACTAATTGTACATACATTTATGCACAACATGTAAAAAGAAAGTACAATAAGCTTGACCTTAATTATGTTAAATAAATAGAAAAGAGTTCTTAAAATGTACCAAATGGCAGAATGTATCATAGTGGAAAATGTATTTATTTAGTACATACCTAGGAGAAGCTTTTCAGAGAATTTGTTTAAAAGGCAGGCTCTTAATACATTTTGAACATATGTCACAAAACAAGTTTATCCGAAGAAAAACTTACAGTAAGATACAAAAGAGGACATTGTATACAACACTGAACACACTGAGATAACTTTCTATTACTGCTGCTGTGGAGTAGGCCAGAAAAATCTGCTTATGCCATTGCCCATGATATTTATGATAATTATTTAAGAGAAGCATTAACTGGGGGAATGGACAGCATCTTATCTACTTTGTAATAGCAGTGTTTAAGGGGATGTCCCTGGGTAATGCAGAGGAGACACTCTAACAACAATTATTGAATCGATAGGATAAAACACATAGAGAAACAGACATCGAGAGCTCAGAACAAATGGAAGAGCAAGGGGCCAGGATGTAAGGAGATTAATAAGCTTTGGGAATTGGGGTGGGAAGTAAAAATAAATTTCATCTGCTTCCTCATTAATTTTCAATAGAACCAACCCTGCTCATGAAATTGGATTAAGATTTCACGTGGAAACTATCAAGTTGTCAGTGTGGTGATGCACTCACAGGATAGGGCAAAGCTAGCACTCATGTTCAACATTTGAGATAGTCTCTACTGGGAAAACGTGGGAAAATATCCTCAATCCAATCTGAATGGGAACCATGTTGAGAATTCCTGGTACATTGTATATAGAAAAATAATGTGTACTTCCTAGTAGGCACTTAATATCTTACAGATATTATAGTAGAGGTTTTGAATACTCATTTATGTCTGACAATATTCAAATAATATATTTAAAAATAGCAGCTATAATTTATTGCCCATGTGCCAAGACAGTGGAGAGTGTACCAAGAAGCACTGTAATCAATATTTTACATGAATAATCTAATTTATTTTTCTCACTAAACTCCATGGAATATTTTATTCACTTTATTTTGAAGAAGAGGGATGAAACAGTTGCAAAGTAAAACTTTAGGAAGCATCTATTTGTTTATAAATTTATCACAAAGATATTCAGCCCATACTCAGCAGAAGTTTGAACCACTGGGGGACAAGATGAGAAGATCTTTCATTTTGAGACGTGTCCAGGAGCATTTACCTGGACTGTGAGAAGAACCATGCCGCCTGTCTGTGCTGGGGAGGCCAGAGTTTTGTCTGAACCATGAACTTGCCAGGTACAGGCCTAGGGTTGCACTCAGAGCACTCTCCAGACAGGAGAGGGAGCAGCCCTGTTCTGCCTGAACGCTGCCCAGCAGCACAGTCCAGCTGTCCCAAGAGTGCAGCTCTCAACAGTTATTCCTCCATATGCTGTCACTGCTTTTCCAAGTGTCAGTCCTTTGGAAATTAGTTCCTGCTATCTTATACACTTGAAGGCAACATGATTTTATTTCTATAAGAGAGGCAAAGTATAGAGTCTATACTTAGTTAAGTTGGCTTTTTCTCCAATTAATTTCACTTAAACTTTATTTTGTACTGGTTTTGTATTAAAATAAATAACTGTTTCTGGAATTTTTCACACTCAGAAAAAAATGGCATTCATATTAGAAATAACATTAGAGTATTTTGATTTAAAACAGTTTGAAACTACATTTTATTAAAATATTTGAATCTTTAAGGCACAGTCTAGCACCTTAATAAAAAAATTGAATATCTCCAATATTGCTGGTTATGCAACATAAATTAATAAAAGCTTACTGTAAGAAAAAAAAACTCACCTTTAGATTCAGGGGATACATGTGCAGATTTGTTACGTGGGTATATTGTGTGACTCTGAGGTTTGTGTACAAATGATCTTATTACTCAGGTAGTGAGCATAGTACCCAATAAGTAGCTTTTCAACCCTTACCCTCCCTCCTTCTCTCCCCTTTCTAGGAGTCCCAGTGTCTTTTGTTCTTATCTTTATGCTTATGTGCACCCAATGGTTTGCTCCCACTTATATGTGAGAACGTGGTATTTGGTTTTCTCTGGCTATGTTAATTCACTTAGGGTAATGGCCTCCAGCTGCATCCATGCAGCTGCAAAGGACATGATTTTCTTTTTTTTTTTTTTTTGACGGAGTCTCGTTCTGTCACCCAGGATGGAGTACAGTGGCACCATCTCGGCTCACTGCAAGCTCTGGCCTCCCAGGTTCATGCCATTCTCCTGCCTCAGCTGGGACTACAGGCACCCACCACCATGCCTGGGCTAATTTTTTGTATTTTTTAGTAGAGATGGGGTTTCACCGTGTTAGCCAGGATGGTCTCAATCTCCTGACCTCGTGATCCACCCGCCTTGGGCTCCCAAAGTGCTGGGATTACAGGTGTGAGCCACCACACCAGGCCGATTTTGTTCTTTTTTATGGTTGCATAATATTCCATGGTGTATATGTACCACATTTTCTTAATTCAAACCACTGTTTATGGGCACCTAGTTTAAACCAAAACAGCATGGTACTGGTATAAAAACAGATACATAGACCAATGGAACCGAAGCGAGAACCTAGAAATAAATCCACATACCTATCACCACCTGATCTTTGACAAAGTTGATGAAAATAAGCAATGAGGAAAAGACTCCCTATTGAATAAATGGTGCTGGGATAACTGGTTAGCCATATGCAGAAGAATGAGACTGGACCCCTACATTTTACCATATACAAAAATTAACTCAAGATGGATTAAAGATTTAAATGTAAGACCTCAAACTATAAAAATCCTAGAAGAAACTTCAGAAAATATCATCCTGGGCCGGGCGCGGTGGCTCACGCCTGTAATACCAGCACTTTGGGAGGCCAAGGCGGGCTGATCACGAGGTCAGGAGACCGAGACCATACTGACTAACATGGTGAAACCCCATCTCTACTAAAAACATAAAAACAAAATTAGCCAGGCATGGTGGCGGGTGCCTGTAGTCCCAGCTACTTGGGAGGCTGAGGTGGGAGAACGGCGTGAACCCACGAGGCGGAGCTTGCAGTGAGCCAAGATCGCGCCACTGCACTCCAGCCCGGGTGACAGAGGGAGACTCTGTCTCAAAAAAAAAAAAAAAAAAAGGACTAAAAATAGAACTACCATTGAACCGGTAGTCTCACTACTAGATATCTACCCAAAGAAAAAGAAATTGTTTTATAAAAAAGACACCTGCACTGCTTCGTTCATCACAGCACTATTGTTTGTTTTATGTTTTTGGAATCAGAAACACCAATCAGTCAGGACCCTTTCTCTGCACTGTTTCTAATCATCCAGCCCCATCATGGCAATACAGCCTCATCTGGCCCCAGTAACCTCCAGTTTTCACAGAGCTTCTTTTCCCGTGAATCCTCTCTCATGAGAGGCTCAGCGTTAAATTCAAATGCTCTGTTACTGCTCACCTCCTTTGAGAGGGAAGATAGCATGACCTCATCGAATCCTCTTCTGCAGGGTGGCCCAAAACCTGAAAATATGACTGAATATCCATAATAGGTGATTTATTGATACACCATTCCAGTTCGTGATATTACATGACATGAGATATGTAATGGTGTTGATCTGCAATAGCAACAAAAAGTCCAAGATACTGTGCAAAACTGCAGTCACCATGGTGCCTTAAGACACACCTTCATCAACCCCTCAGATGTTCCCCATTGAGACATTGCCTTAGATGATTGGTGCCTCTGATTTTCATTGAATAAACCTGCACTTTTTGCATATTCCAGAGCAAGTAATCACGAGGGTTCCAAGCTGAGGAGCGTGCAGCCCACTCCTCAGGGCTACATTGTCCATCTCAGTTTTGGAAATTACCAAACATCTGGTTCCTCCCTCCCTTGAAGGAACGGGGTGGTATATCTTCTGCGGGAAGTACTCCAGGTGGTGTCCCTTAGCTCATCAACAACGAGTGTTATTGCAACTTAATATGTGAAATATGTTAAACACTTGTTTATTTTTCCAAACTTTTGTCCACCCTGTGTTGAGTGCCCATCTGATCAATGAAGTTCAATCATGATTTTCCAAGTAAATGAAAGACTCAGTGAGTTAGTTCCGCAGTCAGCCAATTCATCAGAAGGCAAGATCTGTGTTTCTTCCATAAAAGTTAGACCTAAGGGGTAACAGAACTGGACCCATTCATTAGTGAGTTTTATGAAACTGTTTCATTATGTGTGGTGATGACCACCTCACTTGCTACCTCACAGGTTTTACATGTGGCAGCAACAAATGCAGCACCACACTTTTCTCTACTGGTTTTTAACGTGGGGTTCCTGAACGAGCAGTGACAGCACCACCTGGGAATTTGTTATAAATGCAAATTCTCAGGCTCCCCTGAGACCTACTGAATTAGAAACTCTAGAACTGGGGCCCAGCAATCTGTATTTTAGTAAGTCCTCCTGGTAATTCTGATGTACGCTGAAGTTTAAAAGCCATTGTCTTACATCTCCCCTAGACAGATATTAGTGGAGAATCTTAGTTTTACACTTGGCTGCCCTCACGCGGAGCTGCAGTGTGATGATGACTGTCATAAGCAGTGGATTCACAGGCTACTGACCCATTAGGAAGTGCCCCATTTAATCTGAAAGCAAAGCTGAATACGTGAGCACACATTACGCAGGAATTTATGCCCTGCAGCATGAACCACAACAACCAAAAACAAACCTAACTTCAAATGTTTAAGTCATTGGCAATTTAGCCGACTGTATGTTCTGAGGAATCAGTCCATGAGTGAGTAAAATATAACCATAAAATATTTGATAAAATATCCAATCTCTATCTTAAAAGCAATGAGATTCTGATATTTTAGGGGAGTTTTGTTTGTTTTTTCAAATAACCAACTGTAGATTGTTTGGACACAGACCTTCCATAATACAAAATAGTTCATTCATTTTTGAATATTTTTGTTTATTTATTTATTGCCAAATAAAAATTGCCTATATTTATCATGTAAGACATGTGGTATTGGAATATGTATACATTTTGAAATGGCTAAATTGAGCTAATTGACATATGCGTTACATCACATACTTTTCTGTGGTGAGAAGACTTAAAATCTATTGTCTTGGCAATTTTCATCCGTATAATTTTTTATATTAACCGTAGTATAGTCACCATGTTGTACAAGAGACCTCTTGAACTTATTCCTCCTCTCTAACCTAAATTGTGTATCTTTTTCTTTTTTGAGACGGAGTCTCGCTCTTTCGCCCAGGTTGGAGTGCAGTGGCGTGATCTCGGCTCACTTCAACCTCTGCCTCCCGAGTTCCCACCATTCTCCCACCTCAGCCTCCCAAGTAGCTGGGACTACAGGCACCTACCACCATGCCTGGCTAATTTTGTTTTTGTATTTTTAGTAGAGACGGGGTTTCACCGTGTTAGCCAGGATGGTCTCGGTCTCCTGACCTCGTGATCCGCCCGCCTCCGCCTCTGAAAGTGCTGGGATTACAGGCTTGAGCCACCGTGCCCAGCCTAAAATGGCTAAGTCTTTAGGAGAGGAAGAGTGAATAGTCATTCCTCCTTTCATCTCAGATTTTAAACAATACTTTCCTCCATTAAGTTAAAAACAAATCTTTTCCCCCTTAAGTTAAAGATTTAGCAGCTGTTGTGGTTAGGACACAGGGTGATTGATGTGTGAGAGGAGATGAGTGGGAAGACTCAGGGTGGGGCCGACTCTTCTCCAGACTGTGTGCAGGTAGAAATGCCATCAGTCATCGCTTCCTCTGGACAGACTAATTTTTGTCTGTCTCTTCACAGATGCCCATGAGGTTACTCAAAGCCCCACATCAGATTTCTCTGCCCAGGACCTGTTTCCAGGACTCTTCAGCCCACATCTCTGACCCACCGTTGCCCTTGCACTGGGCTTGTAATGCTGATCACTTCCAATCATCAAACTGTAGTGCTTGAGGGCCTCCTGTCCCCTGCCCTTGTGTCAGTTGTTTCCATCTCAAAAATAATCACAAGGGAACTGAGACACAGCCAGTGTCTTATGACATCATTTTCCCCCTTGCTTCCTATTTCCACACCAGGCACAGGCCAATATAGTTGCTGCTTATTAAAAATTTGTGGGAAGAAAAATAAATGTAGATGGTAGTTTCCCTAAATCCTAAATGTTTCTACAGACTCTCTTTGAATTATGAATTTGGGAAGAGCGTTTAGAAGCTAGACCTGGAACTTTCCAGGAAGCTGGCTTAGACCATCCTTACCTGTCTGTCCACTACTAGAGCAGCCTCCAGAACATCTGCTTCAGAGGCCATGAGCGCTCTGCGCAGCGGTGCAATCTTCAGGTTGTTGGCCCAGGAAATCTTCCAGGACTCGCCATTCCCATTCTTCAAAAGCCTTCAGGCAGTGGCTGCATATTGTTCCCACTCAACTTGCCCTCCTATCTTGGAAATATATTTTCATTTTCTTATGTTTTTATTTAATTGTCTATGTTCACGCTGTTTTACCTCAGTACATAGCTGCAAACCTTGTAGAACGATACCATATAAAATAGTTAACATCCTCTTGGCAGCACTCTCAACCTCTCCATCTCACTGAGAAACAAGTTGATATACCAGGTTGGAGATCAACACAAACTTACCAAGAACCTACACTGTTCTAAATTAAATGTTCATCATACTTTAACCAAGATTGATACCTAAGTAACTTTAATTGCTGAAGTCTCCTTCATGGAAAGCCCTCAGGTAACAGCAATTATAAAGGACACATTTGTGACCAGGTAAGAGTCTATCCACATCAGCAGAGAACACAATGACTATTGTTTAAGTACTTCAGTGTAACAGAAACAGGACACACACTGATGCATGCATTAAAATACTTATCCCATGACCTGTGATGGTATCTGATTTGGGCAGCTACATTTGGGGAGTGGAGGGAAGGTGACTCAACCAATATGTGGCTTAATCGGGGCACGATAGGGTAGAGAAACACCCTGAAAGGCCAGAGTGAAGTGAATCAAAAGACGTTCTGTGATTTTGGGGGCACCAGGATTCTCCCATGGTCCCTGGCTTCACTTTGACACTGAGGTCCAATGGTTCTGATATTCCCAGAACATCTGTTGCAGCAGTTAGAGTCACCTTAGTTCTCCCTAATCCACAGCATGTGCCTGCTGAATTAACTGCTCTTGACATCGAAGCGCTTATTTCAAAAGACTCTTCTGTGTGCAAAGTTCAATCAGAAAAACACAGTGTAGACTTCTGCCTTCCTTCACCAACCTCAGTCTAAGGATAGGTTATTTCTGATAGAAAAATCTCCTCAGACTTGTGACTCCTCCAGTGTAAACAAATTTTGCTGTTCCTTTAGGACAAATGATGGATTGAGTTTATGCTTGATGCTATCGGGCCAGAAAATACTTGCTTGTAAGTGTGACATTCAAGGTGTTATCTTGGTCAGCCTAAGGATAAGATGGGGACAGAAGGCCTATCAGGCTTTCCTCTTTTCTACAGATCCTTTTTGCTAGAGCAATTCCTTTTCCTTGGGATCCTGGCAGTTCACCACCACCATTTAGTTTTCTAGAAAATCCATTAATTATCACAAATATTATTTACTTTCTCAGGGTTATGCTAGAATATTGTTTAAATCTGTAACAAAAGAAACTCAGGCTCCTTGTGATGCTTACATGTGTGACAGAGGAGTTTTGTAAAAAAATCAATATGTAGGCGTTGATCAGAAATGCAATATGCTATAAAATTTACCTCTACTGTCTGATACCCTATCATTAATCTACAACAGGATTGTTTAAAAACTGTTACAAACTATTAGTACCCCATTCTGTAATCTCCCTCTCTCTGTCTCTGTCTCTCTCTTTCTCTCTCTCTCTCTCCCTGCTACCCCCATGCCATTTACTCTGTAATGACAGCCACGATCACCCTTGGTTCTTTTGGCTGTAGTTTAAAATCAACCGCGACTGAAGGTAGGATTATTTAGCAGGAGAAACGTTGGCCTAGAAAATATGTGTATCCAGATATTTCACTTCCTAATGTTTTCCATTCATTAACAAAACTTATATATATTATTTGCCAAGACCTATTAATTTTTGCAGTCTGAGAAATAGAGACAAGAATTATATGGTCAAATCCCGACTGCCAGGACTTGAATAAGTTATTTAGAACCTCAAGTTAGTTTGTTTCTTTTAAATTTTTGTAGAATTAGCTGACTTTCATGTTGCCCGTGCACATTAGAACAAGAGTATAAAATTGGCAGAGGAAAGACTAGAACATGAGGCAGCACTGTCTCATTCTTATTTACTCAGGGCACAGCCCAGTGACTTTAAGTACTCAATAATCATTTTGTGTATAAATGAATCAATATTTGTGGTTGACACTTTATAAATGTTTTTTAAAACATTTATTATCATTTAATACATCATTGAATGTCTTATTACTCAATAGAATTTCAAGAAAGATACAATTAAGTTAAATCAGGATTTATTTGGGATAAGCTAAGAATTATTCTTATTATTATTATTATTATTATTATTATTTGAAACATAGTCTCGCTCTGTCGCCCAGGCTGGAGTACAGTGGCACGATCTCAGCTCCCTGCAAGCTCCGTCTCCTGGGTTCATGCCATTCTCCTGCCTCAGCCTCGTGAGTAGCTGGGACTACAGGCACCCACCACCATGCCCGGCTAATTTTGTTTTTGTATTTTTAGTAGAGACAGCGTTTCACTGTGTTAGCCAGGATGGTCTTGATCTCCTGACTTCATGATCCACCCGCCTTGGCCTCCCAAAGTGCTGGGATTACAGGTGAGAGCCACTGTGCCCAGCCATTATTGGCCTTAATATTTAATTTACAATCATGGATATACCATAAAGAGAGTATTAGTGTTTTAGAAGTACTGTATCCATTTGAAGAATGACGGGTGACTAAATGGTCATGGGTCTTCCTCCTTATGTCTTGCTGTGTGCTGTTCTGACTCTCCTGCAATATGGATCAGACTCTGAGTCTGTCGTATGGTGAGACTCCCAGGTGGATGCTGTCTAAATATGATGGGTGGTCATGTGTGCACAACCTATGGCATGTACACCACCGTACAATATCTGTTACCCCTTAGCCCCCACAATGACCTAACCCATCCACATTAAGCAAAAGTCTCTCTTCATCTTTTATTTTTCTAATTTCCCTCTTTCCTATTTCTCTCCTTCAGTACAGCTTTTCCCTTTGATGCATTGTATTTTTCTCCTGCTATACCTTAGCACAGCTGGTGGTATTTTTCGATGCTATTTACCCAAACATGGAGTATCTTAGGGTTAGGAATGTGTTTTAGGGTCTTGTTCTGTATTTAATGTAATCGTGTGATAAATATATATCTAGTATCAAAATGGGTAGAAGCATTGAGATTACAAAGCTTGAATCTTACATAGTATTTGATGAACTCAGTGTTGAAGAGAACAGTTGGTGGCCCCAGCATGTCTGGTAAGGGCTGGAATTCTGAGAGTAGTGAGGAAACCCAGAGGAGTAGGTGTGCAGAGTGATGAACCTCAGCAAACATGTGGTTAGCAGTAAGCTAGCACTCATTTTATTTTGAAAGAGATTTTCCTATCATGCCTTTCCCCAGATAAAATTATTCGATGGCTCCCCACTGGTAAAAGAAAAACTTCAGCCAAATTAAATTTAAAGCAGTTTAATTGAGCAATGAATGATTCTCAAATTAGGCAGCCTTCCCAGCCAGACTAGGCTCCCAGACTCCAGCTCAGCCACATGTTGGAAGAAGATTTATGGACAGAAAAAGGAAAGTGATGTACATAAAATGGAAGTGAGGCACAGAAACAGCCGGATTGGTTTCAGCTTGGCATTTGCCTTATTTGAACATGGTTCAAACAGTTGGCTACATTTGATTGGCCAAAACTCGGTGATTGGCACTAGAGTAGGCTACATTCTGCTTACACTTCACTTGTTACAGTTCACAATGTACAGAAAAACCTTTAGGCCAAACTTAAATATGTAAGGAGGCAGCTTTAGATGAAACTTGATTTAATACCATGTTCCCTTGAGTAAATTTTAAAATGTGTTTCTTTTCAATGTCATCCAATGTCATCTTCCATATGCTCCCCCTCCCCCAACATCCTCCTAGTCACATCTACTGCTTGCTGCTACCCACAGCCAAATATCCCTCTGCATGGACCTTCACATATGCTTCTTATCTGCTAGTTCTGACCCTTTAGCTCATACCTAAAGGGACCTTTCCTCACATTTATGTAGATGGAATGCTGCAAATCCCAGGTGAAATGCTACTTCTCCAGGAAGCTGGCTTTTATGCCCCCATAGTGATTTCTCCATAGAGAAATGTTTACTTCTCCTTACCATTTGTGCCAGAAAATGTGAGACTTACTAGAACAACCCTGAAACATTGGGTTTGGAAAGAGGAAGAATTAAATTAAAAGGCAAACAATGAGGAAACTTTGATTTTTGGGAGGCCACAGGGTCACCCCGATATAAAATTGCATCTGCATTGTGATCAGTTTCTAAAGGTAAAAGCTACAAATGGAATTCAGAAACAGTGATAGACCCAGCCAATGGAATTCAGAAACAGTGATAGACCAGCTTCTAAAGAGTTGATCTATTGGATGTACAGGGAAGTGAAAAAAAAAAAAAAAAAAAGGAAAAAGTGAAATATATAATCCCTTGGTTCTTGTTATAATAGCTAAAATGAGAGAAAAAAAGGGTACTGACACCAACCTCAGATTTTGGTCAGTCTGAGATATGGCCACTAGTCTCAAAGCCATCCTCGAAGGGAAAAAATATGCTAGAATATGCTCTGAAACATCTGGTCATCGAAAAGAGAGTCCAGGTAAGACTGGAAAAAATCAAGAAACTACTGAAACCAGGGGTGCAGCATGAAGAAGTTATATCAACAGTTTATGGAAGAACCTTTACTGAAATAAATGTAGGACTAATTAATTCAGAGTCAGTTTCTTTGGTTTTTGAATACTGCAGAATAGAAAAGAATGTTTGGGTTGATACAAGATCCACAGCTCACTATGGAACAATCATAGGTCACCACACATGATCCAGACACATAGCAGGTTGTTCCTTAGGGAACAATTAGCCTACTAGGCTAAATAAAAGACAGTATAAAGTTGTTCACCTTGAGGAGGACTATCCTATATCCCTTATAAATGCCCATTGGAACATCCCAGGTGAAGGGGCTAGTATGTTTTGTGTGCAAGCCATGCTGGATTGGCTTTATGATGCTCAGGATATTCATCCATTGTTTATTTCCCTTATGCAGGGCATGGTTCATGCTATGATTAAGGGGCCCCCTTTGTATAATCACTCAGTGTAGCTTTATTGCTGCAAAATCAAGCAACAGTCCAAAGAGCCCTATGGATTTGCTATCTCTGCTTCCCCTTATGTGTCTTAGAGATACACACAACAACAACAACCAAACATAATTAACAAGAAAATGGAGAGAGAAGAGAGTCAAGAGATTCATTTTAGCAGGGTGGAAAACTTTAGATGGCTATCAACAAATTGAATACATAAAGTAAACGTTAATGGTGTTGAAACAAAGGTCTGAATGCAGTGCTATGGAAGGTTGCAGGGACCAGCAGGAACCACAGCTGATCCCCCTTTGGCCGATTTCCCCATTACAGGGCCCTACACAAGTCTATTTGTGTCAGTTTGGAGGAATTTTAAAGGCCAGGAAACAAAGATTCCAATGAGGAACCCAGCCTGGAATCACCTGGACAATGGTCAGGCAGATTAATCAAGATAAAGTTTACGGAGGGGCCAGAGTCCCTTAGCTGAACCCCTTGCCGTTTGAATGGCAATTACTAGCTTGTGATCAGACTTTAATTGAAATGGACTCTATATCTGAAGGATACAAATTTATCTTGAAACCTAAAATATGATCATGGCTTGGGTGATAGTGAAGAAAGGCTCTAATAAGAAGGACAATAAACAGAAAATTTTCGTAGTCAAATGGAATTGGTTTATGGGGACATGCTACCAGGGTGTTTTAGTCCCTTTCTGCTGCTATAACAAACTACCTGAGACTGGGTAATTTACAAAGAACAGAACTGGCCTTTGCGGCTTTGCCTCGTGGAAATGATTTTTCATAGTTCTGTGGACCAGGAAGTCTAAGATCAAGGCTAGAGGAGTTTGTGCCTGGTGAGGACCCATTCCTCATAGTTAGTGGCATCTAGGTGTCTGCACATGGCAGAAGATGAAAGACCAAAGGCCTCAGCTAGATGCCCCAAGCCCCTTTTTTTTTTTTTTTTTTTGAGATGGAGTCTCACTCTGTTGCCCAGGCCGGAGTGCAGTGGCATGATCTCGGCTCACTGCAAGCTCCGCCTCCCGGGTTCATGCCATCCTCCTGCCTCAGCCTCTCAAATAGCTGAGACTTCAGGTTCCTGCCACCATGCCTGGTTAATTTTTTTGTATTTTTGTAGAGACAGGATTTCACTGTGTTAGCCAGGTTGGTCTCTATCTCCTGACCTTGTGATCCGCCCATCTTGGCCTCCTAAAATGCTGGTATTACAGGCGTGAATCACCACGCCCGGCCTCCCAGCCCTTTTATAAGATGCTAGTCCCTTCTTGAGGACAAAGCTCTCATGACTTAGTCACTTTATAAAAGGCCCCACCTCTTAATACCATCACAATGGGGATTAAATGTCAACAAATGAACTTCGAGGGACATCCAGATCATAGCACAGGTCAATGTAAATTTACCTAGTGTGTTCACAGGCAGATCGACTCTTTTTCCCCTAGGATGGACTTTGGGACCACCTGGGGGTTATGCAGAGGGCAACGGAAAGCTGGCCTATCCCTCCTGCCTCAACCTCCCGAGTAGCTGGGACTTCAGGTGCCCGCCACCAGGTCAATTTTTTTGTATTTTTAGTAGAGACCGGGTTTCACTGTGTTAGCCAGGATGGTTTCAATCTCCTGACCTTGTGATCCACCCACCTCTGCCTCCCAAAATGCTGGGATTACAGGCGTGAGCCACCGCGCCCAGCCCTAATTTTGTATTTTTAGTAGAGACGGGGTTTCTCCATGTTGGTCAGGCTGGTCTCAAACTCCCAACCTCAGGTGATCCGCCTGCTTTGGCCTCCCAAAGGGCCAGGATTATAGGCATGAGCCACCACACCCAGCCCAGCCGATGACCAGTGTTTTAATTGTCCATTTCAATTCTCTATCAAACCATTACTGTTAGGACAAAAGTGTTTCTTGAACTAAGAAAATATGACTTGTTCATTCAAATTGGTGCAGAATAATCTGTTCTGTTGTCTCTGAGCATTTGCATCTGTTCCTGGGTAAGTAAAGCAAGTGTCTAGTCCTGTCTATACCCCTTCGTCCACCCCCCAGGACTAATGTCATTCGTTTGGCTTATAGGGCCTTCCTCCCAGCTTCTCTGCTCCATAGCCATCTATAGTCTGTGTCTCTCTTGTTGAGGAGAATGGCATGAACCCGGGAGGTGGAGCTTGCTATGAGCCGAGATGGAGTCACTGCACTCCAGCCTGGGCAACAGAGTGAGACTCTGTCTCAAAAAACAAAAATTAGCTAGGTGTGGTGGCGCATGCTTGTAATCCCAGCTACTCCGGAGGCTGAGGCAGGAGAATCGCTTGAACCTGGGAGGCAGATGTTGCAGTGAGCCGAGATCGTACCATTGCACTCCAGCCTGGGTAACAAGAACAAAACTCCATCTCAAAAAAAAAAAGATAATAAAATAAAATAAAAAATTTGGTTATCTAAAATGGAGGTAAAGATAGGCGTGAAGGGCTGGCTTACATGTTTTCTTGAGTGTGTGCTCACATTCAAAATGAGGGAGCCAAGCAGGTGGTCCCAATAGATAGATTCCTCCACTTTTCTGAGGGTCCTAAGGAAGAGGTAGGGCAAATGTTGTGATGAGTATACAATTCTTCTTACAAAGGAGTTGTGATTACAGCTTTCTTTCTTCCCCACATCACCTCAAATTTCTTTTACCTACGTGCTATGGTGGTCCTGGGCCCAGGGCTGCAAAATACGAAAAGGAGGGATAATTCCTAAGTAAAAGCTGTAACTGTGCTTTCAAACCTTCATGTTAAAACTCCTAAGGACCAGATGGGGTAGATTGTGTCTTTACCCCATCTGGCAAAACTGAGGTTGACAGGAAATGCAGATGTATTGCTTAGTGGTTGACACGCCCCCTAGTTCTGTACCTCATCCTATGTGAATGGGAGTCCACTGAGTGGAAAGCACTTGCTAAACATGTATTGCTGCCAGGAATCTAGACCAGCACAATGGCTGAACCTAATGTGCTTTCTAAATGTGGAAAAGCTTAGAAACTCATAACTGGTGAGAAGAAGAAACACTAGTTGATTATAACAATGTTTATAATCTGGATTACACAATGAGGAAAATCCAATATTATATTAATACTTTAAGAGGGGCTGAGGGCAAGAGATAATATTGTCTCTTAGCTCAGCGATTCCAGATGCAGGCAAGAGTGAAGCCATATATTGCTGAAAGCACTCCTGCTTGTGGAACTTGACAGAATTGAACAGAAGCTGCGAACGCGAGTGATGTCACCCTGGGAGACATTTTGGTTACACCATATGATGATGGGCTGGACTAATTATTAATGACTGAATGAGATTCTAGTAATATGTCAACATTTCTTACTCTTATTTTTCAGATTATTTTACCATATTGAAATATGGTCAAACACTGGCATAGTCGGTAAAATGATGATACTGGTTATGACAGTCAAAAATACTGGGAATTGAGTTAAAAGCTTTTCATTCATACTCTACAGTAGCTCCTCCACATTTTAGACATATAAAAGAACCATAGTCAAAAGCCACAGGGTCGCCTGTTGAGTAATGAAGAATTAGACTGGCCTTTGTCCCTGGTCCCTGGAAGACTCTCAAACTCTTGGGAATTCCTGAGTAATAGGAGTGTCATTGTTATTCATGAGCTCCTTGGATCACACCTGAATTTGTGCTTAAGAAAAAGGTAAGCTGTGCCAAAAAGAGCAGCCAAGTGATTGGAGAGTTGGGCTTTGAGACACAAGATGTTAAGTTTGACCTCCAATCTCTGAGGGGTGGGGCTAGAGATTCAGTTAAAATATGTGGCCAATGATTAAGTGAATCCTGCCTTTATGATACAGTCTCAGTAACAACTGGGGGCACCGAAGCTCAGGGAAGCTTCCTGGCTGGTAAACATGTGGATATCCTGAGAGGATGACAGGTTCAGATTCCACAGGGATGGGCATGGAGGCTCTGTGTTTGGGACCCTCCCAGACTTTGCCAAATGTGTTTCTTCCTTGGCGGGTCCCAATTTTTATTACTTATAATAAAACTAAGCATAAGTATTTCCTGAGTCCTCTGAGTTGTTCTAGCAAATTGTCAAACTCGAAAGGGTCATGGTGATGCCCACATTTCTAGCCAGTTGTTCAGCAGTGCAAGAGGACTGGGGACACCAGAAGTATGGCTGGTATCTGAAGGAAGGGTAGTCCCTTAATCTGTGGCACCTGTAACTAACTCCAGGTGGTAAGCATCAAAACTGTGTTGCAGGGTTTGAACTACCATTCGACATAGTTTTCTCACTATGTTACAAATTCCCATCGCAATCTCTGTAAGCTCCTTGAGGATAGGGATTATATTTTACACTTCTTTGCCTTGAATGTAGTAAAAACTTAACAAGTGGATTAATGGTAGGTTAAAAGGCATTTTCCAAGAAAAAGACTTGTTTTGCTAATTATTTAGTTATAGAATGCTGTTATTTGTTCTAAAGACAGGGAATAGCTGAACTGAGGCCCGGGAGGTAAGGAGATGGGCTTGGACGGTCACTAGGCCTCTAGTTCTGGCAACCCGGTGTAAAATCCCAGCTCTAAAATGCGCTAGCTGAAGGACCTTGGGCAGGTTATTGCATCTTTTTACACCTCAGGTTGCTCATTTACAAAATGGAATAAATACTAATTTTAGGCCATTTTGTGGTGACTATGAAATGCAGGTTCTTAATGTAACGCCTAGCTTTATGCTGAATAAGGATTAGCTCATACTAATGGTTAAAAGAAAAAATTGACTCAGGGAAATATGAAGATTGATATTTTTTTAAATGTGGGTTGGTGGTTTGGAATCCAATAAGCACTGTCGTTAGTCTTTCTGTTTCTTTTTAGCTGAATAAGTAGTAAACTGAAACAATTATGACTTGCTTGATGTTTTAAAATGCTTCTATTATGTAGACCAAACTTAAAAATATAAGAAAAGCTGTTTGAGACAACATCCTAAAGAACCACACAATTAAAATTCTAGTTTCTCAGATGCCAAAATTTTTTAATTATTATTTTATTACTTTAACCCATCAAGTCTATGAAGAAAGACAAAAAAAACTTTAAAACAAACCGAGAGGCAGCAAATTAAAAAGAAAGTGGTGAAAATTTACAGGTGAGAAAATAGTGCCCACTCCTGACATATACTCCAGAATAGCTTTATTCTCTCTTCCAATATTTGCATCTTAATTTGTAAACAAAATTATTCACGCAGCTGTCCATTGACATTCTGGAACTTTAAAGTTAGGATGTAAATTAGGATCCAAATTAGGATGCAAAGTCCATGAACCACTCAAACAAATCGCAGTGAGATTACACTCCTACCTGGTGATTATTCCTGATTCATCAGAAGAGGCAGTATCTGTTCATTTCAAAACTAACTTGACACTGATTCCTTCCAGGTGCTTAAAAAGTCAGGTTCCAAGGCAATTAAACATGAACAAAGTGCATCAGAACTTCATCTCAGTAATTCATCATAGTAGCATAATTTTTTTCATGCAAAATTATAAAATGGGGATTGGAAATTGGATGCCAAATGTTGTTTGAGAGCTCATTTTTGATAGCCACACGTGCAGATGGCTGCTAACAGTTGCAAGCAGGGAACCAGGAGCCAGGCAGTCTGCGTTTAAGTCCAGCTCTGCTGCGTACTAGCCCAGCTCCCTCTGTGTCCATCTTTCAGTGCCTCAGTGTTCTCACCTGTAAATCAGAATCAAAACAGGACCTCCCGCACAGGGCTGTGGTGAGGATTAAATGGATTATTCTATGTCATCAGTATAATGCATGGCACCAAGGAGGCCTCGGGAGATGTTTTGATCATGATCCTGCATATTCATCTCTAAAAAATGAAGACAACTGTTTCAGAAATTACCATGAGATAGACTATTACATTTTCAAATTCCTAAGGTGAAGAATTGAATAGAAAGGCTAGAGAAGTACAGTGAAGCCTTTGTGGACAGAGGGGCTTTACTTCTTCATGCATTTGTAGGCCCCCGGTCCTGCTGTCATTCATTTTTCCCACAAGCAGAAATGTAATTGCCTATCTCCAGTGATAAATAAAGGGTGCTGAGTGCCAACCCACTGTGCAGTCTGAGGGCTTTCTTCAATGTCACAGGGCTGAGCTTCTAGGATGTCCATAGGAACGAGGCACACACAGGGCTGGAGGGTCTGACAGCTGACTCCCCGTTTTCATGAGCTGCAGGGAGGGTGGGATCTGGACCTGGGCCTCAGACCCAGCATCACCCTGCCTGCTGCTTTTGGGGCCCAGAGTGCATCAGAGAGAAGACAAAGTCATGTCCCTCCCTGAGCGATGGGGATACACCATCCAGAACTTTGTGTTTTTGTTTTCGTTTTTGTTTGTTTTGTTTATTTTTTTGAGACAGAGTCTCGCTCTGTCACCCAGGATGGAGAGCAGTGGCATGATCTTGGCTCACTGCAACCGCTGCTTCCTAGGTTCAAGCAATTATCCTGCCTCCATCTCCGGAGTAGTTTGGATTATAGGCACCCACCACCATGCCTGGCTAATTTTTTCTATTTTTAGTAGAGATGGAGTTTTACCATGTTGGCCAGACTGGTCTCGATCTCCTGATCTCAAGTGATCTGCCTGCCTCAGCCTCCCAAAGTGCTGGGAATACAGGCATGAGCCACCGTGCCCAGCTCTCTCAAGAACTTTTGTAATAAGAATGGGTTGTGCATGAAAATAAGCTCCAGTTGTTTGTATCAGAGACTGACATTCACCTAACATATAATCGTTACACATGTGGATGTAAAAGTTATACTGATTATACTATTCACAATAGCCAAAAGGTGGAAACAACCCAAACTTATCCACTGATGGATAAGTGAACAAAATGTGGTATACTGGCAAAATGAAATATTCTTCAGTCATTTAAAAAGAATGAAGTGTCAGACCAGGTGCAGTGGCTCACGCCTGTATTCCCAGCACACTGGGAAGCCGAGGCAGCTGGACCCCCTAAGGTCAGGCGTTCGAGACCAGCCAGGCCAACATGGCCATACCTCGTCTCTACCAAAAATACAAAAACAATTAGCCAGGCGCAGTGGTGTGTACCTGTATTCCCAGCTACTAGGGAGGCTGAGGCAGGAGGATCGCTTGAACCTGGGAGGTGGAGGTTGCAGTGAGCTGAGATCAAGCCACTGCACTCCAGCCTGGGCAACAGAATACGACTCTGTCTCCAAAATAATAATAATAATAATAATAATAATAAATAAAAACATAAAAGAATGAAGTACTGATACAACGTAGATGAACCTCAGAAACATGATGCTTTATGAAAAAGCCAGGTACTGTATGGCCCCTTTACATGAAATATGCAGAATAGGTAAATGCATAGAGACAAGGGGCAGGCTGGTGGTTTCCCAAGGCTGAGGAAGAGGGAAAGGGAGGGATGGCTTTATGTGTATGGAGTTTCCTTGTAAGCTGATATCCATGTTTTGGAACTAAATAGATAGAAGTAATGGTTGCCCAGCACCATGAATGTAATCAATGCCACTGAACTGTACATGTTAAAATGGTTAATTTTATGTTGGGTAAATTTTACTTTGATTTTTTTAAAAACTGATTTTTATTTATTATTATTATTATTATTATTATTTGAGATGGCATCTCGATCTATGGCCTAGGCTGGAGTGCAGCGGTGCAATCTTAGTTCACTGCAAGCTCCGCCTCCCAGGTTCATGCCATTCTCCTGCCTCAGCCTCCCAAGTAGCTGGGACTACAGGCGCCCACCACCACGCCCGGCTAATTTTTTTGCTATTTTTAGTAGAGACGGGATTTCATCATGTTAGCCAGGATGGTCTCGATCTCCTGACCTCGTGATCCGCTCACCTCTGCCTCCCAAAGTGCTAGGATTACAGGCGTGAGCCACCATGCCCGGCCTAAAAACTGATTTTTTAAAAATCAAGCTCGGTCTGTAAAAATGAGTTAATTCTTCCTGTGAGTGTCAAACGTCCCCTATTAGAGATAACAGGAGTCCTGCAGCTGCTTGGTGAGAAGTTAGACGCGCAGGTCTTCACGTTCTTGTGCGGTTTTCACAGGTCAGAAACATGTTTATTGCGCCAAGAAGCCCCCTCACCACCACCACCACCACGAAAAATACATATAAATGCCAGATAAAAAACAAAAAGCAGCTACTTGCCGGTGTCAGAGAGTGATCGCAAAGGCCAGGAATGGAAGCGCCAAGAATCCAGGGAGAAGGGATATGCGTTGAATTGGGTTAGCATTCTCCCTGCACGTATTTGCTGCTTTTTCAGTATTGAAGGTCAGAGAGACCGAGCAGAATGCTTAGAAACTGTGACAGTTTCCTAGGTCTGGGGAGATAAAAGTGGAGTTCAGGGCTACGGAGGCAGGGAGCGAGTGCTGGAGGCGCTCAGATCCCCCTGCGGGGAAGGGATTCTGAGCTGCATCCTAAGGCACTCACCGCTGTCAATCGGGCGAAACTGCTGGAGAGAAGGTGAGGACAAGAGTTCTGAGGGTATTTACTGTGGCCCAAGAAAACTCACCAAGATCCTGGGGAAATCAGAACCTCCAAACAAGGAGGGCAGGCCCCGGGCCTCTGGTGTTGCAGTGGTGGGGGTCCCATGTGGGTACGAGGACAGCTGAACGGACCCGCTCTGTAGCCTCTCGGGCACGGGGTATGGTGAAATACACACCTCCGCATGGCACTGTGGACCCTGACGTCCACTCACCACTGCGTGGTTTGGGCTTCCACCTGTCCACCCGTCCCTACAGCCTTCCTTTGCTCTCTGCCTTCTCCACCCTCTCCCCATAGCATTCCTTTCCCTGGCTTCCTTCACCTGGGTCCGGGAGTCGGTGAAAGGCCTGGAATCCCACAAAGGGTCAATATCCTCGTGCCCCCTTCAGGCAGGAAGAGATCCATGTTCACTCCCCACATGATGATAGAAACAAAGTCTGTCGACCGGACACGGTGGCTCACGCCTGTAATCCCAGCACTTTGGGAGGCTGAGGGGAGAGAATCACGAGGTCAGGAGATCGAGACCATCCTGGCTAACACGGTGAAATCCCGTCTCTACTAAAAAATACAAAAAATTAGCCGGGCGTCGTGGTGGACGCCAGTAGTCCCAGCTACTTGGGAGGCTGAGGCAGGAGAATGGCGTGAACTCGGGAGGCGGAGCTTGCAGTGAGCTGAGATCGCACCACTGTACTCCAGCCTGGGCAACAGAGTGAGACTCCCTCTCAAAAAGAATAAAAAAAGAAAGTCTGTCAGGGGGAGAATTCTGTCCCCTCTGAATGAGAGGAGCCTGGCAGGACCCTCTGCTGAACAGATGCCCAGGGCTTTCTAACCGCAGGCGTCTGTAGCAGGGTGGGAGCGTGGTTCCAGACACCACCTGAAGGAGCTACAAAGGTCCTGGCTGGTGGCTGGTGAGAGAATCCTAAAACATCCGGGGGTCCTGAGCGAGGGTGTGCAGGCTGCAGGGAGGGAGCTGTGAGTGTTGCTGAGGCCAACCTGGAATGTCTTCTTTGTGAGCACAGACTCCCATCTGGCAGTCCCCCAGATGCCTGGCTGTCTGTTGGGAAGCTGTTCTCTGCCCCTTGCCCCACCCCCACCTCACCAGTTAGGAAACCTGGCAGGAATCTCCCCACGGATCCCTTCACACCTGCTTGGAAGGTTGGGGAGCAGGATGCTGACCCCTTTGTGTGGTTCCAGGCTATAATAGCTAATTAACCTGGTAAATAACAATTAGTCTGGTAAACCTAAATTTGAATACCCTTTATATAAGTTTTCTTTTAATGTCTGGCATTTATCAAAGGAAATAGTCTTCTTTAAATTGAACTGTGTGGGGTATCTGATATTTGTGCATACACACACACACACACACACAATCACATATATTGCATGTTCCATGGTACAGCATAGTACAGGAAACCAGGTGAATGGAGGGTCTGCTCTCAGCTGATGACTGGCAGACCAGCCACTGAGGAAGTGAGCAGGGCTGCCTGAGAGCCTGGGAAAGCACTGCCTATGGGGAGGGGCGGGGAGGGAGACGGCAAGGGAGGTTTTAGGGACAGGTGGCAGGAGGTGGGGATGGGTGATATGCATGGAGTTTCCATCCACCTCTACCTATGAGCAAGAGCAGCCAGGAGAATGCCACACATGCCCCATGTCCTGGTCCTTGAATGAATAACTCTGGATTCTGCTTCTCTGTAGGTTTTTTTTTCTCAGTTGAGTTTCTCACTAATTCTCTACTGTATTAGTCCATTTTCACACTGCTAATAAAGACATACCCCAGACTGGGCAATTTACAAAAGAAAGAGGTTTAATGGACTTATAGTTCCAAGTGGCTGAGGAGGCCTTACAATCATGGTGGAAGGCAAGGAGGAGTAAGTCATGTCGTACATGGATGGCAGCAGGCAGAGAGAGAGAGTTTATGGAGGGAAAATCCTCCTTATAAAGCCATCAGATCTCATGAAACTTATTCACAATCACAAGAACAGCGTGGGAAAGACCTGCCGCCATGATTCATTTACCTCCCACCATGTCCCTCCCAAAACATGTGGGAATTCAAAATAAGATTTGGGGGGGACACAGCCAAACCGTATCATCTACCCCCACAGAAAAAGATGCATGAGGAAGGGAATCTCAGGAACAAGGAAGTGATTCCAGTGTGAAACTTGCTCCTAGATGCACATGCAAAATCTTTAGTTTTGTGTTTCTTCAAGACGCAGCTTGGGATCATCTGTGATGCCCTCCTTTCCCCGGCAAAGCGAATAATGCTGCCATGGGGCCAGGCCTGCCCTCATGCAGCTAGGGGTCACATCTGCCTGCACACAGCATGGGAGAGTGTAGAGGTGGAGGGACAGGACCCTATTTCCAGGCAATTATCTAACAGGAAGAGAATCATAAAATCCTAAGATTGGCTAATCAACCTCCCTGTTCTACAGATGAAGAAACTCTTACTCCCAAGACAAGTGACCTCTCAGGACCACGCAGAAAGAGAGTTGATGTAATAATTGTAATAAGTGTTAGAACTAGCCAACTCTGATTATGAGCTAACTCGTTTCATAGCACCTTATATAAATTATGTCTTATAAATCTAGAAATTGGGTTCTGCTATCATTATTCAGAATTTAAAAATGACAAAACTGAAGCCAAGTGAGATGAAATAATTTGCCTAATTTTCTGAACTCAGAAGCGGCAGAGCTGAGCGTTCCACCCAGGCAGCCTCGGCACTTTCAGCTTAGGGACCCAGCCATGTACTCAGTGCACCAGCAGGCAAAGCCTGCCATTCCCGAAGGCTGTTTTTGAAAATGTGCAGGTTACTTCCTTGAGACCCACATTTGGCGGACCTGACCCTTCTCACCACAGTGTAACCAATGTTCAGCCCCCTTCCCCAATTTAAAGTGGCAATTAGTCGGCTCTGTGAAGAATGAGGCATTTTCACATGTTTTTAGAGAGAGGGGTCGTGGTGCACTTATCTGGAGATTACTTGTCTAGGAAACTACTGAAGTGCATGCAAATGAAACTGTTGCAGACACAACAAAACAGTATACAGTCAACAGCTAGACTATACTTAGCAAAGTGCAATAAAAATCCTGTACACTTAGATTTGCCTAACCTTTAAATGAGTTTTCTTTGAATACCTAGTATTTATCCAAAGAAATTGTTTTTAAACTTAAATGTGTATGTGTATCTTGTGTTTGTATGCACACACACACAAACACCTCCCCCCAACACACACACATATTCCATGTTCCATAGTATAGTATAGGAAACAAGAGAACACATCAGCTTTTGCCATCTTCATGACAGGCCAGGAATTAAAAATAAGTAAATTAAATAATAATGAAATATAATCCTGTAATTTCTAAGCAAACATTACTTTGACTTTAATTTAATCAACAAGATTATTTAACGTTCATTGAAAAATCCATATTCCTGCATTTATACTCATGAGGCTTAACCAATTACAGAAGAATATAATATAAATAGTTTCTAAATGGACATAGAATTTAAATTCCGATTTTAATGAACTAACTTCTGGACATTGTAGATTACATAATGTAGTCAGCATTTTGCAAACGTTGGAGTGTATACTTAGTAATGGAGTTGGTTAATAAATGTAAATGCAGTGAGATTGAGAATGGGATAGATTAAAACTTTCTTTTATTCTTTTTGCCAGCTCTGTGGCTACATGGGTGTGAACTGGAATGAGGCAGAAGGGATCTATTTTTCTATTTAGTGCCAATGAGCCCCCATGGATCTATGCAGGGTGCTTTGTGCAGATGAAGGTAAAATCCCTCCCTGAGAGCAGGTCTATGCTCATAGGTGTCGTTGGCGTCTCCATTCACACCTGGGTGGAAACAACCTAGATTCTTCAGGGCAGCTGCTCTGGTTTGTTCCATTTTTAGAGTTAGATTGTTTCCTTTAAGAGCCCTCTACCTCACAGTAACAGACTCCAGTTTGGATTTGCATTCGTTGTTTATTTTGTTTTGTTTTTGCCCAAATAAGAAATTGCACCTTTTTCCTTGCACTCTAAAGTCAAAAAGCCGAAGTGGGAATCATTATAAATGCAACATTTGAGTTCCTGTTGTAGCTCCTTGTTCTTGGAAATGTTTCATTTGCATCAAGGTCGTGCCAGACGTGGTAATGAAGGCCCTGAACAGAGGGAGAACCATCAGGGACTGCTGTGTGAGGAAAGCGTGGACTTTCATCCTGAAAAATGAGTGCATCCATAACAACATCCTCGAACATAGACGGCTCTGATTAGCGCTCCAGGAACCCTCTCTCTAAAAACATCTGAAAATGCCTCCTTCTTCCCAGGGCTCACATGAATGGGGTAAGTCTCACGAAGGAGGGGCCTTGGTGCTCAGGAGGTGAAGTGTGTGCCATTCTCCAGGTGTGCACATGGGTTCGAGGAATCAGGAGCTCAGGCTGCACAGCCCCCCTGCTGCCGATCACTACTCACAGCCCCTGAGCCCTGCTCAGAGGCAGCAGCATTTCCTACTAGGGGCAAGGTGCAGCAGTCACCAGGACACCCTGGCTCTTATTTGCAACAGCTGCTGCATTACCTAATAGCCACCCATGGCTTCATGAGGAGGGATGGTCACAGCCCCCTGCAGAGCAGCCTCCAGGTTCCAGCGCCACAGGGAAGCGTCTGCTGTGACTTCCACCCACACAATGTCCGCTTCCACACAATTACCCTGAATGGCAAAGGCTAGACACTTTGGTAATCCAAAACAGTAAACCCCAATTGTGCTACTCATAGTCCAATTCCTAAAATTTTACACTACAGCTGTTGAAAAATTATAATGTTTATTTCACTGCCAGAATCAGCAGGGTAATGGACGTTTCAGCAATAAACATCACGAGCAACACATGAAATTTAATTAGCATCATTCCAATTTGCAACAGTTAAATAAATTATTACTCTGGGCTTTCTCCCCCCTAGATACCAATGCTTAGATTCTTGTAAAAATGTCAACTCTAAAAAAATCCTCTTTCCACTTCCATTTTTTTCTAATTCAATCTGCTTTCTAGTATTTCTTTAGAAACAAACTAATGAAATTCTCTATCACCCAGCTGTATTTACAACAGAGTGAGCTTTGTGACACCCTGTACATGGAGTTTGCACAGCAGCAGTATCCATGGGACAAAATAGTAGGACTGTGTCCCCGTGATCACAGACGAAGGATGCCAGGACACTCTGTCAAAGGAAACTCAGACCTCCACATAGGATGCTTGACTCAGGTCCCAGGTACTGTCACCATGTCTGTCCCCCACAATTTTCCCAGGAGGGAGGCACGAGTAGGAGAGAACAGCCCCTGTGATGTCAGGGCCAACCTGTCTCCAGCCTCCGTTCTGGTAAGTGACTCTAGAAGTTTCCTCTCCCATCTGTGGCCCAACTGACCATGTGTTTGATGCTTGAGAAAAGGGAACACAGACTTGATGATGATTCCCGGTTCTGAGCTCATGTCACTGTGCTCCCACACTGTTGACACAGGCAGGACCCCTGGGCTTCTTGGATTCAAGCATGCAGCTAATAACACAAACCCTGACAGCCTAGGCTTGAGCTGGGGTGGGTTGGGGGTGGGCGGTGGTAGGGGAATAACTTGGGAAAGTTATTTAACCTGCCTGGGTCTAAATTTCCTTGTTGTAAAATGGGGAAAATAGTTGTACTTACATGGCACATCTGTGATGTGAATTAAATGTCTGGCACCTAGAACAGTGCCTGGCCCCCAGGTTTTGGTGTGTAAAGCATCCAGGTATTGGTACAAGTCCATGTCCACTGTCTTCCCTGATCCCCAAACCCAGCTGCACCCATTAGTAACTAAAATGAGGCGGGCAAAGGGGATGAGTGGTGAGCGGCAGTGGTTGCCAAAGGTAGGTCCAGGGACTATATTTCTTAAGAGATTCTGGGTCGGGAATAATTACATAGAATCCAGCAAATAATTCCAAATCTATGTATTTATTTAATAAGCTTTTATTTAGGGCACGAAGGTGTCAAATTTTGTCCCAGGTACTTTACATATATTTAATCATTTAGTCTCCTCACAACCCATGAGAAATAAACATACTGTAGTATCATTATCTACAAAGAAACATGGAGTAAGACCCTAGAGAGAGCCTCCAGCAAAAGGACGTCCATGGTCATTATACATTTTTCAAAAAAAGTTCAATGACAAAAAACCAGTTTTATAAAGTGTATGTTGAACTGTGGCAAAACTAGCAGCGCATCTAAGAGTGAAACAGTGGCATTAAAAATGAAAGGATCCTTGGAAAACAATCCAGCCCACCTTTTTGTCTCTGTTTTGGTACAATTGTGTTTTATGTAACCTTCACAGGAAACAACAATATTTTTACCTTTGCATCCTTCTGTCCTCCCTGAAAGCTAACTCTCTAGAGGGAGAGAAGACAATATGGGGTTTGATGCAAGGCAGTGCCCCAGCACCAGGGCAGAGGGATGCACGTGCCTTATAGGAGCCCTTAGGGGCAGCAGGTGGGGCAGCAGCACAAACCCATACTTGGCGCTGCTCAGAAGGAGGGACATTTCAGGTGCTGGGTGAAGCAGAGGAGGCACAGCCTTGGGGGAGGGCACATTGAGGCTGGGCATGCGGTGGCCCATGGGCACCTTGGTAAACCTGCTTAGGGGCTTCTGAGCCTCCACTTGTTGAAAAACGGAAGAAAGCCAAGGGTCAAGCCAGTAGGGGAATGAACCACAAAGGTGTTTTTGCATGGTTAAAACAAGGAGATGGTCAAAGTATGATTTCATGGATCTGTGGTTTATTCCCATGCAAAGAGAATTTTTTTCTTAGGTTCAGAACACTTAAAGAAGATAACATTGTGAACAAATCTCCCAGGGAATCCACTTGAGAGATGAGGCACACTGACCACAGATGAGTGAGGTCCTCAATTATTAAAGTCTATTGCTCCATTAGGATGAAAGTCTCTGTGGGAAGTAACTTCTAATTAAAGCTTGAGGTGTTCCTTTTATACTAGCAGTTCTTGAGGGAAACTGGGTTGGCCATCACAGTGGAGACTGGAGAAGGCTGGGGTGGTCCCTGGATACTAGAGGGAAGTTGGGGAGAAGTGGTGGACAGTGCAGCCCCGTCACAGCACAAGCTCCTGGTCATCGGAGAATGGCTGACAGAGCAAACCCTGCCATGACCTCAGCTCTTAAAGTGTCTGTCAAACTCTTAGGTTTATTGGACTTGAAGTCCAGTAGTCAAGCTCAGTAACTCATGCGGGGTCTGATAAGCTGTGATGTCACATTCCCGAGGGGAGGAGAAGTAGCTCCAAGTTCTCATGTATGGGGTTTGATAAGACACCTTGTTCTCCACGGGAGGGGGAAATACGCTCCCAGTCCTTACTAAAGCAAGGCATATGTTGTCCAAAGGACCACCAGAATGGCTTGAGAGTAGAAAAAAGAGTTTTATCAGCAATATCAGTTTGCAAACCAGGGAGAGATCATCTCTGGTGAGAACTGAAAGAGTTCTTGAGAGGTGAAGCCAGCTGGACTTCCTGGGTTCAATGGGGACTTGGAGAACTTTTCTGTCTTACAAGAGGATTATAAAACACACCAATCAGTGCTCTGTAGCTAGGATTGTAAAACGCACCAATCAGTGCTCTGTGGCTAGCTAGAGGTTTGTAAAATGTGCCAATCAGCACTCTGTAAAAATGCACCAATCAGCTCTCTTTGGCTGGCTAGAAGTTTGTAAAATGTGCCAATCAGCACTCTGTAAAAATGCACCAATCAGCTCTCTTTGGCTAGCTAGAGGTTTCTAAAATGGACCAATCAGCACACTGTAAAATGGACCAATCTGTGCTCTGTAAAATGGACCAATCAGTGCTCTGTAAAATGGGCCAATCAACAGGACGTGGGCAGGGACAAATAAGAGAATAAAAGCTGGTCACCCTAGCCAGCAGTGGCAACCTGATTAGGTCCCCATCCACACTGTGGAAGCTTTGGTCTTTCGCTTTTCACAGTAAATCTTGCTGCTGCTCACTCTTTGGGTCTGTGCCACATTTAAGAGCTGTAACACTAGGCCGGGCATGGTGGCTCGTGCCTGTAATCCCACCACTTTGGGAGGCTGAGGCAGGCAGATCACGAGGTCAGGAGATTGAGACCATCCTGGCTAACATGGTGAAACCCCATCTCTACTAAAAATACAAAAAATTAGCCAGGTGTGGTGGTGGGCACCTGTAGTCCCAGCTACTCAGGAGGCTGAGCAGGAGAATGGCGTGAACCTGGGAGGCAGAGCTTGCAGTGAGCCGAGATCACACCACTGCACTCCAGCTTGGGTGACAGAGCAAGACTCCGTCTCAAAAAAAAAAAAAACAAAACAAACAAACAAAAAAACCTAACACTCACCAGGAAGGTCCGCACCTTCATTCTTGAAGTCAGCGAGATGACGAACCCACCAGAAGGAACCAACTCCGGACACATCTTGGAGACCACGAAGGGACTATAGCCAAGTGGTGCATACCGTTGGAACCCTTTTGCTTGCTATTCTGTCCTATGTTTCCTTACAATTTGGGGGCTAAACAGTGGGCACCTGTTGTCCAGTTAAAAGCGACTAGTGCAGCCACCAGACTAAAGACACAGGTGTCAGGCTTTCTGGGAAAGGGCTCTCTAACCACCTCTGACTCTTCAGAGCTGGGAGCATTGGTTTGCCTGGAACCAGCTTCTGCTTTTCCTGTACTTCTGGGCTGAGCTGAGGGTTGACAGAGAGGAAAGCCATTCAGCTCCGGGGTCCTGACAAAAAGTTGGCTGACCCTGCAGCCATGAGTGGAACTCTCAAAGGCATGTCGCCCAAGCAAGACTCACCCATCTACCCTATCTATCCTGACCCTTGTCTCCTGGGTCCTAACACCTGTCAGACAAACTTCCTCCTGTCTCTATTCTCCGAGGCTAGTCCTGCTTCTAAAAACCACTCCCTGTCTCTGGTGCTTTTCTAGATTCTCCTATAAGAATGATTTCTAGTATAAATTTTGGGACTCTGTTCCTTTCTTTAGGCACCCAGGCTCACCAATCAGAAAGACATAATCTTTGCCCAAAGCCTTGTTGTGGGGTGGGGGACTATCTGGAATTTTAGGATCCCTTCTCAGACTAGCAGGCCTAACAAAGTGATTCCTGAAGCTAGGATATGGAGAGCCTCAGAAAATATATCCTTCCTATTCATATGATAAGTGAGGACAAAAGTTGTTACTCTTCCAACCTGGGAGATTCCTTCCCTCCTTCAGGGTATAGCCCTCCACTCCGTTTTTGGGGCATATCATCTTTATAGGACAGGGGTAAGGTCCTAATACTAACAGGAGAAAACTCTTAGGACTCTAACAGGTTTTCGAGAACGCATCGGTAAGGGCCACTAAATCTTACATTTCTCTGTTCTCTTTGTGGTATAGGAGGAAAACTAGTGTTTCTGCTGCTGCTTCGGTGAGCACAACTATTGTGGTCAGCAGTGTCCAGGGACCATTTTGGGTTACAGGACAGGGCTTTCGCTCTTCACAATAAATCTTGCTGCCACTCACTCTTTGGGTCCATGCCACCTTTAAGAGCTGTAAAACTCACCGTGAAGGTCCGTGGCTTCATTCTTGAAGTCAGTGAGACAACGAACCCACTGGAAGGAACCAACCCTGGACACACTCTCTCTGAAGAACAAAGAGAAGGTTAGAGGTTTTATAAAAAGGAGAAATGTTATGTATTCCTCTTTGAGTAAGTTCATTGGCACTAGGAAGGGTTTGGGGAGCTGGCAAGCTCTGAATGATGAGCAAAGGTGGTGGGAAAAATTAGTCACAGAGTTGTAGCAAGTTATCTCAGAAGCTACAGATAAAACTGGTCTCAAAAGCAGTTCCAGCAGTCAGACTTGCAGAGATTACATTCTTGGAGCAACGTTTTGTAACATGAGTGCTTTATCTCCTGGCTTCTCAACTCTGTTTTAGTTGGATGTGATAAGAATCACATGCACATGTATATTTATTGCAGCACTATTTACAATAGCAAAGACTTGGAACCAACCCAAATGCCCATCAATGATAGACTGGATAAAGAAAATGTGGCACAAATACACCATGGAATACTATGCAGCCATAAAAAAGAATGGATTCATGTCCTTTGCAGGGACATGGATGAAGCTGGAAGCCATCATTCTCAGCAAACTAACAGAGGAACAGAAAACCATGTTTTCACTCATAAGTGAGAGTTGAACAATGAGAACACATGGACACAGGGAGGGGAACATCACACACCAGGGCCTATCAGGGGTGGGAAGCAAGGGGAGGGACAGCATTAGGACAAATACCTAATGCATGCAGGGCTTAAAACCTAGATGATGGGTTGATAGGCGCAGCAAACCACCATGGCACATGTAACAAACCTGCATGTTCTGCACATGTATACGAGAAGTTAAAGTAAAATTTAAAAAAGAAAAAGCTAGAAACTGATCTCAGGGCATCTAGAAACAAACAGACAAAAAAAGAATAACCCAATTTGTACAATCAACCTTCACACATGTATCATTCAGGTAGCAAACTATGTAAATGTTTGGAGTAATTTCAAAGCTGCATAACCAAAGGAGAGCAGGAGGGCCCAGGAGGGCCCAGAAGGGCAGAAGACAGGAACAGGCAGGGACATGCCCAGGCAAAGCCCTGTGGCAGCTTAACAAGGGTTGGGGAACTGAATCCATGTGTGATATGCCTCAAGGAGAAACACTTTCTTTCTTTCTTTTCTTCTCCTTTTCTTTTCTTTTCTTTTCTTTTCTTTTTTTTCTTTTCGACAGAGACTCACTCTGTAGCCCAGGCTGAAGTGCAGTGGTGAGATCACAGCTCACTGCAACCTCTGCTTCCTGGGTTCAAGTGATTTCCCTGCCTCAGTCTCCTGAGTAGCTGGGATTACAGGCACACACCACCATGCCCAGCTAATTTTTTTTTTTTTTTTTTTTTTGAGACAGAGTCTTGCTCTGTCACCCAGGCTGGAGTGCAGTCATGCGATTTCGGCTCACTGCAACCTCCACCTCCTGGGTTCACGCCATTCTCCTGCCTCAGCCTCCCAAGTAGCTGGGACTACAGGCGCCCACCACCACACCCGGCTAATTTTTTCTATTTTTAGTAGAGATGGGGTTTCACTGTGTTAGCCAGGATGGTCTCAATCGCCTGACGTCATGATCTGCCCGCCTCGGCCTCCCAAAGTGCTGGGATTACAGGCTTGAGCCACCGCACCTGGCCGAAAATCTTCTTTATTAAAGTAGCTGTGTTAGTCTGTCGGGCCGCCTTAACAAAGTACCAGAGACTGAGTGACTTAAACATCAGGAATTTGTTCTCACATGATTCTGGAGGCCAGAAGTCTGAGACCATGATTTCAGCAAGGATGGTTTCTCCTGAGGCCTCTTTCCTTGGCTGGCAGGTGCCGTCTTCTCCCTGTGTCTTCACAAGGGCTTCCCTCTTGGCACGTCTGTATCCTAATCTTTTCTTAGTAGGACACCAGTCCAATTGGATTAAGGCTCACCAGATGACCTCATTTTAACTGAATTACCACTTCAAAGCCCTTATCACCAAATACAGTCATAGTCTAGGGTACTGCAGGTAAGGGTTTCAACAAATGAATTTTGGGGTAGGAAAAAATTCATCCCATAATAGTGAGATAATTTTATTTGTAAAAAGATAGTTATAGGTCAAGAAATGCACCTGGAAGTTAAACTTTTCTTTGGAAATAAGAACCCATTAAGACCCCAATTAGGCCCATACAGGCTAATTGCCTGATAAAGATCCACAAAATTATTGTCTAAATAAATGCCTTCACACTTCTCCAATGCTTTACTGCAAAAACTCAACATTTTGTGAATTTGGAGTGATTGGGTTCACAGCAAACTTTCCAGCTATATGTGAATTTTTTTGTCACTGATGCCTTATTTAGTAGATTGACCCAGCAGGACTTAACCATTGTTTAAAATGCTTTTTAAAAAAGTGATCAAAGTGTATGTCGTGGTGTTATAGGGGGTCGGGGGAACGCCATCATTATGCTGTTCCCAAGCTTGTGTCTGTTTAAAATTATTATTATTTCAATAGCTTTAGGGGTACAAGTGGGTTTTGGCTGCATGGATGAAAGGTATAGTGGGTGAAGTCTGAGATTTTAGTGCCCTGGTCACCTGAGTAGTGTTAATGGTACCCAATATGTCGTTTTTTAAGTCCCACATCCCTCTCCCACCCTTCCTGCTTCTGAGTCTCCAATGTCCATCATAACACTTTATGCCTTTGTCTACCCATAGCCAAGCCTGCAGCTTAAAGGAGTTTCCATGAGATAGGAAAACAGCATGTTCTGATTATTTCTCAAATTCCAAGACAGAGGTACAGATGTGGTAACCTGGATCTGGAGAAAAAATTCCATTAGTTTTGTTCCAGTGATTTCTGTCCTCTATACCAGTTGAAATCTAAGAAAAAACAGTTATTCCATCCTAATGAGTTAAGAATGCTTATTAGAAAATGTATTAGTGAGCATGGAATTTAGTAAGTATTTGGGATTTGAAAATGATCTTATATATAATGACATTTAAAAGACTTTCCTACCAAAAATAAATCACATGGATGTACTAAGTAATCTGGAATGAAAGTAACACATATATTTTTCATTTCAACAGATTTGGGTTAACATTTTGGTCACATTTTTCTCTAATTAGCATTTGAGTGTTAATGTCAGCTTTCCATAAATAGGTGCAAGTTACTTTAACTTTTCCATTGGTTCCCCGTGAGAGATCATTGTTGTTCTTACATATGGATCTATTGAGCCCTATTCTGTATGTGACACTAAATAATCCTCCTAGCCCTGGGTCTCAGACTTCCTGCTCATGTTAAATATTTACTCTTCTTAGTAAGAGGAGTAAACAAAATCACAGATGAAAAGCACTTTGAAGGACTCAGAAGATGTTAGAGCAAACTTTCTTTCCCTGTCCTCCTGTTTTCCATGTGGACACTTCCCTAGTGTAATACTGGCCATCCCTTTCCCTCCAATAGGAGTGAATTCTCTGATTAATCAATAACAAGGATCTGGCATCCATCTGTTGACATACCTTGACTCAGTGCAGTTAAGGATTTATGAATGAAACACCTCATACATGTTTGGTCACCCTCCCTGTTAGCCAGCAAGCAAGGCAGCATCGTCTCTCGAAGCTGGCTGCCTTCAGAGGGTCTGTTCTGTAAACCAAGGCTGTTTCTTGGACCAACTATCCCAAAACTAGGACGTGCCGAATAAGTAGAAAGAAGTATTTGTCTTATGTTTTAGTCAGAAGTTGCAGATACCAGGATAAAATCACTTTTGTCAGACCTGGATAAAATAGGGTCAGGATAGTATGAAGGAGAGGTGGCTCATGCTCACATATGGGAGATAAAAACTGCTTTCAGGGACTTTCTAAAAGCCCCACAAGAAACCTTTTTGCATCCTTCATGCATCTCCTGCTTTGACAAGGTTTATCACTAGATATTCTTTAGTACTGCAGTAATTCAGATAAGATGTCTCAGAACAATTGCCCAGTAATGACGTCTCCACCAGTGAACTGACAACAGCTCTCTGGAACCAATGAATTCTATTTCTAAGCTACTTCTATAAAACTCTCTGTTTTTGCTAATGAAAGCTTCCTCAGAACACTCACCCAGTAATGACATCTCCACCAGTGAACTGACAACAGCTCTCTGGAACCAATGAATTCTATTTCTAAGCTACTTCTATAAAACTCTCTGTTTTTGCTAATGAAAGCTTCCCTTTGCCCTTCCCTCACAGAGGCATTAGTGGTTTACCATGCCATGCATTCCAGTTATAATAATTGATTCTTACCCCTGAGTAAACTCAATATATCATAGAAATAAATTTTCTCTAGTGTCTTTTTTTAGGTTGACAACAGAGATGTATAGTAAGATATTTATGAGAAATTAGCTCACATGCTTATGGAGTTTGAGAAGTCTCACCATCTGCTTTCTGTAAGCTGGAGGCCCAGGAAAACCGATGGTCTGGTTGTAGTCCAGACTCAAAACTCTCATAACCTGGGGAGTCAATGATGTAAGTCTCCATCTGAGTCAGAGGCTGGAGAACCAGTAGCACCAATGTCTGAGGGCAGGAGAAGGCGCAGGTGAGAGCAGGAGCTGGTGTCTTGGCTCAGGGAGAGAGCAGAGTTTTCCTTCCTCCATCTTTTTGTTCTCTTCAGGATCTCAACAGATTGGATGGTGCCCACACATATTGCTGAGGGTGATCTTGACTCAGTCTACCTAAATGTTAATATCTTCCAGAAACACCCTCATAGATGCGCCCAAAAATAATGTCCTACTAGTTTATCTGGTCATCCCTTGGCCCAGCCAAGTTGATACATAAAATTAACCATCACAACCTAGCATTCCAACCTCATTCTTTCATCCAGCAATACTATCAAAGGTGATAGATTCTCCTACATCTCTTCCATTCCATTAACCCTAAAACCCCAACAGAAGTCTCCATAACTATGATACTGAGTTAGAAGGCAACAGCCTGTGACTTACTGGGCTGTGTCCTTTGGTGCCAATTTGTGCTATAACCACATCAAGTCATCTGATGCTCAGAAAGAATGCTTTAGGTATACCTCAACTCAAAGTTCAGTTCTGAACACCGGATAAAGCAAGATGAATTAACATAGATTGTAAGAGCACTTCTTTTGAGAGGCCAAGGCAGGCAGATCATGAGATCAGAAGATCGAGACCATCCTGGCTAACACGGTGAAACCCTTCTCCACTAAAAATACAAAAAATTAGCTGGGCGTGGTGGTGGGTGCCTGTAGTCCCAGCTACTCAGAAGGCTGAGGCAGGAGAATGGCATGAACCCAGGAGGCGGAGGTTGCAGTGAGCCGAGATCACACCGCTGCACTCCAGCCTGGGTGACAGAGAGAGATTCCGTCTCAAAAAAAGAAAAAAAAAAAAGAAAAGAAAATGAGGCTTTAGCCCCGACATTTATTCTTTCATCACATTTGCTGAGAATGCACGAAGTCCCAGGTCCTGTCCTAGGTGCTGACATCAAACAGTGAACAAGCAAAAGTCCCTGCATCGATGATGTTTCCATTCAAGTGAAGGAGTCAGGCAAGAAATAAATAAATATGTACAAAATTGTGACAGTTTTATATATTAACCTGACTGGGCCACAGGATGCTCAGATATCTGGTTAAACATTATTTCTGGCTGTGTCTGTGAGGGTGTTTCCGAAAGATATTTGTATTTAAATTGGTAGACTGAGTAAAGCAGATGGCCTCCCCAATAGTGAGTGGACATCTTCTAACCCACTCAGGGCTGAAAGTGAACAAAAAGATCGAGGAAGCCTGAATTCTCTTGCTGCCTGATTGCTTAAGCTCAGACATTGTCCTTCCACTGCCCTCAGACTGGGACTTACCATCCCACACCCCTGTTTTTCAGGCCTTTGGACTAGGACTAAATTAACCACTGGCTTTCCTGGGTCTCCAGCTTGTAGACAGCAGATTGTGGGACTTAGCCTTCATGAGTTCATGAGCCAATGCCTTGTAATGAATCTCATTTTACACACACATGCACACACACACAGACACACACAGAGACACATCCTTATTGGTTCATTTTCTCTGGAGAAGCCAAATTTAAAAAATAACATCAGATAGTATTAAGTGGAGACAGAAATCCAAATAAAGTGACAGACAGGTCATCATGTGAAATCTGGAGGAAAAGTATTCTCAGCTGAAGAAACACCAAGTACAAAGGCCCTGAGGTACAGGCAAGAGTGGCATGTCTACTGTTTTTCTACCTTGGTAAAACAAAGTAAGAAAAAACAACAAAAACAAAATCACACACATACACACACACATACTACAATAATTTGGAATGGAAGAGAAAATATTAGACACCATGAAGGTAACTTTCTACTCTAGCCAAACCCAAGGCTGTCCAGCTACAATTTACCATACTCTAGAACCATTAAGAGGAGAGAAGAAATTGACTTTTAATACTGGTATCTATTAATTAGTGAGCACCTACCATGTATCACAGTGTGAGGCTATTTACATATACAATTGTATATGTACAATACATATGCATATACAATTAGGTCCTTGTGGCCATCAAGTGCCGTAGGAATTACAATTTCCATTTCATTCTTAAGAATTCCAGAGCTTGTCCTGTTTCCTAATATCAAATTATATACCCTTTGCTGTTTTCAAGGACATATGCTACAGATACATCCTGGCACAATTTGAATTTGGAATAATTATTGTTTTCCTCTGTTATCTAATCTGAGACTACGCTAAGTGTGACAAAAAGCCATTTCTCTCATACTGCTATAATGTTTGCTTGTATTGTAACTTTTCTGTGTTTTAGTGATGTATTAGAGTGCTGTTCTACAGGGATAGTCAATAAATCCACACACAGTACGCCATGTGAATCATCATATTGCTTTTTGAAAATCTGTTCTCAAATAGGAGAAAATATAGATATGTGCTAATAATGGTGCATCAATTGTTCATTCTTAAAATACACATTAGCTAGGTTTAAAGTTCTATTCATATGTATAAAATGTCAGAAAGATTAAGAGCTCAGGTTGCAATTCCTGAGAATAACCTCTATTCTAATTTTCCTACACTAAGAAAAATTTTCTCTTAGTGGTTGTATTAGTTTCCTACTCCTGCTGATAAATTACCACAAACTTAATGCCTTAAACAAAAATGTATTATCTTACATTCTGCGAGTTACCAGACCAAAGTAGGTATCACTAGGCTGCAGTCAAAGTGTTGGAGGAGCTGGATTTCTTTCTGGAGACTCCAGGGGAGAATCTTGTCTTCCTGACTTTTCCAGATTCTAGAAGCTGCTCACATTTCCATGGCTCGTGGCCCTCTGCCATCTTCAAAGCCAGCAATGGCCAACTGAGTCTTTCTAACGTCAACTCACCCTGACTCTTCCACTTTTCAGGACCCTAGTGATTACATTGGATGCACCTGGGTAACCAAGCTCATTGACCTATTTTAACGTTAGTGATTAGCTACATTTACTCCACCTGCAACCTTACTGCCCCTTGGCCATGTCAGGTAACACTCATAGATCCCAGGGCTTAAGGGCATGGGCATCTTTCGGGGGCCATTATTTTGTCTACCACAGTGATTTTCATTCAAATTTATTCAATTAAATTTTGCTTGTCATCAGGCCCTGAGTAAACAGAGGTATTTTGATGGACTGCTGTGACTAGAGAGGTGCTATAATTTTCCCCCCAAGGTCTGAATATAACCTGTATAGCTGTTTCCTTTATTTCCAGTATACACAACAGATTTCCATTGATTCTAAGGTAAAAATGCACAATTTGATTTAATTGCTCAGATTTGAACTGTAGCATGGTAGTCTCTTAAAAAGTTTTTTAAATAGCATAGAATTTGGGAGGGGGTTATGCTTGAAGACTGCAATGTCCGTATACTTCAAGGTCTCCGAGGAGAATGACTTCACTGCTCATAAATCAGCATCTTTCTATTGATTTAGTATCACTGTGAGTTTGGTAGAGTTGGGCAGCTTGCTAATAGTTATTTGTTTTCAACTTTGCCGAGTATAACAATTTCTTATCTATTTCAGCGGTTCCCAGCAATGCCTAAAACAGCTTTACAGTTTCTAAGTCATGTTTCAATAAAAACAGTCCCAGGGCCCCGAAGTTATAAACTGATTGTAAAAGACAAGTGGTACATGGAAGCAAGAGGAAACATTAACAACAAAAACAACAGCAACAAAACCTGCGTCCTTTCTCCTCTCAATCTTCTGTTCTTTTCTCCCCTCTATTGCATTGTCTCCTATCAAATGGGCCATTGTCGTGGTGGCAAGGTGACCAACTGGTGGCCTAGAAGGCTTCTCGTCTTTTCAGAACCTTTTCACCTTGTGTAGAACTTGGTTGCCTTGATTATCTATGTAGATCTTTGCACAATTTATGCATTCATGGGCCATCTAGAATTAATGACTGACTAGATGCTTTTGTTTTTGAACAAATGTATTAGTCCTTCCACAGCATCGTGTAGTTGTTTCTGCTCCTTGGAAATGATCATAGGCTATTTTCAAATTCTCACAGATTTTATTTTATTTGTTGCACAAATTTGTGGGGCACATCTGCAATTTTGTTACCTGCATAGATTGTGTAGTGGTCAAGTCAGGGCTTTTAGGGTATCCATCAACCAAAATAATGTACATTGTACCCATCAACTAATTTCTCATCATCCACTCCTTTCCCACACCCTCAGTCTTCCAAGCCTCCACTGTCTGTCATCCCACTCTCTACATCCATCTATACAGGTTATTTAGTTCCCATTTATGGGTGAGAACATGTGATATTTGACTTTCTTCCCGGCTTGTTTCACTTAAGATAATGAACTCTAGTTTCATTCCAGTTGCTACAAAAGACACCTCACAGAATTTTGTTTCTTTGTTTGTTTGTTTTGAGATGGAGTCTCTCCCTGTTGCCCAGGTTGGAGTGCTGTGGTGCGATCTTGGCTCACTGCAACCTCCACCTCCCAGGTTCAAGTGATTCTCCGCCTCAGCCTCCCAAGTAGCTGGGATTACAAGCATGCACCAACATGCCCTGCTAATTTTTGTATTTTCAGTAGAGACGGGGTTTCACCATGTTGGCCAAGAGGGACAGAATTTTAAATACCACTTTATATTTGCCTACACAGAATACCTCTTTATATTTGCCTACACGGAACTAACAAATACCTCTTTAAATACCTCTTTATATTTGCCTACTCAGAACTAACAAACCTTTGTGAAATGTAACCTACAGGAAATATGATCACATCCAATGCTGGACATGATGCAGATGCTATATACAAATCCATGAGGTAGACCCAGGTATTTCAGATCCTGACCTCGATCTCAGGTTTACTTATTAGACCACAGACCAAAGACTCCCACTGATGTCCTCACAGATTTCACCACCTATTTCTCTTGTTCCACACACTCTACTCCAAAGTCACCCTCCTCTAGTCCTCTAGGGGATATTCACCTTAGATACTTCAGTGACCCTGCCCATCCTGGAAAATCAGGTGACAGGAATCATCAGTTAAGCCTGTGGACAGTGAGCATCTGTTGGCCTGGATGGTGTGGTGGGTGGAAGGCAGGACCTAATAGGGGCTTTTCATGGTTCCAGCTCCAAACCTCTGATCATGCCAGTCCATGCTGCAGGCTCCCATTCTATTTACGGTCAGGGCCACACGATTTACACTTACTGTCTCAGGTGCTTCTTATAACACTGTCTCCTCCAATTTTTGATAAGCCAATGCTTTTTTGATGGCCCCCAAAAATGCCTTTATCCTAGGCATTTTGATGTTCCCCAAAATGCCTAGGATAAAGTAGTACACAGGATATTATTGACATCTGTTTTAGAATATATGGCATAATTCTGTTTCAACCTTTGCAACTAATATTCACACACACAAGATGAACTGATGAGCGTTTGGCCTCTCTCAAAACTACAGCTTGGACAACTAGGCTCTTCCTATGAGAGACTTTAAAACTCCTCCCGTGGTTAACAGCAGCTATGCTTATTAGGGCAAGAATGACTTATCTTCTTTTGATCACTCAAGCTGGGGGCCTCAGCCTTGTCAGGCAAATTGTAGTAGAGCTGCAGGGCTTCCTCTTTTCATAGTAGAGGATGGAACCCTGCAATCCATTCAGAAACAATTCTGAGATTTAATTTTCTATGTTTCAAGTGAAATCACTGAATCTATTATTACTACAAAGCATTGTAGTCTAGTCTCGCTTTTCAAATGCATTATAAATGTGAACACAGCCGTTTAATTCCCATTCTACTTAATATATAATGCTTCTGACTTTTCACTGTTTAGTAGAAACTGATGTCTGTAGTGATCTCTTCTACAGAAGAGTCTTCATAGTGACTTTAGTTCTCAGATTTCTAGGAAATGCCATGAAAAGACTTCTGAATATGCCACATTATCTTCTTCCTTGGATTTGATGCATTCTATAAAAGATAATTTTTCATATCCTTATAAAACAAGGATTATATATATTATATTCAAATTCATAGCTTTTAGATGTATTATCCAGCAGAAATATATAAAATAATAACCGCTGTCTATAATCAGAATGGTAGGAGCATAACTGATATTTTCTCTAGGTGAAAAATTTCCTGAGAGCACGCCTTTGGAACACTGGCACTGCTAATGCTGTTTGTAGTGGTCGGTCCTTCCCATTAGCTTGTTTTTCCCCTTAATTTATCTTCTCACTCAACCAATTTACATATTTGCAATCTCAATATATAAATAACTGAACAGTAGCAATTTTATCAAATTTTTTAATTTAGAAAAGCTTTCACCTCTGTCAGCTTACTTACACTATTGCAGGCTTTTCTAATTCTTGCCCTGTTTTGTAGAAAAATTCATTTAGGCAAAATACCTTTAATCTTCTGATTAGTCATACATTGAATACTCTCAAAAACAAAAGGTAGTGAGACGAAGCATCCTGAAACAGGGTAATTTTCAAAAGTAGAAGAGAAAGCTGCAGTTCCTAGACTTTTGTATTATTAGACTATCTCACAGTCTCACCTCCACACAGCAGTGAACAAACTACATTATTGCTTTTAACAAAGAAATGGACTTCTTAAGAGACTTCCAAGAATTTTTTCCTTTGTTAGTGGAAACTCACAGTCAAAATATGAATTAACTTACTCCATTAGATCAAATGACTTGAGTTAATAGGATGACTGAGTCTAGAGGAAAAATAGAAAAAATAAGCATACACTATTATTATTCTTATGTTATCAATAATGGGAAAGGATTATTGTCATTCCTGCAGGGTAAAAAATGGCTACATAAATAATAAAGAAGAATTCTTAATTCATGTGAAATCGTAATTAATAATATGCACATGATTTTTCTTTTTAGTATTATTTGCACTGGAAGAAGAAATGGCTATCCCAACAAGAAATTCTAATTATATAATTCATCAAAATATCAATGGGATTGTTGTGGTTAATATAGATTTGGATTATAACTTTTAAAAATTTGATGAAGTTACTATGCTTGTACTATGTTTCAGACACTGGGCAATGAATAAAACATTCCTTCTAAACTCAAGATACATACAGAATTGTGGATTTAATAAGCAGCAAAGTGGAATTAAAATACACAAAAGGAAAAGGAACCAACACACATGTGGGAAATCAGGCATTGAAATTTAGTTGATTTTTCTTATCTCTGTACTTTTGTAAACCCACAACACCTAGCACAGCATTAAGTCGGCCTTAGGTAGTGAGCTCTCCCTCCCTTATTCCAGATGCCACTCTCTCCAAATGGGGAAAATCTTTCCACTTACAGGAAGGACCAGTCTTGAGTCAGGAGTAACTGTGCACTCCTGTGAGAATCACCAACTAGATGCAAATATGTATTGACTGACTTGGGATGCCATACGAGGTAAGCGAAATTAGATGTCTGATGTGGAAGCCCAACTCTGACAATTTTTATTGATGTGGCCCTGAGGAAATCATTAAGCCTCAGTATCTCTTTTTGTTTTTTTTTTTTTTGAGATGGAGTCTTGCTCTGTCACCCAGGCTGGAGTGCAGTGGCACGATCTCGGCTCACTGCAAGCTCCGCCTCCCAGGTTCATGCCATTCTCCTGCCTCAAGCCTCCCTAGTAGCTGGGACTACAGGCGCCTGCCACTACACCCAGCTAATTTCTTTTTGTATTTTAGTAGAGACGGGGTTTCACCATGTTAGCCAAGATGGTCTCGATCTCCTGACCTCGTGATCCACCCGCCTGGGCCTCCCAAAGTGCTGGGATTACAGGCGTGAGCCACCGCACCCAGCCTTTTAACTTTTATTTTAGGTTCAGGGGTACATGTGTAGGTTTGGTATATAGGGTTTGGCATGTCATGGTGTATTGGTGTACAGATTGTTTCATCGCTCAGGTACTGAGCCTAGTACCCAATAGTTGTTTTTCCTGATTCTCTCCCTCCTCCCACCCTCCAGCCTCAAGTATGACCCAGTGTCTGTTCCCCACTATGTGTCCATGAGTTCTCATCATTTAGCTCCCACTTTTAAGTGAGAACATGTGGATTTGGTTTTCTGTTCCTGTGTTAGTTTGCTAAGGATAATGGCCTCCAGCCCCATCCATGTACCTGCAAAGAATGTGATCACATTCTTTTTTATGGTTGCATAGTATTCCATGATGCATATGTACCATGTTTTCTTTATCCAGTCTATCACTGATGGGTATTTAGGTTGATTCCATGTCTTTCCTATTGTGAATAGTGCTGCAAAGAACATATGTGTGCATGGGTCTTTATGATATAATGAATTATATTCACTTTGGTATATACCCAGGAATGGGATTGCTGGGTTAGATGGTTGTTCTGTTTTTAGCCCTTTGAGGTTTCCACACTGGTTAAAAGAACTTACACTGCCACTGACAGTGTGTAAGTGGCTCTCAGCGTGGCTGTTGTTGGTTTATAAGAATGCTAGTGATTTTTGTACATTGATTTTGTATCCTGAAACATTGCTGAAGTTGTTTATCAGATTAAGGAGCTTTGTGGCAAAAACTATGGGGTTTTCTAGATACTGAATCATGTCATCTGCAACAGGGATAGCTTGACCTCCTCTCTTCCTATTGGATACCCTTTATTACTTTATCTTGCCTAATTGCCCTGGCCAGGACTTCCAATACTATGTTGAATAGGAATGGTGAGAGATGGCATGCTTGTCTTGTACCAGTTTTCAAGGGGAATACTTTCAGCTTTTGCCCATTCAGTATGATGTTGTCTGTGTGGGTTTGTCTTAGATGGCTCTTATTATTTTGAGGTATGTTCCTTCAATATCTAATTTACTGAGAGTTCTTAACATGAAAGGATATTGAATTTTATTTGAAAGCCCTTTCTGTATCTATTGAGACAATCATGGTTTTTGTCTTTAGTTCTGTTTATGTGACGAATCACATTTATTGATCTGTGTATGTTGAATCTGCCTTGCATCTCAGGGATAAAGCCTACTCGATCATGGTGGATTAGCTTTTTAATGTGGTGCTGGATTTGGTTTGCTAGTATTTTGTGGATAATTTTTGTATCAAAGTTCATCAAGAATACTGGCCTGAAGTTTTCTTTTTTGTTGTGGCTTTGCCAGGTTTTAGTATCAGCATGATGCTGGCCTCATAGAATGAATTGGAAAGGAGTCCCTCCTCCTCAATTTTTTGGAATAGTTTCAGTAGAAATCGTACCAGTTCTTTGTATATCTGGTAGAATTCAGCTGTGAATCTGTCTGGTCCCAGGCTGTTTTTGGTTGGTAGGTTATTTATTACTGACTTAGTTTCAAAGTTCATTATTGATCTGCTCAGGGATACAATTTCTTCCTGGTTCAGTCTTGGGGAGGATGTATGTGTCAAGAAATTTATCAATTTCTTCTGGATTTTCTAGTTTGTGTGCACAGAGGCAGTCATAGTAGTCTCTGATAGTAATTTGTATTTCTGTGGGGCCAGTGATAACATCCGCTTTGTTGTTTCTAAATGTGTTTATTTGGGTCTCTCTCTTTTCTTCTTTATTAGTCTGGCTAGCACTCTATCTATTTTATTTACTTTTTTCAAAAAACCAGCTCCTGGCTTCATTGATCTTTTGAATGGTTTTTTTGTGTCTCATTCTTCAGTTCAGCTCTGATTTTGGTTATTTCTTGTCTTCGTCTAGTTTTGGGGTTGGTTTGCTCTTGCTTCTCTAGTTATTTTAGTTGTGATGTTAGGTTGTTAATTTGAGATCTTTCTAACGTTTTGATGTAAGTGTTTAGCGCTATAAATTTCCCTGTTAACACTGCCTTAGCTGTGTCCCAGAGTTTCTGGTATGTTGTATCTCAGTTCTCATTAGTTTCAAAGAACTTCTTGATTTCTTCCTTAATTTTACCATATACCCAAAAGTCATTCAGGAGCAGGTTGCTTAATTGCCATATAATTGTATGGTTTTGAGTAATTTTCTTAGTCATGAATTCTATTTTTAATGCAGTGTGGTCTGAGAGACTGGTTAATATGATTCTGATTCTTTTGTGTTTGCTGAGGAGTGTTTTGTGTTCAATTCTGTGGTCAATTTTAGAATACGTGCCATGTGGTAATAAGAATGTATATTCTATTATTCTTGAGTGGAGACTTTTGTGTATGTCTATCAAGTCCATTTGGTTCAGTGTTAGTTCAGGTCCTGAATATCTTTGTTAATTTTCTGCCTCAATGATCTAATACTGTCAGTGGAGTGTTTCCTTCTCCGATTATTACTGTGTGGTATTCTAAGTCTCTTTGAACATCTCTGAGAACATGCTTCATGAATATGGATGCTCCTTAGTTGGGTGCATATATGTTTAGGATAGTTAGGTCTTCTTGTTGAATTGAACCATTTACCATTATGTAATGCCCTTTTTTTGTCTTTTTTGATCTTTGTTGGTTTAAAGCCGTTTTGCCTGAAAGTAGGATTTTTACTCCTGCTTTTTCTGTTTTCCATTTGCTTGGTAGATTTTCCTCCATTCCTCTATTTTGAGTCTATAAGTGTCATTGCATGTGAGATGGGTCTCTTGAAGACAGCATACCATTGAGTCTTGCTTCTTTATCTAGCTTGCCACACTGCATCTCTTAATGGGGCATTTAGCCCATTTACATTCAAGTTTAACATTGGTATGTGTGAATTTGATTCTGTCATGTCATTAGCTGGTTCTTATGCAGACTTCTTTGTGTGGTTGCTTTATAGAGTCACTGGTCTGTGTACTTATGTGTGTTTTTGTAGTGGCTGGTGATGATATTTCCTTTTTGTATTTATTGCTTTTTTCAGGAATTTCTGTAAGGAAGATCTGGTGGTAACAAATTCCCTCATTGTTTGCTTGTCTGAAAAGGATCTTGGTTCTCCTTTGCTTATGAAGCTTAGTTTGGCCAAATATGAAATTCTTGGTTGGAATTTCTTTTCTTTAAGAATGCTGAATATAGTCCCCCAATCTCTTCTAGCTTCTAGAGTTTCTGTTGAGAGATCCCCTGTTATCTCATGGACTTCCCTTTATAGGTGACCTGTCCTTTCTCCCTAGCTGCCTTTAATATTTTTTCTTTCATTTCAAGCTTGGAGAATCTGATGATTATGTGTCTTGGAGATGATCTTCTTTTGAAGTATCTTGCAGTGGTTCTCTGCATTTCCTGAATTTTAATGTTGGCCTCTCTAGGTTTAGGAAGTTCTCATGGATGATATCCTGGAGTATGTTTTCCAAGTCACTTCCATTCTCCCCATCTCTTTCAGGGATGCCAATGAGCAGTAGATTTGGTCTATTTACATCATCTCATATTTCTCCAGAGGTTTTGTTTGCTCTTTTTTATTCTTTTTTCTTCATTCTTATCTGACTGCCTTATTTCAGAAAGCCAGTCTTTAAGCTCTGCAATTATTTTCTAAGCTTGGTCTATTCTGCCATTAATACTTGTGATTGCATTATGAAATTCTTGTAGTGTGTTTTTCATCTTTATCAAGTTGGTCATCTTCTTCTCTATACTGGCTATTTTGTCTGTCAGCTCCTGTATCAGCTTTTGTGTGTGTGATTCTTATCTTCCTTAGATTGGGTTTCATTGTATTCCTGAATCTTGATCTTCATTCATATCCATATCCTGAATCGTATTTCTGTCATTTCAGCTATCTAAGCCTGGTTAAGAACTTTTACTTGAAAACTAGTGTGGTTGTTTGGTGGAATGAAGACACCTTGACTTTTTGAGTTGCCAGAGTTTTTGCACTGGTTCTTTCTCATCTTTGTGTACTGATGTTCCTTCAGTCTTTGAGGTTGCTGACCTTGGATGGGTTTTCTTTCTTTTATCCTATTTGATGACCTTGGGGTTCGATTGTGGTTTAAAGTGGGTTCAGTCAACTGGCTTCATTTCTGGAATATTTTAGAGGGCCAAGGCTCAGCTCAGGACTCCTGGACTGCCTACTCTGACTCTGGGGGCTGGGATTAGGCCTGGCTTTGCTCTTTGGCTCCTCAAGGGGAAACTGCTGTTTTTGAGAGTCTGAGGTGCTCCCAGACCACAGGTCACAACACTCCGATAAGTCATACCAGCCAAAGCACTTCATAGGGTGGTGACAATGGGATCCAGCCTCATTTGCATGTGCCAGCAGCAGTGGCAGTGGCAGTGTGGTGGAGTCTGTGTTCATCAGCTGTGGCAGAGTGCTAGCAGTTGCTGGGATGTTGGCCTCCATGTGGAGCAGTGGTGGCACCATGGCTTGGAGATAGAAGGCCCCTGCCAATAATTGTGTGTGTATCCACACTGGTGGTGGTGTTAGCATGGCAGTAGGGCACTGGTGGGCACAGGACTGTATTGCCCTCTGTGCACATTCACACAGGTGACAGTGCCACTCAGGGCAGGGGTGAGTTTGCTGTTCTCCATGTCCAGTTTTGCACTGACAGCAGTGTTGGCACAGGGGCAGGGTGCTGGTGGAGGGAAAGCTCATAGGCTCCGTGCCCACCAATCTCCAGTGACAATAGCAATGTTGCAGTGGGGAGGTGGGAGTGGGCAGAATGCATTAATGCCAACAGCAGTGGCATGGCCAGGTGTATGTGCACAGGTACAGTGGTGGGGAAGGGAAGGCAAGGTCTGCCCACACACACACGAACCGGCAAAGCAATGTTTGGGTTGGCCATGGACTAGTGCCTGCAGGCAAAGCAACACAGGAGAGGCTGCAGTTGAGGGAGTTTGCAGATGGTGTGTATTCACAGGAATCACTCTGCTAGAGCACTCTGCCAGTTAATTGTAGTCCACCAGCACAGGACATATGGTTCAATCCCCCAGGAGGTACCTGGGGCCTGCACTGCAAGCAGGCATGGCCAGGATGGGCCCCAGGGAAGGCTAGCAGAACCATGGGGTTCTCAGCTCAGGCTAGCCTAGTCCGATGGGCAAGACTGGCCTGCAGAGTTAAGGTCCCACAGATCTCACAGGGCTGAAGTTTCCTATGGGAGCAAGCTGAGCCTAGGGGGCTGGGTATCCCTGGAGATGCTCCACTACAGAATTTCCCACACCAAACCCTCTGGGCTCTGCACAGTCTGGGGTTCTGCCACTAACACTTCTCCAAGCTGCTCTCCCTGCCAACTCAAGTGTCCATGGTGCTCAAGGGGTCTCCTCCTGCTGCAATTCCAGAGGCCCATGGTGAGAGCAGTTTGCCTATTAAACTCACCCCTTTCACAAGAGTCACTGGAAGCCAGGAAGGAGTCCTGGTGTGCCGTAGCCCCATGCAGGGTTCCCAACTTCCTCCCCCTTCAGCCCAGTGCCTGCATCTTCCCCTCCATCCACTCTATTCTATACCTTCCCTCTGAAGATCTGCTAGAAGCGTGCCAGTCTTCCCAATGTCCCAGACACTCAGTGGGAGATGTTCCTCCTGGCTGCGTCTAGTCAGTCTTCTTGGAGCAGCTCTGCATTCACCATTTCTGTTCATATCCCATTGCCAGAATCTAGTCACATGGCTGCACCTAATGATAAGGGATGTGGGAAATGCAATCTTTAACTGAGTGGCTCTATGCCTAGTTAAAACTTAGAGGTTCCATGACCAAAGGAAACAGAAGAGGGTGAACACTGGTCTATAACAAGCAATCGGCCACATCTACTTTTCATACAGTGCTGTGCATATGCAGATATGAGTAAGGATGGGGGTTATTAAGCACTTGCATTTCACCAGTGCACAGCTCTGACTTCTTTCTAGTTCCTATCTTGGGACCCTGGCAGGCGTTATTTCTCTGGGAACTCTTTTGCCATTTCTGCTTTGTTGGAGGTCTCCTGCAGTGCCACTGCCTCTGTGAGGTCAGCTTCATGATGGGCTCATCAGATGATGCTTACAGTCATTCCATGATCCACACCAGCAAGTTTACCAGCTAATCAGTGACTGTTAGTTTTGCATCTTTCAATGTGTATCACTGCAGGACTTAGTCTTTCATCAAGTTCATAATTCTATTTATCTTTTTTTTTACTCAAGCAAAACATAATAAAAGAGCAAAGCCATTTACTGTTAAATGATAGAAAGCTAGCTTGTACCATCAATCAGACTTAGATCCTGTTTCTTTGGCCAGGAGCCAAGGCATAACAATTATAGTTTATTTTTTAAAGTCATCATTATAAGGTGCATCTGTTGCCCATGATATCCATTGATAAGGCACTCATAAATCTTGAAAGGCAGTGGGGAGGCAAACTCAGCATGTGCCTTCTCCTAACTGATGTGAAGGCAATTACTTTCAGTGAGATGTGTTTGTGAGCCTGTGAGCTCAAGAGATTATCTTCCTTCTGAAACCAAGAAGAATGGCAACACTTGATTCTAGAGTTCCGTTTATAACAAATGAAGCATAGCTGATGAGAATGTATTCAGACATAAAAAAAGCCATGATAAGCAAACCATGACATTCTAATGGTCCAAAATGCCTATTTAAAACACTTGGCGCTGACATCTTTCTACCTGTAACACAGCTTTGCATGAGTCATTCAAAATTCCCACGCTGGCACCTTAGTCCTGTATTTCTGACCAGGAAAATCACCTAGTCCTCAAGGAAAAAGTAAATTGGTTAAGTTTTTGTTTGTTTGTTTGTTTGTTTTTTGTTTTGTTTTTTGTTTTTTAGACGGAGTCTCGCTCTGTTGCCGAGGCTGGAGTGCAGTGGCACAATCTCGGCTCACCGCAAGCTCTGCCTCCTGGGTTCACGCCATTCTCCTCCCTCAGCCTCCTGAGTAGCTGGGACTATAGGCACCCGCCACCATGCCCAGCTAATTTTTTGTATTTTTAGTGCAGACGGGGTTTCAGTGTGTTAGCCAGGATGGTCTCGATCTCCTGACCTCGTGATCTACCCACCTCGGCCTCCCAAAGTGCTGGGATTACAATCGTGAGCCACTGCACCCGGCCCTAAATTGGTAAAGTATTTTACCAAAGATTAGGAACATGGGTGTTTCGTTTTGCTAAAATATATCCAAGATTAATTATTTCCCTCTCATGCCATCTTAAAGAACCAGACAAAATTGGAAATGGCAACAAGCCTTCTCCTTCTCGCTGTCTTAAATCCAACCATTAGATGATTTGAGCACTCCATCTTCACTGGCAAGCATTTAGAAACTAATAGTATTATTGCAGCCTTCCATGCTGCAGCAAGAGTAAAAGGAGACAAGCTAAAGCACTGAAGGAACCATCATAGTCAGGGACTATAGCTCTGCTCACTGTCTACCAGCAGAACCCCAGCATCTGATGGTCCCTTTCTTGTCTCCATTCAGAAGAAAGAGAGCAGCAGGTCACAAGTGCAGACATGCAGGCAAGGTAGGACAATATGAAGCTAATAATCACCGTAGCTCATCTCTACTGATATGTGTCTTTTTGACTTAGGTAATAAATTATCTGATTTAAGTGACAAGTGGTTGGGATTGCTAATTGCTTAATTTTTTTGTTTTTTCAGCTGACACATGGGTGGAAAATGATGATAAATAAACCCACAGGGTTCGAGGGGAAACAGCCAATCAGTATTAAAGCTTGGACCTAATCTCAGATGCTAGGCCACAAATCTGAAGCAAATAGCAACAGCAGAGTTATGGTCAAAGAAATATTTTTATCTCCGGCATTCAAGGCGCTCTTAGGACTGGTGAATTTTGTTTGCTGAAAGACCTCTTCCCACCAAAAGCAGTCACCAAACTGAAATTCACAAAAATAGTCTTGCACATGCCACACCAGTATCAGAGGCAACATCTTCCTTTACATACTCAGGATGATAAATGACCTCTATAAAAACATATATGAATGTAAGAAAACATAAATGTTATGAATATCCCTGTTAATCCAGGTAGCTCAGTGGATCAGAAAACATTGGTTCCATTTTCACAGAATCCAGATAACTTCACACAAAATGTCCTATGGCCCATCTCTTCATCATCTTTTTGCTTTATAAGGTGTTTTAGTTTGGTTTAATTCTGCTTGACAATGAGGATTCATTCTCATTCTCATCCGTGCACTTGCACCTGTCATGCAGTCTAGAGAGCTGGCGCCTGCCTTTCCCAGACTTCCCTGCCTCTAGGGTTCTCAGTGCAACCTGACTTCTCTCAATGTCAGTGAGATAGACTTGCCTGAGATGTAAAAGCACACACAACGCTATTCTCCCTCCTCCCACAGCAATGAACAAAATTGCTGTCTTCAGCAGCCTCTGGGTATTGCCTGTGTCACCAGTCTCCGCAGTTCTGATGCAAGGTAGCTGGAGTCCACTGTGATTCCCTGCAATATTCTCTCCTGGGCAGCAGCAGCAGCTTCTTGGACCACAGTAACAGGGGCCACCCTGAACAAGAGTGGCAGCCTTCCCTAGCTTTCCCACTTCAGTCCTATCAATAAACACATAACCACGAATATAATCCCTTTCTGCTTGAATTATTTAGAATGCTTTCTATTTTCTGGGCAAACCTGACTAGTATATGATATACTGTCTACTGCCATGACTCAGAAACAAGCAAGAGAACATTAATGTTTGTTTTTTTTAAATCCTCATTTTTAAAAAGCACAGTTAATACCCACTGAAGATGAGTTAATACACACATGTTCTTTACACAGAAAGAACAACACACATGCTTTGAATCATCCACAAAAGTTCACATTTTTAAGATGTGCAACCTTGCAATATATATAACACAAATCAGAATCACTGCCGCCCTATTTTAACTCTATTTATAACATTTATTTTGTGCTTTTGAAACTTCTGACATTTAAAATGTAGTTAATACGGTAAACCCACATGAGTGAGAAAGGAGATTGGGGCTTCCTCATCTGAAAACTTAGTACTTCAGCTCAGTGGTCCTTAGCTTTGGTATATAATACTTCCCTTGGCTGCTTTAAAAAAATGTAGGGATGGCCAGGTGCAGTGGCTCACACCTGTAATCCCAGCACTTTGGGAGGCTGAGGCGAGCGGATTGCCTGAAGTCAGAGTTTGAGACCAGTCTGGCCAACACGGTGAAACCCCGTCTCTACTAAAAATACAAAAATTAGCCAGTCGTGGTGGTGGGCACCTGTAATCCCAGCTACTCTGGAGGCCAAAACAGGAGAATCGCTTGAACCCGGGAGGTGGGGGTTGCAGTGAGCTGAGATCGCGCCACTGCATTCCAGCCCGGGCAACAGAGTAGGTGTCCATCTAAAAAAAAAAAAAAAATATATATATATATATATATATATATATAGGGATGATTTTAACCCAAGAACAATTAAATCAATCACTGGGGATAATAGGTTGGCCGTTTCAAAGGCAGCCCAGGTGTTACTAACGCATTGCCGAGGCTGGGAACCACCGCTAACACCAGGGCATCTGCAAAGGACCTTGCCTACCTGGAGACCAGAGGACTTGGACTAAGTGATATCCCCTCCTACCTATCACGTCTACAGTTTTTTGGCACATCACTATCTGCTCTCTCATAAGGCTAAGATGAAGGGAATAACGAGCATGTTTGCAACTGAGCCAATGTATTGCCAGCTCTAGAAGAGTATCGAGTGAAAACTTTTTTTATTTTTATTTTTGTTTTTATATATATATTTTTAGACGGAGTCTCGCTCTGTCGCCAGGCTGGAGTGCAGTGGCATGATCTCAGCTCACTGCAACCTCTGCCTCCTGGGCTCAAGCAATTCTTCCGCCTCAGCCTCCCGAGTAGCTGGGATTACAGGCCCACGTCACCACGTCCCACTCATTTTTGTATTTTTAATAGAGACAGGGTTTTGTCATATTGGCCAGGCTGGTCTCGAATTCCTGACCTTAAGTGATCTGCCCCCGTCAGCCTCCCAAAATGTTGGGATTACAGGCGTGAGCCACTGCGCCAGACCAACTTTTTTTTTTAATGCCAAAGAAAATACATGCAGGCAAGCAAAAACATTGGACTAGAGTTAATGTTAAGCTTAGGATGTCTGCCTTCTGGAAGACTTGTCAGTTAATAATATGCTGTTAGAGATCCTTAAAATGAGCCTTTTCAAGAGGGTTAGCATAGTTATGATGTGAGCCAGTTAGAAATTGTTTAAGACAAAAGGTCATCAAATGGGACTATCAGAACTGAATTTACAACAGAATTAACTTTTTTTCACTGAGGTTACCTCTGGTTATCCCCCAAAAATGTGACTTTATAAATACATGTGGGTGTTCTAGCTCTGAAGATTATTACTAGACAGCTCTGTTTTGTACTACTAATCTTTTGTTAACTCTAAAACTTACCTGTTTGTTACTCAACAGACAAAATAAATATACACTGCCAATGGGGTAGTTTGTAGTGACCCAAAAGGATTTATTGATCTCTGATATGTTTGTTCTATAAGTGTTTCAAGTTTATATACTGAGGGTATACAGCATACTAACTTCATTTTAAAGACCAGAAAATGTGTTCAGACTGTAGGTAAAATTTTCCATAAAATTGTACCTTTACAGACATTGATAAGTAAGCATTGGTAAAATTACAGATAAGTGAAATTAAAATTATGAACCTACTTAGGCACTGCTTGTGTTTCTATTTGTCATCCTAAAGTACATAAAAAATCACCCCCCAAAAATCCAATAAAAATTTAAGTATAATTATTGAAACAAAAGTTTTCTTTTTGTCTAACTAGAAAGAATAGGGGCACACTGAATCAACTCGGTTCTTTTTTTAATTTTTCTCTATTGTATTGCTCTTTTCAAAGTCATTAATTTCTGATCTTAATTATTGCATTCCTTTTTCTTTGCTATGGTATTTTATTTTTTCCTTCCTGCCCAGCCCCGCCGGCCCCCCACCAGGTCCTTACTGTGAAACCAGACCATTAACTCGAGGCCTTTCTTCTTGTCAAGTGTAAACATTTAATGATATAAATTTCCCCCTATGCACTGCTTTACCCGCATCTCCCAAATTCTTATATGTGATGTTTCATTTTCATTCAAAACATATTTTAATTTCCCTTGTGACTTTCTTTTTTGCCTATGGGTTGTACAGAAGTGAGTCATTTCATTTCCAAATATTTGGGGGATTTTTCAGACATCTTTCTGCTATTGATTTCCAGTTTGATTCCACTATAGTAACAGAACATTCTTCATATGATTTCAAATTTGTTTGAGGTTTGTTTTATGTCCCAGTATCTTGGTAAATGTCCCATGAGCCCTTGAAAAGAATGTGTATTCTGCTATTGCTGAATAGAGCATTCAATAAATACCAAATTTGTCAAGTTGCTTAACAATGTAGTTCTAGACTACATATTTTACTGATTTTCTGTGCATCTGTTCTATTACTGAGAGAGGAATGCTGCAGTCTCTAAGTGTAGGTTTGTCTATTTTTTCTTTCTGTTCCATCAGTTTTGCTTTATGCATTTTAAAGCTCTGTTGTTAGGTGCATACACATTTAGTCTTTTTATTTCTTCTTGATGAATTGGCCCTTTTACACTATATGTGGTGGCTTTTTATTTCTGAAGATATTCTTTGTTCTGGAATTTCCTTTTATCTAATGCTAATAGAGCAACTGTTCTCATGGCATATACTGTATATTTTTCATCCTTTTACTTTTAATCTGTATACTTTTATATTTAAGGTGAATTTATTATTATAGAGAGATTATAGTTGATTCTTGCTTTTTTATCTAATTTGATAATCTCTGTGTTTTAGTTGGTATGTTTAGGTCATTTAAATTAAATACAGCTACTGGTACAGTTGGATTTTAATTTACTCTTTCATATCTTGTTTCTATTTGTTATATTTGTTCTTTGTTCTTTTTCTGATTTTGAATTATTTTTAATGATTCCATTTAATCTCCATTTTGTTTTTTTAATCATTTATGCTTCTTTTAAAAATATTTTAGTGGTTCCCATGCACCTTAAAAACATTTTATTTTGTAGAGACAGAGTCTCACTATGTTACCCAGGCTGGTCTCAAATTCCTGGCCTCAAGGGATCCTCCTACCTTGGTATCTCAAAGTGCTTGGGTTACAGGGATGAGCCACCATGCCTGATCCATGCATCTTTAATTAATGACATCTTACCTATAAATAATAATATACTGCTTCTCATATTGTATCAGTCATGATTCAATTGAGAAACAGAACCAATAAAAGATTTGATGTTTGTGAATACAGGTGTGGAAAAATTGTTATGATATTTGCTATAGGGCCGTGATGTTGTTGTAACTGTGGGAGCTGCTTAAAGCAATCTCTGCTGGATGTTGTCATCATGTCTGATGCTGCAGTTTGAAGTACACAGCACAGACAGTTAGGAAGGAGACATGGATGTAGAGGGGACGACAGCAAAGACAAGATGTATCCCACAGGCATGAGCCCCAGAGGATGGACTGAAATCCATCAGTTCTTGTTGTTTGTATCTTGATGCTGTCATGGAGCTAAGTACACAAACTTGGCCTAGACGGCAGAGACGCTGAAGGAGAGTATTCAGGGAAGGTGGAGCTGTTGCAAAGCCAGCCACTGCTCTTAGCCGATGATATGTGTCAACAGTCAGCAACAGCCTGCATAACCTACAAGACCAAGAATAGATTAACATTACCAGGGAATAGCAACCTTCTGACTGCCTTCGGAGTCATAATAAACTTCCCAAATGCAGGCTTCTTATTTCATTTCTGGTACTGAAGACAATGCCTAACTTGTAGATAATACTCAGTGACTTGAACACCCTAAAATACATCACATCCTGCATTTAACTAAGTGGTTTCCCATACATCATCTAACTTGTGAGGTAGCCAGTGCAGGTCCACCCATGTTGCTTTTATACAGGAAGGAATGAACACTCTGAGCAGTTCAGTGATGTGTCCAGGACCAGGAAGGGAAGGGGCAGAGCCAAGGCCAGAATGCAGAACTCATATTTGCTGACTGTTAGGCAAGCAGGGTGATTCTCAGACTCTGTGTACAACATAATTATCTACAGATCCATAATTTAATTTAATCAAAACCCACATTTCATGGATTTACCTAAGAATTACTGAGTTCAAATCTCTGGAGGTGGAGGCCAGGTAATTGTGATATGCACCAAAGTTGAGGACCCCTTTGGCAAGACTTTCAGACAAATTGGAAAGATGACTTGGGGCCACATAGTGGATGACTTGGTCTCTTAGATGGTGGCTTTCAGATGTTGGCGCATAAGAATGACCTGGAGCCCTCCCACAGTCACCACACTCCAGTTTTCTGGGACAAGCCAGAAATCTATATCATAAGAAAAGTGTACCATGTACCACACTAAGTAAACACAGCTCCAAGGAGATTCTTTCCTTTGGGAAACAGAGGGTTGCTGAATATTTTTTGAGGAAACATTTGTTTGTTTGTTTGAGACAAGGTCTCACACTGTCACCCAGGCTGAAGTACAGTAGTGAGATCACTGCTCACAGCAGCCTCAACCTTCCAGGCTCAAGTGATCCTCCCACCTCAGCCTCAACCTTTCAGGCTCAAGTGATCCTCCCACCTCAGCCTCCCACAGAGCTGGAACTACAGGCATGCACCACATCCAGTTATTATTATTATTTTTTTAGTTTCTGTGGATATGGGGGTCTCGCTATGCTGCCCAGGCTGGTCTCAAACTCCTGGGCTCAAGTGATCCTCCTGCCTCAGCCTCTCAAAGTACTGGGATTACAGGTGTGAGCCACCACGCCCAACCTATACACATATTTTATATAATGTTTCCATTCTCCAAATGTCCAAGCATCTATCATAGAATTTCACAGTGCTAAATGCTTCTAGACATTTTAGTTTTCTCTTAATCTTCATTTGTTTAACCATCAACCAGGTGTGGACACTTTTCATTTTTTTTACTGAGGATACAGTCTAGTAATCCAATGGGGAAAAGGGTTCCTCCATAAAAATTACCTTTATCTCGCTTTGGAGAAAGAGCAAACATTATTTTTTTTTAATGCTTTGTTTAAAGTGAATTCAATAATAGTCTTTGTGAAGTCACAGAAAGCACCTTAGAGGCCTCAAAACATTTTGATGATTCCTAAATGTTTTTTTTTCTCTCTCTACAGAGAAATCAGATGTTTATACTCGCAAAAAACAATCCTATTATATTGTTTTTGTCCTTGGGGTATTTTTCCTTGGAGAGGACACATGTACACTGTACAGGGAAAGCCTCAGAGGGTACCATCTTGCTTTCTCAAGTTCATTTTTTTTTTTTTTTTGAGTGCAGTGGTGTGATCTTGGCTCACTGCAACCTCCACCTCCCTGGTTCAAGCAATTCCTCTGCCTCAGCTTCCTGAGTAGCTGGGATTACAGGCGCCCACCACCATGCTTGGCTAATTTTTTTTTGTATTTTTAGTAGAGACGGGGTTTCACCATGTTGGCCAGACTGGTCTCAAACACCTGACTTCAGGCCATCTGCCCGCCTCGGCCTCCCAAGTACTGGAATTACAGGCATGAGCTGCCACGCCCAGCCTCTCAAGTTCACTTTCTGAGATTCCTAAGGAATTAATAAAATAAAATCCTGGAAAATAGCCTATGTGTGCCTGAGTATAAGAAGGAACGCACACCCATGTGCATATGGAGATACAGATAGAATTCCAACAACCCTGTGCTGTCTCTCGGTGGGCTCTTGTCACTGTCACACATGTTCAGGAGCTAAGCATGATGCATTCAACGAGAATATGATTAGTCTCGTGCATGAGTCTACAACAATAATGAGCAGCAGACAGAATGACAGTAATAGCAGTTCTTAATTCTCACATTTATAAGAAAGAAGATTGACTAATGAAGCTGTCTGCCAGTGGCTGCATTGTCTGAATTACTATTAGTTTAGAGGGAATTATGTTAAAAATTTTAGTAACATGCTGTATAATAATAACAAAGGTTATTCATCACAAAACAAGCATTTTCAGTACCAATGAAAGGCCCCTCCACAGCGGCTGCACTGGTGAATCCAAACGGCCTTTTTCTGTGTGATTGCTCTGCATGGGGTCTTTGGCAACAATGAGACTGGTTAGAGAGAATTAAGTTTGTAGACTCACATTTTTCAAATATAGTAATGTAAATATATTTTCCAATCACATTCCATAAGAGATGATTCATGAAATCAGACAAAAGTAAATTATCACAGGCAAGAGCAGAGCTTCCTTCCTCAGATTGGGGTTGCCATAATACATCTTTGGAGCCTTCTCTAAACGATACCAGCTTTTAACTCATAATTTATGCTCTTCTCTGGAGTTTTTCTCTAGAGTGGAAGCCACAAATTTCTTTACTTGTGATTTAAGATATAGTTTCTCAATTAAATGGCAAGCTTCTACCACCACCAAAAGAAATGGTAATTCAATCCACCCTAAACACTCTCATTTCTAAAATGCTCTAAAAGCTTTGGGTAAGATTAGCCCAGTTCCTGAAGTGAAAGCTTAACTTTGTTTCATACCTGTTTAAAAACTGGTAAAAAGTCATGTAGATATACTCTACAAGAAAAGTATTATGAAGAGACCCAGTGAGGAATGCTCAACAATGGAGTTAAAGGGGAAGATGTGTAGTTGTTTAACCCTTTATCTAAGATGTGGTCTGTAGCATGTTTGGGCTTATGCTGTTTGGTTGCAAACTCAGGCGTTGAAGAAAGAGGCTGTAATTTATTAAAGCCCGATAACCCCAACCCATGATGTATTAGTTTCCTGGGGCTTCGCGAACAAAGTACCACAAAATGGGTGGCTTAAATAACAAAACTGTATTTCCTCACAATGCTGGATACCAGAAGTTCAAAGTGCCAGAGGGCTGGTTCCTTCTGAAGGCTTTGAGGGAGAATCCGCTCCATGCCTCTCCCCCAGCCTTTGACATTGTTTGGCTTGTAGATGGTTTTTCCTCTATCTCTTCACATTGTATTCCCTCTATATGTGTCTGTCTCTGGGCCCAAATTTCCCCTTCTTATGCAGACACAGTCATATTGGATTAGAGATCACTCTGATGACCTCATCTTAACTTGATCATCTGCACAGATCCTATTTCCAAAGAAAGTCATATTTACACATCATGAGGGTTAGGACTTCAACCTCTTTGGGGGCGCAAAATTCAACACACAACATATGCTGATGATCTTGTAGTTTACAGATGATGCTGTAACCTTCTGTTTATTTTTTGTTGAAAAACACATGACAAAACGTATCGTCTTAATGATTTTTAAATGTATAGTACAGTAGTCTTAACTACTAATGTATATTGTTGTGCAGTTACTCTCCAGAACTTTTTCATCTCTTGTAAAACTGAAACTCTGTACCTACTAAACAATTCCCCTTTTCCCTCTCCACCCAGCAATCGCTGCTCCACTGTTTGTTTCTAAAAGTTTGACTGATTTAGATACCTCATAGAGGTGGAATCACGCAGTATTTGCCTTTTTTTGTGACTGGCTTATTTCACTTAGCATAATGTCCTCAAGGTTCATTCATTCATGTTGTCCCATGTTTAAGAATTTCTTTCTTTTTTAAGATTAAATAATTTTCCATTGTATGTTTATACCACATTTTCTTAATCAACGGGCATTTAGGTTGCTTCCACCTCTTGGCTACTGGGAATAATGCTGCAATGAATATGGGTGAGCAAATATCTCTTTCAGATAATATTTTCAGTTCTTTAAAATGTATACTCAGAAGTGAACTGCTGAAAGTTATGAAAATTCTTCATCATACTGCTTCCCATAGTGACCACACCATGTTACATTCCTGTTAACAGTGCAAAAGGGTTCCAATTTCTTCACAACCTTGTCAATAGTTGTTATTTTCTATTTTCCTGACGGTAGCCATCCTAACAGGTGTGAGGTGCTATCTCCTTGCAGTATTCACTTGCACTTCCAGAATGGTTAGTAATGCTGAACATCTTTTCATATGGTTGTTGGCTCTTTGTATGTCTTTTTTTGAGAAATGTTTATTCAAGTTCTTTGCCCATTATTTAATTGGGTTGTTTGCTTGTTTGTTGTTGAATTGTAGGAGTTCTTTATATAGTCTGGCTATTAACCCCTTATCAGATGTATGGTTTGCAAACATTTTCTCTCATTCCATAGGTTACCTTTTCACTATGTTGATTGTTTCTTTTAACATGCAGAACATTTTTAAGTTTGATATGGTCCAATTTGTCTATTTTTGCTTTTGTTGCCTGTGCATTTGGTATAATTACCATAAAATCGTATCCAAGTTCAATGCCATAGAGATTTTCCCCCGTGTTTTCTCTTAGAAGGTTTGTATTTTCAGGTCTTACATTTAGGTCTTTACAGGACTTCCCACACTATGTTGAATAGAAGTGGCAAGAATGGGCATCCTGTGACAAATATCTGCCCAATCCCTGCAGCCCCCACCCCTGGCAACCACCATTCTATTCTCTATCTCTATGAGTTTGACATTTTTAAGTTCTACATATAAGTGAGATCGTGTGGTATTTGTCTTTCTGTGTCTGGTTTATTTCACTTAGTATAATGTACTCCAGATTATCGCAGATGACAGGATTTCCTGACTGGACAGAATTTGCTTCTTTTTTCAAGACTAAATTACTACTCCCATTGTGTATATATGATACATTTGCTTTATTCTCTCATTTGATGATGGACACTTAGGTTGATTCCAGCCCTTGGCTATTGTGAATAACATGCTGCACTGAACATGGGTGTGCATATACCTTTTTGAGATCCTGATTTCAGTTCCTTTGGCTATATACCAAAAAGTCGGACTGCTGAATTATATGGTATTTCCATTTTTAATTTTTTGAGAATTCTTCATACTGGTCTCCATAATTTCTGTACTAAAATTCTCACCAACGTAACAGGATTCTTTTTTCTGCATCCTCACCAACACTTACCTTTTATCTTTTTGATAATAGCCATTCTAACTGACGTGAGGTGGTATCTCAATGTAGTTTTAATTTGCATTTCATTAATGGTTAGTGTGATGTTGAGCATTTTTTCAAATACCTGTAGGCCATTTATATGTCTTTTTTTGAGAAATGTCTGTTTAGGTCCTTTGCTCCTACATATATAGATATAGATATAGATATATAGATATATACATATATCTATATATATATCTATTTTTTTTTTTTGGAGTCTTGCTCTGTTGCCCAGGCTGGAGTGCAGTGGTGTGATCTCGGCTCACTGCAAGCTCCACCTCCCAGGTTCACGCCATTCTCCTGCCTCAGCCTCCCGAACAGCTGGGACTACAGGCGCCTGCCACCATGCCCGGCTAATTTTTTGTACTTTTAGTAGAGACGGGGTTTCATCGTGTTAGCCAGATGGTCTCGATCTCCTGACCTCGGGATCCACCCTCATCAGCCTCCCAAAGTTCTGGGATTACAGGCATGAGCCACCGCGCCTGGCCGGTCCTTTGCTCCTGTTTTTTAATTGGGTTATTTGTTTTCTGGCTATTAAATTGTGTGCTTTTTATGTACTCTGTGTATTAACCTCTTATCTTCATGGTTTGCAAATATTTTCTCCCAATCTGTAGGGCGCCTCTTCACTCTCTGATTGTTTCTTTCACTGTGCAGAAGCATTTTATTTTGATGTTATTCCATTTTTTTTCAGTTAAACAGGAGATATATTGTACAACATGGTGAGTATAGTTAATAACAATGTATTGTATACTTGAAAATTGCTAAGAAAGTAAATTTTCAGTGTTCTCATCACCAAAAATAAGTTTTTGAGGTAATGCATATGTTAATTAGTTTGATTTAGCCATTCCACAATCAGTACATATTTCAAAACATTATGTTGTACACCATGAATATATATAATTTTTGTCAATTGAAAAATAAATAATCTTTTTAAAAAATAAAAATCTATAAAATTTTTTAAAGAGTGGGCATTCTTGCCTGGCTCCTGATCTTAAAAGGGAAAGAATTCAGTTTTTCACCACTGAATATATTAGCTGTAGGCTTGTCATATATGGCCTTTACTATGTTAAAATAATTTCTTTCTATTTCTAGTTTGTTGAGTGTTTTATGATGCAAGTGTGTTTAATTATGTTAAATTCTTTTTCTGTACCAAGTGAGATGATCATATATTTTTTATCCTTAATGTTGTTAATGTGATATCTTACATTAATTGATTTTCATATGCAAATTATCCTTGCATTCCAGAAATAAATCCCGTTTGGCCGTCACATATTATCCTTTTAACATATAGTTGAATTTGGCTTGCTAGTTTTTTTAAGTATTTTTCCATTAATACTCATCAGAGATATTGGCTTGTAGTTTTCTTTCCTTGTATCTTTCTCTGATTTGGATATCAGGATAATGTTTGCCTCATAAAACGAATCAGAAATATTCCCTTCCTTTCAACTTTTTGGAAGAATTGGAGAAAGATTAAAAATTCTTTAAATATTTGGTAAAATTCTCCAGTGAAGCTATCAGGCCCTGGTATTTTCTTTATTGAAAGGTTTTTATTTATTTATTTATTTATTATTATTATACTTTAGGTTTTAGGGTACATGTGCCCAATGTGCAGGTTAGTTACATATGTATACATGTGCCATGCTGGTGCGCTGCACCCACTAACTCGTCATCTAGCATTAGGTATATCTCCCAATGCTATCCCTCCCCACTCCCCCCACCCCACAACAGTCCCCAGAGTGCGATGTTCCCCTTCCTGTGTCCATGTGTTCTCATTGTTCAATTCCCACCTATGAGTGAGAATATGAGGTGTTTGGTTTTTTGTTCTTGCGATAGTTTACTGAGAATGATGATTTCCAATTTCATCCATGTCCCTACAAAGGACATGAGCTCATCATTTTTTATGGCTGCATAGTATTCCATGGTGTATATGTGCCACATTTTCTTAATCCAGTCTATCATTGTTGGACATTTGGGTTGGTTCCAAGTCTTTGCTATTGTGAATAATGCCACAATAAACATACGTGTGCATGTGTCTTTATAGCAGCATGATTTATAGTCCTTTGGGTATATACCCAGTAATGGTATGGCTGGGTCAAATGGAATTTCTAGTTCTAGATCCCTGAGGAATCGCCACACTGACTTCCACAAGGGTTGAACTAGTTTACAGTCCCACCAACAGTGTAAAAGTGTTCCTATTTCTCCACATCCTCTCCAGCACCTGTTTCCTGACTTTTTAAATGATTGCCATTCTAACTGGTGTGAGATGGTATCTCATTGTGGTTTTGATTTGCATTTCTCTGATGGCCAGTGATGGTGAGCATTTTTTCATGTGTTTTTTGGCTGCATAAATGTCTTCTTTTGAGAAGTGTCTGTTCATGTCCTTCGCCCACTTTTTGATGGGGTTGTTTGTTTTTTTCTCGTAAATTTGTTTGAGTTCATTGTAGATTCTGGATATTAGCCCTTTGTCAGATGAGTAGGTTGTGAAAATTTTCTCCCATTTTGTAGATTGCCTGTTCACTCTGATGGTAGTTTCTTTTGCTGTGCAGAAGCTCTTTAGTTTAATGAGATCCCATTTGTCAATTGTGGCTTTTGTGGCCATTGCTTTTGGTGTTTTAGACATGAAGTCCTTGCCCATGCCTATGTCCTGAATGGTAATGCCTAGCTTTTCTTCTAGGGTTTTTATGGTTTTAGGTCTAACGTTTAAGTCTTTAATCCATCTTGAATTGATTTTTATATAAGGTGTAAGGAAGGGATCCAGTTTCAGCTTTCTACATATGGCTAGCCAGGTTTCCCAGAACCATTTATTAAATAGCACAGTGCCTGGCCAATTTTTTTCTTTTTTATAGGTCCTTGAGGTGTAAAGCTAGGTTGTTAATTGGAGATCTTTCTTCTTTAATGTAAGCATCTGTTGCTATAAACTTTCCTCTTAGTACTGCTTTTGTTGCATCCTGTAAGTTTTGATATGTTGTGCATTTATTTTCATTATCCTCAAGATAATTTTATAATTTCCCTTGTGACTTCTCCTTTGACTTCAGTTGTTTAAGGGTGTGTTGTTTGGCTGGGCACAGTGGCTCACACCTGTAATCCCAGCACTTTGGGAGGCCGAGGCGGGTGGATCATGAGGTCAGGAGATCGAGACCATCCTGGCTAACACGGTGAAAAATACAAAAAATACAAAAAATTAGCTGGACGTGGTGGTGGGCACCTGTAGTCCCAACTACTGGGGAGGCTGAGGCAGGATAATGGTGTGAACCCGGGAGGCGGAGCTTGAAGTGAGCCGAGATCGTGCCACTGCACTCCAGCCTGGGCGACAGAGTGAGACTCCGTCTCAAAAAAAAAAAAGAGCGTGTTGTTTAATTTCCACCTACTTTTGAATTGTTCAATTTTCCTTCTGCTGTTTATTTCTAGTTTCATTCCATTCCATTGTTGTCAGAAAAGATACTTGCTTGGTATGATTTCAATATCCTTAAATTTGTTCCATGGACATGGAGTATGTTCTATGTGCACTTGAGAAGAATGTATGGTCTGCTGTTGTTTGGAGTGTTCTGCAGGTGTCTGTTAGGTCTAATTGGTCTATAGTGTTGTTCAAGTCCTCTGTGTTCATATTGATCCTCTGTCTGGTTGATCTATTCATTATTGAAAATAAGGCATTGAAATCTTCTAATATTATTGTGTTCCTGTCTGTTTCTCCTTTGAATTCTACCATTGTTTGCTTCATATATGTCTGTGTTCTGATGTTAGGTGAATATTTATAATTGCATCTTATTTAATTGATCCTGTTGTCATGTATTGTTTTTCCTTGTCCCTTGTGAAAAGTTTTAGAATTATATTCTATTTCATCTGATATAAACATCACAACCTCTGCTCTCTTTTGGTTACCATTTGTATGGAATATCTATTTCCATTTTGTCACATTCAGTCTATGTGTGTCCTTACAGCTAAAGTGAGTCTTTGTAGACAGCATACAGTTGGATCTTGTTTCTTTTTCAATCCATTCAGCCATTCTGTGTCTTTTGATTGGAGTGTTTAATTCAACTACATTTAAAGTAATTACTGATAGGAAAGAACTTACTCTTACAATCTCCTGCTGTCTTCTCTTGTGATTTTTTTCAGTGACATGTTTGTATTTCCATCTCATTTTTGTGCATCTTATTAAGATATTTTCTTTGTAGTTACCATAGAGATTACATTAAACATTTTATAGTGAACTTGATGAACTTACATGAACTTATAATTATGAACTTAACTTCAATCACACACAAAACTTTACTTCTTTACATGTTACCCTACACACACTTTATGTTCTCGGTGCTATCAATTACATTTTTAACTTTATGTATCAATGTATATAGATTTATAGTTATAGTTATTTTCATGCTTTTATATTTTTAACTGCACCAGAATTAAAAATTACGTATGCACCACCATCATAGTATTAGAGGATTCTGTGTTTGCTTAAATATTTACCTTCAGCAAAGAGCTTCATATTTTCATATGATTTCATGTTGCTAGCTAATCTCTTCATTTCATGTTGAAACTCCCTTTAGCTATTCTTCTAAGCCTAATCTAGTGGTGATGAAGTCCCTCAGCTTTCGTTTATTTGGGAAGGTCTGTTTATTTTTGAAGGATAGTTTTACAAGATGTAGTATTTTTGCTAGGCAAGATTTTTTTTTTCTTTCAATACTTTGAATATATCATCCCACTCCCTTCTGACCTGTAATGTTTCTGGTGAGAAATCCACTGATAATCTTATGGAAACTCCCTTGTACATGATGAGTCTGTTTTCTCTTGGTGTTTTCAAGAATCTCTCTTTGACTTTTGCTTTTGACCAGTTGGTTATTGTGTGTCTTGGTGTGAGACTCTGAGTTCAACTTAATTGGAGTCCTTTGTGATTCCTGAATTTGGATATCCATTTTCTTTCTTAGTTGAGTGGTTTTAAGCCATTATTTCTTCAAATAAACTCTCTTCCCTTTCTTGTTCCCTTCTCCTTCTGGAACTCTCATAATGCCTGTATTGGTCCACTCAGTGGTACCCCATAAATCCCACAGACTTTCTTTATTTTCCATCATTCTCTTTGCTATTTGATCCTCTAATTCAATAACTTCAAATGACCTGTCTTTGAGTTCACTGATTCCTTCTTCTGATTGATCACATCTGCTGTTAAATGCTTATAGTGAATATTTCAATTCTGTTACTGCATTATTCAGCTCCATAACTTCTGTTTGGCCTTTATTCTGGTTTCTGTCTCTGTTGATATTCTACGTTAGTTCATGCATTGTTTTCCAGTTGTTTTTTTGTTTGTTTGTTTGTTTTTTGTTATTTTGAGATGGAATCTGGCTCTGTTACCCAGGCTGGAATGCAGTGGCATAATCTCGGCTCACTGAAAACTCCGCCTCCTGGGTTCACGCCATTCTCCTGCCTCAACCTCCCGAGTAGCTGGGACTACAGGCGCCCGCCACAATGTCCAGCTAATTTTTTGTATTTTTTAGCAGAGACAGGGTTTCACTGTGTTAGCCAGGATGGTCTTGATCTCCTGACCTCACGATCGACCCACCTCAGCCTCCCAAAGTGCTGGGATTACAGGCGTGAGCCACTGTGCCTTGTTGTTGTTTTTTTTTTTTTCTTTTTGAGATGGAGTTTTGCTCTTGTTGCGTTTTCTTTTTTCTTTTTCTTTTTGAGATGGAGTTTTGCTCTTGTTGCCTAGGCTGGGATGTAATGGCGTGATCTCAGTTCACTGCAACCTCCAACCTCCACCTCCTGAGTTCAAGCTATTCCCTTGCCTCTGTCTCTTGAGTAGCCAGGACTACAGGCACCTGCCACCACGCCCAGCTAATTTTTGTATTTTTAGTAGAGATGGGGTTTCATCATGTTGGTCAGGCTGGTCTTGAACTCCTGACCTCAGGTGATCCACCCACTTCAGTCTCCCAAAGTGATGGGATTACAGGTGTGAGCCACCATGCCCAGCCTTCCTTTTTGTTTAGTTATATTTCTGTGTTCTCTTGTAATGCATTGAGCTTCTTTAAGATGATTATTTTGAATTCTTTGTCAAGTAATTCACAAATATCCATTTTTAAGATTTTTTTTTTCTGGAGATTTATTTTATTCCTTTGATTGAGTCATGTTTCTATGTTTTTCCATGTGTCTTGTTATTTTTTGCTGTGATGTGTGCATTTAAATATACAGCCACCTCTTCCAATCTTCATAAACTGCCTTCATACAAGGGAAGAGCTTCACCAATCAGCCTGTTTAGAGATTCTGGGGTCCTCTAAAATCTTTTCTGGGGATACATCTTTTCTGAGCTTATGTGTCTAATTTCCCAGTTAGACAGATTTGCAGTTTCTTTTTCAGGAGCTTCTAATCTCTTGCTGACACTGATGTCTGTCTGCAGTACTAGAAATTCTCTGATGTAATATGCAAGCTGCTGAATACTCTTTTGTTTTCTGTGACCATAGGCATCTGAAGCATGCAGGTTCTGTCAATGCTCCAAGTCAGGTAAGACAGAAGTCTGTTTGTAGGGCAGCCCCCTGAAAAAAAAAAAATACACTGAATTGCTAGATGCATGTTCCACTCTTCTCTTTCTTCCAAATGAGTAGCCATGAGCTGGGCATTTTCTCCCAGTCACTCCAAGCTGTACCAGCTCTTCCATGGTGATAAGGTTCTCTCTGGTGCCGCATCAAACTGCTGAGCAACCTTTTCTTCTCAGCAGTCCCAAGACATCCATACCATGCTGGTTCCTCATCACTGCTTCAAGCCAGGTGAGAGGGAAGCCAGTCCCTGAGCAGCCCCCTGAAAAGCTAGAACATTAAACATATGTTCTACTCTTCTCTTTCCCTCTCAAAGGAAAAGGCATGAGCTGGCCTTTTTCTCCTGATTTTGCTGTGTTGTGCCAGCTTGGAGGAGCTACTAAGGTTGAAATAAAATGACCTCTCTTACTCATTATAATGTGGCTGTTCCTGGCTTTGAGCTTGCCTGAGGTGCAATGATTTCTTAACTAGTTTCTGGAGTTCTCAAAAAGGCTTATTGTTGTCAAGTCAGTTTATCTGTGAGTGAATGAAGCCTGGGGCTTCCTAGTCTATCAATTTACTGACATCACTCTCTACTTTCTGTTTATTTCTTAACAAATTCCCAGATACTTCCTCTGGGCCCTAAAGCACCGAATCCATTTAATCCCATCACTTATTCATTATAAGGAGGAAAGCAAAGAGACCATGTTCTACAAGTCATTTCTGGCACTTTATTTTGCATCCACTCCAATATAATAAGTTCATAGTGAGCAGTGATGGAGTAAAAACTTTAAAAGATGGAGAGAAAAATCTCTGTGTTAATGAGAGTTGTTCCAATTGACTGTGTTAAAAAAGAACACTGACTTTAGAATCAGACAAATAGCAGACTAGCTATCCCAGCTTGACTACTCAGTATGGATTATGGAGAAATTGGAATTCCCTGAGCCTTAATTTCTTCAGTAAATAATGCTACCTTCACATAAAGTTGATATGAGTGTTCAATAATGAATGCAGTTTCTAGCCTAGAACACAGAACACAGTAGGCATTCACAGTAGGCACTCTCCTCCTCCTCCAATTAGCCAAATTAGATGAAAACTATTATAGCAAGGAATAAATCATGTGAATAAGTTCAGTATATACCATATACCTATGGAAAAAATATTGTATAATCTAAAGACAAAATTTATATGTGCCTAAACTTTCAAATGATGTCTAGTACCTACTTTACATTTTTATAAACCAGGTTCCCCATGCCAAGTAATTTGGTTGTTTGTTCTATGCCAACTAAATAGCACAGTGAATTAGTGAGGTTTTTTTTGTTGGTTTTTTTTTTTTGCTTCTCACTAGAAAAGTATTTTAGAATATAAAGCCTGAAAAGAAAGGCCAGATATTTGTAACTGACTAAGCAATACCTGGGAGGTTAAATAGGTACATTGAGGGATGTTGGCCAGAAAGGCTTCAAACGCATACCAAGAGAAAACAAACAAACATAGGTGACATTTTGATATCACCATCAGCTTTACTTTAATAAGTAATAATAAAAGACATGAAGACATTGACATGTCTCTATAAATGTACACAATGCCAAAAGAGTTGGACATTATTTATTAGACTTGAACATTAAAAATGTGTAAAGTAAATTTGTGTATTGATTCAATCTACCATTGACTTTCAATATGATTTTAAAATCTCAAAGAAATATTTCCAATTTGAATAATTAATAAAATTCACCCTTCAGATCCTGATAGTCATTTAAATTACCATTAGCAGTACCTGTCTACTCACTCCTACCAATTAAGTCGCAAAAAATAAGCCAGAGTGTAAATACCCAGGATTTTTAAAAACTCACCTCAAAATAAATCATCTCATTAAGGCTTTGCACTGCCTATTAAAGGCAGTAATGTAGATATTCAGCAGCAAATGTAGCATGGAGAAAGGGCTGAGTCTGACTATACAGTAAAAACCTGTTATTAGAAAACTCTGCAATCAGCTCTCTTCATTAAAGATCTGCTGGCTGATGGACTAAACACACAAAAGCAAACAGGTTTTACAGGACTTAGTGCCAAATTAATGACAGTTTATATTGCAATTTATTTTGCCCTAGATAACTTCCTTTGTAAAGATGTCAGAGAAAAGGGAGAAGGCAGTATTAACAGACAAATTACAAAATGTGTTACAAATAACATACAAATATGTGCAAAAGTTCTTTCATTTATTTGTTTATTCACCTTTATGCAACAATTATTGAGCACTTACTATGTGCCAGGAAAGACTTCACAGGACAAGATCTCATGGACAATATATCCTAGTGGGCAAGACAGAAAATAACAGATAAGTAAATATATAAAATAATTTTAAATAGTGATATATGCTATGAAGAAGATAATCTTATGTCACTGTCCTATCTTGGTAATTTAGCAGTCTCAAACTTTATGAAGCAGGTATAAAGAAAGGTTAACTTACGTGCTTTCATCTGTATCATTACATTAAATGATTGAACCAAGAAAAAGCCTCCCTCAGTTGGCTTCTTCGCAAAAGTGACCACATCCTCCTTTCATGGAAACCACTGGACTCACTCACTGACAGGATTTGATTTATCCTTCATGAATGTTGAAAATAAAATTACAGTTTTTTTGAAGTTTCGGAAACAAAAAAGAATTTATTCAAGAAATACTGCCTATGATAAAAAGAGCTCATTTGCACCATTTCTACCTGATTCTGAGTAGGCTAGTTAATGTTTTAGAAATTGCATTTGGGACTCAAGAAAAGCCTTTTGAAATTTAATGTTCTATATATTCATAAAAACATAATCAGATGTGTATTTTTATTAAAAGTGCCTCTCATGGTTTTCATTTATGGTAAACGGCAATATGAAAGGACATAAAGAATACAAATTGATACAAATTCTCCCTCAAAAAAAAAAAAAGATTTTAGGATCCCTTTCCTCCTGCAACACAAGTAGTTTCTGATGAGATTTGATTGACACTATGAGGTCTATGCACCTGGGCTGATATTCGTGTCTGTTTTTGCAATTAGAATATGTATTAGTGCTGACAAGCCTGGAAATTCTTCAGCACTTTAAAAGAAGGAAAATTTTAGTCCTGCAAAAAACCTAATTATAATAAACAAAAAAATTATGGCTCTGATCATAGTAACCAGGTTGCAGACTCCTACCAAATAGTAGGAGTTTCAAACAACCTTCATTTAAGTTATTGTATTCACTTCACAGAGGAAAGAAATAGGGCAATTGAGCATTAAACAGTGTTGCAAATATGACTGGAAAACCTCCACCTGATTCAAGGGAAGTGTCTGTCCTCTGTGAAACGGGAAGATTGGTCAGGGGCCTATCCCCCTCTCGGAGGTAAATGAGGCCAAGTATTAATATTATTCTAAGTAGGTGGAGGTCTTACTATATTAGTCGGAGAAATTCTAAAAATTAGGTTTATGCTTTAATGAGCTGCAGAAGGTTTGATTTTTTTAATGCTTCAACTGATCTGAATTCCTAACTCACAATACAGAATGGTCTTATGAAATGTCCCTATTCATAAAAGGTGCATATTTCAATTTCTAGACAATTCATTAGACATTCTTCTCTGTTTAATCCATAAAAATAAAGCCTATTTCATCACGATTTGAATAATTCTGCAAGGGACGATGAGGCATCCCAGAGCTGGCTGCTTGCATAAACTGTTGTCATTTTCATGAATTTGTAAATAAACTACTGTCTGAACAACCAGACTTTTATAAGTCTTCAGGGTAGCTGTATTCAAATAATTATACATAGTACTCTGACAGTACATTTCTCTAAAGGAAGTCAGAAAATTGTTCAAAAAGTATTTGGATTCAGCTTCTAGGACGTATTTAAGGTAGCAAACCTGCCCACCACCAGAGTATGAAGTAAAACAAGGCTAAGAGTGATAGAAGCATTTTTTTTTTTTCCTTTGAGATGGAGTTTTGCTCTTGTTGCTCAGGCTGGAGTACAATGGCACGAACTTGGCTCATTGCAACCTCCGACTACTGGATTCAAGACATTCTCTCGCCTCAGCCTCCCAAATAGCTGGGATTACAGGTGCCCACCACCATGCCCAGCTAATTTTTGTATTTTTGGTAGAGACGGGATTTCATCCTGTTGGCCAGGCTGGTCTCAAACTCCTGACCTCAGGTGATCCACTTGCCTTGGCCTCCCAAAGTGCTGGGATTACAAGTGTAAGCCACCACACCCTGCCAATAGAAGCATTTTTAAACATGAGAGTCATTTAAAATTGCATGAGATCCTACCATGTAACAAACACTGCATGCGTGCACTTTATGGGTGCATTCACATATGGCACCTTTTCCAAAGGGCATGCGATTTGGATTCCATGAAATTGAATGTTGCAAACTCATCAAAATGCAACCTTTAGAACTAGTTTTTCCAAATGAAGAAACATCATAATACAATTTTAGAGGCTGATGTGGAAAGGCTGTGTTAAAGACTGAATGCCTGCTCTCTGACACATGCATCTTTTCAAGGCTTCCCGAAGGCACTGCAGACTTTGCAGCTTTATTGGCAGTGATTCCTTCCTTTGGAATGCCTGTTCCCATGCACACACACTCTTGCTGCAGCCACATCATATTTAAAATCTGCCCTGATCCTCCTGGTTGATATCAATGTTGTCACTCCTCTTCATTTTCATAGCATTAAGCCCTATTTTGTACTTAACAAAAAGTAAGTTCGGCACAGAGGGAAGAGAATTGGGCCTATTTTGTTCATATCCCATCTCTGGAGCTAAGCATGGTGACAGGTACACAGAAATCTCTCATCTGGTATTTTGAATACATTATAACATTTTCCCAGTCTTCAACATATTGTCTTAGCACTGGTGGGGGAAAAAATGCTGCAAAGGCCATACTTTTCCAACCTAAATCTTCCCCAGGACTGGCACAGTGAGTGGCACATAGTAGGGGTATTAGTCCCTGTGGCTGCTTAACAAAGTGTCACAGCTGGGCTGCTTAAAGTAACAGGAATTTATACTTTCATAGTTCTAGAGGCCAGAATTCCAAAATCAATGTGTTGGCAAGACCACACTTTTCCTGGAGTCTATGGGGGAGGACTGGTTCTTTGCCCCTCCCATCTTCTGTTGGCGTCCCTAACTTGCGGCTGCATTACTGCGGTCTCTGCCTCCACGGGCACTTAAGTTCCTCCTCTCCTTTCTGTGCTTTCTCCCTTTGCCTCTCTTTTATCAGGACACTTGTGATCGTAATTCAAGGCCACCTGAATAAAGAAGGTTCATCCCCTCATGTCAAGATCCCCAGCTTAATCACATCTACAAAGACTCTTTTGCCAAACAAGGGAACACTTCCCAGTCCCAGGGATTAACATCTGAGATCTTTGGATGACCATCTCTCAATCTACTACGGTAGGCATGGAGTAAGTACACGGAGTTTTACCAGCACAAGCACAGTGATACATGATCTGTTGGTTGATTCCATATATCTTGTTTTTAATGCTGTTTGCCAAAAAATATCAAAAGACCACAGCTCTTCTGCAAGGCAGTCATTTAAGCAGAGAAATAAATCCACTGTAGCGGTGTTATTTCTCACTGTTGTTTTCTTAGCTGAGTGGCTGGTTTCTTAAGCATAGACACAGCATCCGATGAACCCCAGAATTTCTGTTGCATTTGCAATCATCTGTCCAGTCACCTGGGTCCTTCTGCACTCGCTCCCTGCTCTGACTTATGGGGCACCGTTCCACCACGTGGCAGGACTCCGCATCTTTTTTGTGGCACTGACACGATAGGACACTACACATTTCTGACCTTTATTTTCAACAGATTGTTCCCTCACTCAGCGTAAAATTTCCTCCAGCGTTCTCATCACACGGTGAGGGTTCACTGGTTTCAATGGTGTATGAAAATGCAGCCCTGGGCTGGGCGCGATCCAAGCACTTTGGGAGGCTGAGACAGGTAGATCACGAGGTCAGGAGATCGAGACCATCCTGGCTAACACGGTGAAACCCCGTCTCTACTAAAAATACAAAAAATTAGCAGGGCGTGATGGCGGGCGACGGCAGTCCCAGCTACTCAGGAGGCTGAGGCAGGAGAATGGCCTGAACTCAGGAGGCAGAGCTTGCAGTGAGCCGAGATCGCGCCACTGCACTCCAGCCTGGGCGACATATCGAGACTTCGTCTCAAAAAACAAAAACAACAACAACAACAACAAAAAATGCTCTGTTGTATTCGGCGTCAGAGAAAGAAGCAGATGGCTAAACTGGCCTGTGCTGGGATCCCAGCACTAAAAGCCAGATGGTGTGGATTTCAGTCAGATCTTTCATAACCAACAAATTTGAGAAACAGATGAGGCAGGGCCGAGAACTACTAATTTTTTCATTTTATAAATAAGCACCATTAAGCTTTTCTTCTATAAAGCCTCTTGATCTAACCACTAACTAAGCTATTTGTCTGAAATCCTCAAGTCAATGTAGTAAATAAGCATTTACTAAATTTAAATTTAATAAAATAAGTATTTTTTTTCCTCTTTTGGCCAATTTAGTTCCTTAGAAGTTGGGTTAACAGGAGCCAACTTCACCACCGTCAAAACATATGTTTGCTTTTATATAAGTAGAGGCATGCTGTTACTTCTTTTTAAAAATAGTTGAGGCCAGGCGCAGTGGCTCACGCCTGTAATCCTAGCACTTTGGGAGGCTGAGGCGGGTGGGTCACGAGGTCAAGAGATTGAGACCATCCTGGCCAACATGGTGAAACCCTGTCTCTACTAAAATTACAAAAATTAGCTGGGTGTGGTGGTGCAGGTGTGTAGTCCCAGCTACTCAGGAGGCTGTGGCAGGAGAATCTCTTGAATCCAAGGAGGCGGAGGTTGCAGTGAGCCGAGATTGCGCCACTGCACTCCAGCTTGGCAACAGAGCAAGACTCTGGCTCAAAAAAAAAAAAAAAAAGTTTAGTGTAGAAAACAGTACTTTCAGATTGGGCTACCAGTGTACCATGCGTAAACGAAAAGTGTCCTGTGTCATTAAACAAATGCATTTAAAAAAAGAATTTTTTTTACAGGTCCACAAACAAGTTTGAAATTAGAAGGAAATTGTGAGCACTCAAATAATAAAGTGGCTTAATGCAATCCAAATCAGCTGAAGTGTTCAATTACAGAGTATATAGTAAAAATGTAGATCCATCCTCTCTCAGTGCAAGCTGTCATCCCATGTCACAGCATGCACTATACACCCTCTTCTTTTCTCTTACTAATATCTTTAAAGCTGCACTTGCACCCTTACCCTCACATCACCCTTCCCTACTTGCATACTTTTTTTTTTTTGAGACGGAGTCTTGCTCTGTTGCCCAGGCTAGAGTGCAGTGGCGCGATCTTCTCTCACTGTAAGCTCTGCCCCCCGGGTTCATGCCATTCTCCTGCCTCAGCCTCCCGAGTAGCTGGGACTACAGGCGCCTGTGACCACGCCTGGCTAATTTTTTTGTATTTTTAGTTGAGACGGGGTTTCACCATGTTAGCCAGGATGGTCGCGATCTCCTGACCTCGTGATCCGCTCACCTCAGACTCCCAAAGTGCTGGGATTACAGGCGTGAGCCACCGCACCCAGTCTGCATGCATTTTTAAACTTCATTCAACTTTTTAAATTCTTTTTAAATTTTATTTTTTAATTGACAAATGATACTAGAGGCAATGGTAACCATGAATTCTGAAAGAGATGACTGTTTTATTAAGAGCTTTTATTATTTTATTTTTGATCAACATAAAATAATTGTACATCTCTATGGGTTACATAGCGATGTTTTGATACATACAATGCAACCTTACTGAATTGTTTATCAGATCTAACGGATTTTTGGCAGAGTGTTTAAGTTCTTCTATATATAAGATTATGTTGCCAGCAAACAGGGACAATTTGACTTCCACCTTTCCAATTTTAATATGCTGTATTTCTTTTTCTTGCCTAATTACCTGCATAAGTTGTTATTGGATACCCACTAGTTACTAGGCTGTTCGTTCTATGCTAGGTGCTATAAGAATAGAAATATGATTCCTCAGGGATCTAGAACTAGAGATACCATTTGACACAGCCATACCATTACTGGGTATATACCCAAAGGAGTATAAATCATGCTGCTATAAAGACACATGCACACGTATGTTTATTGCGGCACTATTCACAATAGCAAAGACTTGGAACCAACCCAAATGTCCAACAATGATAGACTGGATTAAGAAAATGTGGCACATATACACCATGGAATACTATGCAGCCATAAAAAATGATGAGTTCATGTCCTTTGTAGGGACATGGATGAAACTGGAAATCATCATTCTCAGTAAACTATCGCAAGAACACAAAACCAAACACCATATATTCTCACTCATAGGTGGGAATTGAACAGTGAGAACACATGGACACAGGAAGGGGAACCTCACACTCTGGGGACTGTTGGGGGTAGGGGGAGGGGAGAGGGATAGCTTTAGGAGATATACCTAATGCTAAATGATGAGTTAATGGGTGCAGCACACCAGCATGGCAGATGTATACACATGTAACTAACCTGCACATTGTGCACCTGTACCCTAAAACATAAAGTATAATAATAATAAAATTTAAAAAAAAGAACAGAAATATGAAAAAAAATAATACCTACCACAAGTAATTTTAGTCCCATGGGCCAGCCCTAAGGCAGAGAACTAGCTATGAGAGATATTGTGAATGGTACTAAGTGGCCAAGGAACACAGAGAAAAGAGATGTGAATTCACATTCACAAGGGCTGGAGGAGGAAAGAGGCAACTGGTAGGTATGTGGCAATTCCAGGCCATTTGGTGTTGGTTAGGCTTTGAGTAGACAGATAAGAAAATAAATGGGTTTTCAGTTGGGAGAACCGTATACCCACAGTATGAAGGGAGAAAGACTCGAAGGTTGTCTACCAAACAGCTTTCAGACCAGTGTGATCCAGGATACTGGGAGAACTCTCTGAAAAACAAACAAACAAACAAACAAAACTAGCATAAGTCGGATAACGAGGACCAGACTAAGGTTGGAAGTTTATTCATTAGACCCTAGAGACCCATCAAAATGTTTTGAGCAGGGTTATATTAGATGGGTATCAAATACTTCTGGAATCAATTGCTACTGGATTCATTATATTTTAACCACTCCACCACGCCTACCATTAGTTACAACATGAGAAGCTAAACATTATATTCTAGCCAACATTTTATCTTGAGTTTTTGCAGAGAAAGCAGTCTGAGCTGCTGCTTTGCCTCCACTCAGTAGTTTGTGATTAGTCTGAAATGCTCTACTGCACAGAGCAGGGTCAAGCACATTTCATACACTTGTTTAACAAGTAGCACTCAGGAAGTATGTTTTATGATCCACTTGATAGTATCATAATGCAAGCTGAAAATAATGACTGAAGATGGCAAGATCAAACTATTTGTAATGGAAGCAAATATAAGTTATCCACTTTTATTATTCAGTCCTCTGTTTGGATGGAACACATGAATATTAAAATGGCTGTGTTTCATTCCTTTTCAAAAGTAGTAAGAGAAGGATAATCATATGCAATAAAGCATTTTCAGCCTGGGTCTTTATGACAGCTCTAAATGCCTGCCACATTTTAAATACCACAGGTGCAAAACAAATGTATAAATAAATTCCCTGTTACATAATTTTCCATTTATACTGTAGAGAAACAAAATACAGTGTAATGGGGAATTTAATTCTCTGAATAGAAATTATATAATCTAAGCAAGAAAATTCAATAACAGCTTCTACACAGATAACAAAAATCTGCTGAAAGATCCCAAGAGTAATGGAAGACAACTGGAATTTGCATATAAAATTGGATATCACCTTTTCAAAGCCATGTCAATAATTTAGTTCCAATGTTTTCTGCGTGATTCACTAATTTTATAATTATAATTTTTGGCAGAATATGGGCTACTCAAAATGGTCCAAATGCAAAAAGTAGCTTTAAGCAGAACATGAAGTAATCCACCTGTTTATTATATTTTTATAAATAAATAAATAATAATCACATTTGCCATTATTCATATGCTTTGCAAGTTTAATATTTCTTTGTGTCCTGTAACATGTTCCCTTCAAAGTAATGGAAGATGGAAAATAACAACAATGAAAAGCTGGAACGCGCTCAAAATTTTGACACATCAGCAACACCACCAGTTAAATCCACATACTATGTTAAGATACAGTTTAGTGAACAGTTGTCAGGCAAATCAATTGTGTGAGTGAACCAGCCAATGTGTTCAGCACTCTTATAGCAACTAGTTTAGAATATTTTTTGATTGAGTAACCTGAAGACTCTAGGAGACTGAGAAGTGTGCAGAGACCCAGCCAGTAAAGATCTGGGACAGAAATTAAGAACGTTAGACTCCAGGTTGAGTGTTCGCTCCTCTCTTTATAAAAATTTAGAATCTTGTTCTGATTAGTCCAAACCCACAACTATGCCCTTCTCCCATTTTATCTGTTTTTCCCCCCTATTTGGGAGTAAATCTTATGGTTTAAATTACTTTGACAGGTAAATGCCAGTCCAGCATCAGCAAACCTGGTGGGTTGCCATAGGCTACTGGCAAAGTGCAACCACCAGGGGCGCCCGAAACCTGTGGAGGCTGAGATTGTGAGTTTGTCAAAAACAAGGACACCCTTAAAGCAAGCACAATGTGGCACATATACACCATGGAATACTATGCAGCCATAAAAAATGATGAGTTCACGTCCTTTGTAGGGACATGGATGAAATTGGAAATCATCATTCTCAGTAAACTATCGCAAGAACAAAAAACCAAACACCGCATATTCTCACTCATAGGTGGGAATTGAACAATGAGAACACATGGACACAGGAAGGGGAACATCACACTCTGGGGACTGTTGTGGGGTGGGGGGAGGGGGGAGGGATAGCATTGGGAGATATACCTAATGCGAGATGACGAGTTGGTGGGTGCAGCGCACCAGCATGGCACATGTATACATATGTAACTTACCTGCACATTGCGCACATGTACCATAAAACCTAAAGTATAATAATAATAATAATAATAATAATAATAAAAGGAAAAAAAAAAAAAAAAAAAAGCAAGCACATTGCTGGGTGTGAAGCAGGGGAGGGGGCTTTAAAAAGGCAGTACCTTGGTCGGGCTCGGTGGTTCACACCTGTAATCCCAGCACTTTGGGAGGCCGAGGCGGGCGGATCACAAGGTCAGGAGATTGAGACCATCCTGGCTAACACGGTGAAACCCCGTCTCTACCAAAAATACAAAAAATTAGCCGAGCGTGGTGGCGGGCGCCTGTAGTCCCAGCTACCCAGGAGACTGAGGCAGGAGAATGGCGTGAACCCAGGAGGTGGAGCTTGCAGTGAGCCGAGATCGCGCCACTGCACTCCAGCCTGGGCGATAGAGCGAGACTCCATCTCAAAAAAAAAAAAAAAAAAAAAAAAATCCTGTCCTCTATATATTTTCTCTTTTGGGATTCCACGAAGATGACATGCTAGGGTGGGACTGGGTCTCACCTCTCACCTGAAACTGGGAGTTGGAGGTCAATAGTCGTAACCTGGAAATGCTGGCTGGCAAGGTTTTGGAGCAGGCTCATATAAGGGTGGTTGGAAGGTGCAGTTCTTGAGGGTACAGCTGCTAGAAAAAAAAACAATAAAATGCAATGCAATATTTGGGACATACTTATACTAATTAACAGTATTTGTCATTTATCTAAAATCCAAATTTAACTGAGTGTCTTAAATTTTCATTTTCTAAATCTTGCAACCCTACTTGTGGTAGAGTGGTGAGGAGTCACAAAAAAAGGAGGTAAAAAGTCTCCGGGTCTGCTGTGTTGGAGAAACAGAGGTTAATACAGCAAGAGTCTGGGCTGGAAGTGGAGAAGTGGCTGAGATAAGAAGGCCCCTTACCTGACTGCCCTGGATTTTGGGGAATGGATGCTTCACAGTCTGCCCTGGGCATAAGAGTCAAACAACATTCCTATGATAACCTGAAGAGTTCCATTTTTAACATATTGAATTTTGGATGGTGCAATTAATATGTTACACAATTACCACATTGCAGTGTATCGATCGTTTGCACTAATATCTAATTAAATTGTAAGTTCTGGCATTTTATCTTTCCATACCCATATCCTTGCAAAATGCTACATACATATTTGTGCTTGCTGATTTTTGAAAAAAAATTCAAAAATTTTTTTAACACATTTACTAATTAACCAAAAACTCAGTATCAACCAGTGCTAAAACAGGGAAGAGGGCATGCAGCTACCTGGATACGGCACACAGCTACCTGAACAGACAGTATTACAGGAAAGGCAATATACATGGAAAGTCTGTTCTCTCTGCATAAAAACATATCTCAGAAAATAGTTTTTTCCCTGAGTTCCTGGCTCTGACATTAACAAACGCAGACTGAGGGTGTCCAAGGTGACATACAGGATGGTGGGGGCTACTGATGCCTTTTCATGTGTGGAAAGATTAAAGGAAGGAAAGACAGGCCGGGCGTGGTGGTTCATGCCTGTAATCCCAGAGCTTTGGGAGGCTGAGGTGGGTGGATCACGAAGTCAGGAGATCGACACCATCCTGGCTAACATGGTGAAACCCCATCTCTACTAAAAATATGAAAAAATTAGCTGAGCGTGGTGGCGGGCACCTGTAATCCCAGCTACTCGGGAGGCTGAGGCAGGAGAATGGCATGAACCCGGGACGCGGAGCTTGCAGTGAGCTGAGATCGCGCCATTGCACTCCAGCCTGGGCGACAGAGGGAGACTCCATCTCAAAAAAAAAGGAAGGAAAGAGAGAAGACAGGAATTAGGAGGTCGTTAGAGACTGTGACATTCGCCTACCAGATCCAGGTGAATCTCACTCTTTTTCCAGAAGCCCAGTTTTAAGCTTTCAAAGTGCCCAATAGTGGAAGACAGCCTCACAATGGTAACGGGGGCCAGGGCTCCTGGCCACTGGAAAAGCTACAGCTGATTCTAGGGGAACAGCCAACAGAGATGTAATACATACCTGCATTTGGGAGGAAGTGAGGACCAGGCATCATTAAAGGCATCATTAAGTGTCTGTGGTTCCAGATGAACCTGTCCCAATGCTTCTCTCACCATTCTCTCTTCCTCAAATCAAGATGGACATAAAACTGAATCACCTCATTACTTACCAAACATTACAGTGAAAGTCTCACTCACCCTCATAATTAGTAAAAAAAAAAACCCTGCACTTACATGATTCTGAATGGGCAGATAAAAACATTGTATGTTCTGGCTTTATCAGAAGACTGAGGTCAAATGTGACAAGAACAAGCTCAGCTCTACCCGGGGATGAAGGGCCTGCCTCTCACCCACACCCTGGGGACGTGGGCTCCCAAAGGTATTCAGACACCTCTACCGCTCCCTGCTGTTCAGGGACCAGTGAATCTTGCTTGTGTCCTGCCTTAATTCCACTTAGGACTTTTCTGACAATTGGACTTTATCATCTTTACATTTGCATCACTGCATCTGTGTATATGTCTGTAATTTTTTTATGTTTCTCAAAATACTTTATGTTGTTTTTATTTATTCTAAAAATCGTAAGTGGAACAATAACAGAGTAATGATGCAAATTTCACTCACAATTGAAGATTTAAAAATCCAAGTCTGGGTTTTCTTTCTTCTTTCCCACAAAGGTCAGTAGGAAACTGTCTGCAACAGGAAATGCCCTGGTCTCCAGGTGCTGCTCCAAGATGTGGCCAACCCATTGCCATGTGTCATTCAAGTGACAGTGTTGAGGGACTAAATATGTCATTCCATGGTTAAGGTTGGCTACAACAAATCTGGCAAGAATTAAAGTGTAAAGATTTCAGGGAACATTGAACAATTAAAGCATCAGAAATAAATAGCAAAACAGAAGCTTTGCTGCTCCTATAATCAACCAAATGAAAGTTTAAAACAATAAAGAAACATTAATGTTTCAGGCCAGATCACTGTTATTAAAGGTTTGTCCATTTCACTTAGAACTCAATTTCTCTACCTCAATATTACTGATATTTTGTACCTGATAATTTTTTTTTGTAGTAAGGGACTGACTGTCCTGAGTGTTGTAGGATTTTGCAGGCCCTCACCTCTGTGGACTAGATGCCATTCGACTTTGATGAAAAAAGGCTACCATGGCCGCAGTTGCCCTTGGATTCCAAGGCAGCAGAACATGAGCAAAAGCTTGCAGCCCTGTCAGTTGAGATGGTCCTCAATGATAAAGAAACAAATTACTTCTGGGCAGGCGCGGTGGCTCACGCCTGTAATCTCAGCACTTTGGGAGGCCAAGGCGGGTGGATCACGAGGTCAAGAGATGGAGACCATCCTGGCCAACAGGGTGAAACCCCGTCTCTACTAAAAATACAAAAATTAGCTGGGTATGGTGGCGTGTGGCTGTAGTCCCAGCTACTCAGGAGGCTGAGGCAGGAGAATGGTGTGAACCCGGGAGGTGGAGGTTGCAGTGAGCTGAGATTGCACCACTGCACTCCAGCCTGGGGGACAGAGTGAGACTCTGTCTCAAAATAAATAAATAAATAATAATGGTAAATTCTATCATGTATATTTTACAACAGTTTTTACAAAGGCATAAAACTTCATAAGAAAATACCTTCTTTGGAGGCAACCTCTGCAAAAGACAATGTGGCTTTGAGGGAACAGGGCATGGTGCTGCTGAGGCCCAGCAGCGGTGCCAGTAGCCAGGCTCCTGCAAGCCCATCTGTATCCTGATCCCAGCTCTGCCAGCCCGGGGCTCTGCTCTGGGCTCCCCACCAGGGCTGCAAATTGATAAAGCAGCTCTACACATATCAAAACATCTAAGAAACATAAATGATTCTCTAACTTGTATAGTATGAATAATTATCCCAAAAGAGCATTTCCTCTTATGTGTGACAGATGTCAGACCATCAATATAGGAGTGTATTAGGGTTCTCTAAAGAAAGGGACCCAATAGGGGAGATATAGATGTATATCGGGTCCCAGAGATAAATACACAAATATTTGTATGTGTACATATGTATATATATAGGAATCAGTTCACGGGATTCTGGAGGCTGCGAAGTTCCATAATCTGCCATCTGAAAGCTGAAAAATCAGGAAAGCCCACAGTGCAATTAAATCTGAGTCCAAAGGCCTGAGAATTAGAGCACTGCTGTCAGAGGGCAGGAGAAGAGAGATGTCGCAGGCCAAATACCAACAAGGGATTCCCCTTTCTCTGCCTTTTTGTTCTACTTGGGCCCTCAGTGTTTCGGATGATATCTGCCCACATTTGTGAGGGTGATCTTCTTTACCAAGTCCACCAATTCAAATGCTCATCTCTTCCAAATCACACTCACAGACACACCCAGAAAGAGTGTTTGACCAGCTATGTGGGCATTCCTTAGCCCTCTCAGGTTAACACATAAAAGTCACCATTACAAGGGGACAGAGCAAGTGGGGACGTATGGACTATGCACCCTCACCTTCCCAAAGTGGGGACTATCAAAAGTAGATTGAGTTAGTCATGCATAATGCAAAACGTAAATCAAGGCTCTGCTTGTTTCATGATAGTATGAAAGATAGTATAAAAGTTACAATTTTTAAAGATAAAACAAACACAAAGTAAACAACAAACAAACAAAGCTCAGAGGTTGGAAAGTTTTCTGTGAACCAGAATTAGTAGAACTTGTCCTAAATGTGAACTCCGGACCTCCTCATAAGTAACTTAGTCACGGAACAACTGTGCTGAAGATGAACAAGCATAAATGTTGAGAATTGTTTGGTTTTCAAATGCAGAATCAAATTAGCTGTAAAGTCATTTCATTATGTAAGCTAAGCTGTGTCTCTCCCTATGGTAGTGTATATATATGATATTATGGTGAAAGGAAATGGAATAGAGCAGCCTTAAAACCCTTGATTGAATCCAACAAGTCTGGGACAATTACCTCATTCCTCAAATATTTTATTTAATGTCCTGGTGGTATTCACACTCTCATCCCCTAATGTAATTCTGTTTTATAATCAGTATTATCAATGATAAATTGGTATCTTTAATCATAATGAGAATTGTAGGCAAATCTTCTCCGTGCTTCAATAAGAAATCTAATTTTTCTTTTAGAAAACAAAGGATGTTTTCCCCTAGTGATACATATAACTACACTTCTTATTAAATAATTTCAGCTCGCTTGTGTTTTCTAAGCTTTCATTTTGCAGTTCAATAGTACTTAAGATAGGATTGAGTCCCACATCTGTGTTAGCATGCTGGTGCCGCCAAAGTACCACAAACTGGAGGCTCCAGACAACAAAAATGTATTAACTCACAAGTTCTAGGGCCAGAAGTCCAAAATCAAGGCTGTGGCAGTGCTGGCTTCTTCCTGGAGGTTCGGAGGGTGGCTCCGTTCCCTGCCTCTCTCCCGGTGCTTCCCAGCAATCCTTGGCCTACAGCTGCACGAGTGCAGTCTCTGAGCCGTGGTCCATCATGCTTTTCCCTTAGTATCTCTGTGTCTCTTCCTATGAAGACAGGAGTGATAGGAGGAGGGCCCACACTGATCCAGGATGAGCTCATCTTAACTTGATTTTTCTGGCAAAAACCCTATTTCTCAATAAGGTCCTAAGCTGAGCTTCCAGCTGAACAGGAGCTTTGGAGGGACACTATTCAACCCACACGACCTCCCTCTTCTGAAACCAATTTTTAAATAACCTTTCTTGTTATATTTTCCATTGATTTCTGATTTCTTGCTTCAGTCCATCCGTGTGGTGGTGGATGAACAGCAGTGGCCGAACAGTTTCCATGATCCTGTTAGCACTTGTTCTTGTTACACTCCCTGTCCCTTTCTCTTTCATAGCCTTTGCCATTGTTCAACAGTCGGAGGACCGATGCTAGGTGGACCACCAATACAGCCTGTCCACCAAACCTCAGTGGTCCATCCAGATGAGCAGGGGCGAACTAGAACCCTTACCTGGGACTTAATCTTAGAATTACACAGAAAAGCCTTTTTTCTCTCATCAAAAAGCTTCAACACTTCAGCTGCTATGGCATCAGCCTTATGAAGAAGCTGACCTGGGAGAATAAAGCCAGCACAAGAGAGAATCATATATGAAAGATAAGAGAGTCCCAACAGCACCCATGTTCCTAACTTCACACATTAAAGCCAGTTTGAAATGACCTAAGATCTATCCACTTTTTTTCTTAGTATTTGCTAATTGCAACCAAAGAATTCTGACTAAAATAGACATCGGAGGTGTCGTGTTATGTTTTCCCAGGGTTGCCACAACATATTATCATAAACTAGGTGGCATGTAAACAGAAATTTATTGGCTTACAATTCCAGAAGATCAAAGCCCGAAGTCAGGTGACAGCAGGGCCATGCTCCCCCTGCAGGCTCCAGCGGGAAATCCTTCCTGCATCTTCCTGGCTTCAGGTGGTTGCCAGCAATTCTCAGCTCACAGCTGCATCACTCCAATCTCTCCCTTCATCATTGCATGGCCTTCCACCCTCTCCACGTCTCTCTGTCTTTCTGTGTCTCCAAATCTCCCTCTCCTTGTAAGGACACCAGTCATTTCATTTGGGGCCCACCCTAATCCGATATGACTTCATCTTAACTTCATTACGTCTACAAAGACCCTATTTCCAAATAAAGACACAATTCCAGGTTTTGTGTCTATTACATTTACAAATGACGAACACGAAAATTTGACCTTGGCTGATTCAAGCTGTGACAGAGAACCTTGAATAGGCTCAAGGAGGCAAAACTACTTTGCTGCTTAGTGCACTGTGCATTCAGTTCTTCCCTTTTGTCACTTGGGAGTCAATCCCCCTGCATTCTGAAATGATTTAGGGGACCTTGCAGAAAATCAGTGCAGTCAATTGTGTCAACTACTTCCTAAGAAATTCAGTAAGATGCAATGGAAGCTTTAGAGAGAAGCCACAGGCTCAGTCAACCTGCCTAGACACAGAAATGGAACAGGTGAGCAAACATGCATGGGGAGTAGCATTTAGCCCATGTCCAAATAGCCAACACCATTTAAGGAAAATCATGCAGTGACCAGGAATGAGGACACTCAGGAAGCAGCAGAGTGGACTCCCTTAGGCAAAGGGCAACGCAGCTGCTGCTGTCAAGGGGCAGAAAAATCCCAGGCCAGTCCAGACTCAAGATGTGGTTTGTATACTCTCCTTGCTGTGGGAGATTGTATTATGGTCTATCAAAGATTCACTCTATTCTCTTTAACATCCATGACAGGAGCATACTTCTCTCCCCATTGATGTTGGGGATATGGCCATATGACTTGCTTTGGCCAATGAACATTAACAGACTTCACCCAAGCAGGGGCTTGAAATGCTCATGAAATGCCCACCCCTTATGCTTCTGCCATTGCCCCAAGGAGAGCACATGCTAAGCAGCATGGCACAGGAACAGCTACATGAAGCTGACTTGAAACCCACCTGCAGCCTGGAGCCAAGCCCAGCCCTGACTTAATCAGCTTAACTCCAAGCAACCTGCTGATGTGCGAGCAAGAAATCAGTGGTTGTTGCCATAATCCATTGAGTTTGGGGGTGGTTTGTTATGCAGCATATTTGTGAGAATAGCTAACTAATAGAATAGCTAATAGAGGTCTGCTCCCCAGATAAAATGGATAGACAACTGATTAGAGCATTAGAAATTGTATAGTTTTCCAATCCTGGCAAACAGGAATTCAAACCTTATTGTAATTATATTTGCTGAGCCAGAAACATTTCTCTGCCAAAAAAATAAGTTTAAAAATGAATATTCTTAGCGATCCCTGGCCCAAATAAAGCATGATACACATGCTGAGCTAAGTTGCATGTTCTTTACACATTGCTAAATAAGAATTTTCATTATCCTGTTTTTCCTCTACTGTTTCATTTCAGATGGTTGGGTAGCTAAATTTGATATGTGGCAGGATCCCATGAAGCTATTCATCCAGAACTGACCCAGAAAACAAACCTTGGCCACAGTTCTGAGTTCAGAGTTAGACCCAAAGCTGCCTCACTTTGACATTCATCCTTCCTCATCCTCAGCCTGCATGTTCCCTGGAGGGCGCTCCTGCGTGCCCTCCTTACGTGGTGCTTGCGTGCCCACCTGCACCCCAGCAGGAGCTCCCAGCTGGCCTGTTCCAGCCCCATGTCACCTCCTGCCAGATTCTGCCCGGGGCAACCCAGAGAACCTCCTCTCAAGCTGGTGAGCTGCAACCACACCTCCAATGAGGTCGGAGGCCCAGTCTTGGGGAGTGGGGCCCCTTTTCAAGTTTGTTTCTTCCTTGGGGACTCTCCCAGAGCCCAAATATTTTCTTCAGGTATCCCTTTATTGTTAACCCCATGTAACATTTGATATTATTTATATTGATTTTCCTTTCCAAATTACTATGTGGTTTCTGTTTCCTCATTGGATGTTGATTGATTCAATTGCAGAAACTGATACAAGTGTTTCCTAAATAAACATTAATTATATTAGTGACAGTTACTATTCTCTGGAAACCTAAATGACTTAGTTTTCTTTATTAAAATGTTTTGTTTAACAGCCTAAGCTAGGTAGTTTCAAGCTTATTAATTTTCACTACATTTTATTTCAAATACACACTGGTGTATGCAATCTCTCCATCTCAGACTCTATTTAGCTCTCCCAAGCTCCACCGGCCTCACTGTCTCCCTCTGTTTCTAAAGTGGCTAACTCACAGCACAATGTACACAGAGTTTGCGAACACCCTAACCACACTGATCTGAGGAGTAAAAGGAACTAACAAAATTTTTTTGATTTCTATATTGTTGTTTAATTTCTATAACAACTCTACATAATAAAGTTTTATTGTGAAAAAAACAGCTTCAGGTTAATTTGCTCAGAATCATGTGATCATAAGCAAACCTCTATCCTTCAAAACATTTTTTCCACTGTCATGCAACTTTTAAATTAATATTATTTTTAATTGAAAAATCATCATTGTACACATGTATTGGGTACAAAATGAAGTTCTGATATATGTACATGATGTGGAATGTTAAATCAAGTCAATTTACATATTCATAATGTCACTTATTATTTTCTGTGGTGAGACATTTGAAGCTTACTCTTCGAGCATTTTGAAGTGTACTTTTAAAATGGTGGGATCATCATCTGTGACTATACAAGAAATCTGTCAGTATGGTTATAGTTTCATAGAATTCCTTATATATGTGCACTAGGCAAAGAGATGGGAACAGAGTATTATTAAACTGGTGACTAGCACATAGTAGATTCACAATAAATACTTATTGAATACATAAAAAAAACAGAAGAGTACAAAGTGAATCTTAGAAGTTACAAAAAAGGTGGCAAATTTGGTCTGGAATCCAAGCAGCAGAGGAACAGGTGGATAATACGCATTGTTAATTTCAGTATCTGAAACTCAAGGAATAACGAAAGCAATAAAAACAAAAATGGCTGCCACTTATTGAGGATTTACATGTGCCAGATCTCTGTCATATTATTTAACCTTCAATGAAAACTTATTGGAATATAGCCTGTCATTATTCCCAGCCTGCAGATGAGAAAATTGCAGGACATGACCTACCTGGAGACTCAGATTAAGTGGCAAAGTCATGACTGAATCAAAATTCAAACGTTTGGCCAGGTGTGGTGGCTCATGCCTGTAATCCCAGCACTTTGGGAGGCCGAAGTGGGTGGATCACCTGAAGTCAGGAGTTTGAGACTATCCTGGCCAACATGGTGAAACGTTGTCTCCACTAAAAATACAAAATTAGCCAGGCATAGTGGCACATGCCTGTTATCCCAGCTACTCGGGAAGCTGAGGCAGGAGAATTGCTTGAACCCAGGAGGTGGAGGTTGCAGTGAGCCAAGATGATGCTCCATCCAGCCTGGGCAACAAGAGCAAAACTCCATCAAAAAAAAAAAAAAAAACCCAAACTCTTAGCTACTGCCCTTATACTAATTGTCAAGAAAGAAGAAAACACAACCCAAATTCTTGAAAGGAACAGGGTGTGGGCAGCCAGGGAGTGCTCCCAGGTGTGTGGGCCCAGCGGCACCAGACTCTGCACACAGGAGTGCCTCCTTTCCACCCAGGCCTGGTTTCACGGAATGCCTGCTTCACCTGCCAGCATTTGCCTCAGACACATAAACTTCCCATGGAGTATATGAGTAAGCTCTGACAGCTCCATTGTTGGTGAGCTACTGGATAGCAGGAATTATAACCCAATTAAATTCAATACTCTATGGAGAAGGAAAAGGCAATGCAGTCCATCTTACTGATAGACAATTTTAGAATAGGTGTCTGTAATAGAACACACACATTATTTAATCACCAAATAAGGGTAAAGTTTTAAAAGACAGTAAACCATAGCAGGCTCAGATATTATCTCTAAAGATTTTATTTGATATCCAGGATCCAAGAATGAAAAACATCCAACAATTATGAAACCAGCTTTTGCAATGGCTATCATCACCCAGGAAAAGGCATTGTTTAAAAATCCAAAGAAAATGGAGCAATGTTAAAACCAATTAAGCATTCAAGAACAGGTAAGAGATTAAATAGATAATGGTGAATCCATGTTATGAAATATTGGAGCTGTGCAAATGATATTTCAAGTAATCTTTATGACATGGGGAATATTTTCACTGTATAATGTCATCTGAAAAAACATGCGTAACGCCAATCTGTTTACACAATTTCATCTCAATTATTGAAAAGAACACATATCCATAAGAAAAAAAACCTAAAGGAAGAGGCAGATTCCCATGGAGGGCAGTCGTGCCAAGCAAAGGCATGGCCTGATGGGCTCATTGGCACCACAGACATTACTCTGTGGTGGGAAGAGGAGGCTGGAGGGCCAAATTCTATGATGTATGGCTCTCTGCATATACAGCTATGCTCACGCACACACACACACACACACACACACACACACACAAAGGATTTTCAACAGAGATGCAATCTACAAACTTCCTAGTGACAGGTATCATGTGGTGAGTAAACCCCCAAAAGGATCTTATGCCCATGAGACAGAAAATTACAGATTTATCAAACTTTCCCAATTATCTGTATGTGTCCCTGACCCTTTCCTCCCCTGTGCAGAGGATGTCTCATGCTTGTCTTCTCAAAAAATGACAGTTTTGGAAAGGCCCAATGGCTTCATCCGTGAGTCACTAAGGTGCCAGAAACCTTGCAGAATTTCCCGTGGTCTTCTGCTTTTTCAGTCTCTTTGAGTTCGTATTTAGGGGCAGAAAAGCAGGAGAGCCTGAACTTGAGGCCCTGGAGCTGCTGTCAGTAAACCTGGAGAGAAGGGCTGTGTGTCTACACTCCGAGGTGCTAGATCATTATCCCCTTCAGTCTGGGTGTCTGAGAAGCTTGGTCTATTAGTCTAGCAGAACAGACTGAAGATTCCACAGGAACTCAAGGGGAACTGACTCCCGTCCTCCCTCCAGCGCCCAAGCGTGAGAGGGCATCACTAAGTCCTCCTCGGGCTCTGGCTAGAGTTCATCTGCGAGGTCTTAGGAGACTTAATTTTTCCAAATTCTCCTTCTGCTTTTACAGAATAATCCCAAAGTTGATTTTTTATTAAAGAAAAAAGATCTATATTATAAGGGTTCTTACATAATTATTACAAAGGTAGCCTATATAGTGCAGAAATTGGAATTTGATTAGTATAAATGCATTTTTATCTGAATTTTTGAAAAGCAAGTTCAATAAGCCAAGTTTGATTTGTTGATATTCAGTGTTTATAATTTTATGGAGACGTGTTTTAACTTTTACTCTATTCCTGTGCTCAGAGAGTTGTTTGATAAGCCTGTGCAACTTGACTTCGGAGTTTTATTTCAAGCATATGTAGTTTTTATCAGGAAATCATATTTTTTAAGAATTATGTATTCATCATACAAAAATCCTTAATTAGCAGTAGTCAAGAAAAGCTCTTAGACTGAAGACTGATTAGCCTAGCCTCCAGAGGAAATGTACGTTAGTGGGACAATGTCCTCTAATAAAGGAACATTCAAGTCAGAAATCACAGCAAAACACCTTAAATTGTTAACTATGAAGGAAACAGCGCCTCCAAATTGATAAGGCATTTAGATCTGCCTAGGCGTTAGAGAAAGTTTCATAACTGCCCACACATATATTGCAAACATTGAATCATTAGCAATTACTTTAAATATGTTCTTTGCATTTAAAGTGAGAAGAATGCTTTCTCCCTGTGGCATGCTTACCCTGGGTTCTTGGAGAACTTTAGATCAATGATGTGGCCAGCGAGCCCCAGCCCAAATCATGAAATTCAAAGACGTGAGTGTATGCTGGCACTTACTGCATGCTGGGAGGGTCTCTCAAAAGCAGAAGGAACTCAGTGGTCACCTGAGGCGGAATCTTACACACAGCAGCTCTTGTGTGCAAAGAGAACATAGCGCCACTGTTTATTTACTACACTGATTTTTAAATTTTTATTTATTTTTAATTTTTGCAGAGCTGCCCTTGCTGATTATAAAGGAAAATTATCTATTAAGATTTAAAATATTAAACTCATAATTTAAACTGGTTTCTCAGTTAACGCTCAGTATCCTGTAGGAAAAAAACCAGTCTGCCAATGTTCTAGGTTACCCAGCCTCCCTGTGACTAGTCAAGAGGGCATCAGAAAGGCATCATAGCTCACCAATAGCAAATGTGTGTGTGTGTGTGTATGTGTGTGTGTGTGTGTGTCCACTCTGTTCCTAGGCACTGGGGACACTATTGGGAACAAAATGTCAAATTCTTTGTTCTCACACAGCTCATATTTTAGTAGGGAGTTGAAGAAAGAAAATAAACAAATACATGTGTCATATGGTGATAGGTGTTAAAAAGAAACACGGGACCAGGGGCTGTAGTGAAAGTAGTGCCGGGATAATGATTTTAGAAGAGGTGGTCGGGGAAGCCACACTGATGTGGTGGTGACTGGGAGCAGAGATGTGAATGCAGTAAGGGACTCAGCCACCTGGCTATCTGGGCTATGTGGGGAACACATTCCTACAGAGCAGAAGACATGATAGCTGCAAAGGCCCTGAGGTGTGAGGGCGCCCCCACCCCGGGTGTTTCACAGAAAATCTTCATGGAAAGCAGTGGGGCTCATGGGATCTTCAAGCCAAGGGGGAGAGTCAGGATCCTGGGTTGCCACGTCTGGGACAAAGGACCTCCTCATGTCATTGCTTCTTGCCTTGCTGACATTCTCTGCTAGGTCAAGGCTGGATGTTGCTCATGATTTATTTCACTCTGGCCCAAAAACTCAGCAGCCTTCCTGGCTGGTGCAGCCCTACTCAGGTGCACCCTGGCCCTACATCTGATATCTGGCTGCACCTCCAGTTTGGATCTGGACCAGGTGGGCCACTCTTCAGCCTCTTCATTTCTGCCAGGGTGACCCCTCTTGATCCCATATGTGTCCAGGAGCCAAGAGAAGCTCAAGCCCCGCACCTCAGGGCCTCTCACTTGTTGGCTGCGCTACACCACCTAAGGGCCTTGGCTGAGCCTGAGTTGGTGTGGGGGCTGCTTCAGGAGGCCAGTCTTTCCCCGAACCTGAAACATGAATGAATGGGGCGAGGGCCACCCTCCCCACACCAGGACCACAAAGGAGTGGGCTTCCCTTGCATTTTCCCACATCACATCCTCCACTCTTACAGCACCAGCTCTGTGCTGAGAGCAAATGAAGATATTTTCTGCACACATATTTGTAGAATGTGTAGGATTGGAGTCTTCCAGGCTTAGCCCACCCTCATCCAAAGGAGGCTTATTATACTGTGAAGCCTCAGCCAACAAATCAGAGGCCAAATATGACATTGTTCAGCTTCAGTTCCATTTGCAAAATATTTCTGCCTTTAGGCCGCACTGCCTAGTGAAGTGTGCCCCATTCCCTGCCTGTGGCACCTTTTGACTAATAGTCACACATGGACTGCTACATATTTTTTATTAGAGAAGTTACAGCCCCATTCTCACTGTTATTTTAAATTTGAAATTATTACTTCAATTTAAACCTTTACAAGAATTTTAGATATGGTCACATTGGTGAAATAGTGCAATAAACAATTGTGTAAGAAACACTATACGTATGTATACAATCTTAAGATTTTATATGTGTTGCATATAGTTGATTGTATCACTTAATGAACTCAACTGTTAAACTGAAATTTGCATATATATGATAAACGATAGAAAGATAAATGATAGAGAATAGGTTATATATATGTGTGTGTACAAATATATATATATAGATATATATAGAGAGAAATGTATATAATTCACTGAATGATTTCCTTCAGTTAGAAGGAATCTAGGCGCATCTATTTTTTTTCATCTTGTATTAGATGGAAGTTGCATTTTTTCCTTAGGTGTCACCATAAAAGGATAAAAGGAGATCAAGGGAGGCCAGAAGGGAGAGTGTCTGTAGCTACATTCCCAATAAGTTCTTTCCAACTGCCTCTTAGGCAATTGCTAGGCAAACTATCAGCAAAGAACGGGGCTTGCTTTGGCTTAAACTGTCAACACTAGGTTGTTTGGGTCCTCACGCTGATCTGTGCCAAGGTGCAATGCTTTATCAAGGCTGCAGACACCTTTGTAGTGGAAGCGCCACTTCAGCCTGGAGGAAGCAGCAGGGAGACACCAGGGCAGGACCTCAAATACCACAGCCATTCACAGGCCCTCAGGCAGCAGCCACCAGTCTCCCTTACTGAGAAATGACTTGCAGTTGTTTGCTTCTGTAATTCTGTCTTGGAAGCCACGTTGTGGTTCTTACTGGAGTCTGACTCATTTATATTCATGTTTTAAAGAAAAAAAAATTTTTTTTTGAGATGGAGTCTTGTCCTGTCCCTCAGGCTGGAGTGCAGAGGTGTGACCATGGCTCACTGCAACCTCCGTCTCCTGGGGTCAAGCAATTCTCCTGCCTCAGCCTCCCCAGTAGCTGGGATTACAGGCATCTGCTACCACACCTGGCTAATTTTTATATTTTTTTTCGTAGAGACGGGGTTTCACCATGTTGGCCAGGCTGGTCTGAGGAACACCTGACCTCAGGTGATCTGCCCGCCTCAGCCTCCCAAAGTGTTGGGATTACAGGCGTGATACACCGCACCTGGCCAGAAAACATTTTTTAAGTATAGAAAAATGAAATCAACTGCCATGATTCAGGGTTGGAGGAACTGAGTCAGTTGCTTTGTTTTTAAAAGTCTTGTGTTACCACAAATGTGTAGGGAAAGCATCAGAATAAGAGGCCATTTCTATCCACTCAAGGATGAAACAGGGCAGATGTTCAGTGCCTGCTGCCTCCATTCCAATTCAGCAGCTGCCTGGGGTAACAAGGCCCATATTTCTTTATCTTCTAAATGAGAATAAACCTGCTTTGAGCACCGCAGATGACTTCTTCTTTTTTTTTTTTTTTGAGACGGAGTGTCGCTCTGTCGCCCAGGCTGGAGTGCAGTGGCGCGATCTCTGCTCACTGCAACCTCCGCCTCCAGGGTTCATGCCATTCTCCTGTCTCAGCCTCCCGAGTAGCTGGGACTACAGGCGCCTGCCACCTCTCCCGGCTGATTTTTTTGTATTTTTAGTAGAGACAGGGTTTCACCTTATTAGCCAGGATGGTCTCTATCTCCTGACCTAGTGATCCGCCCGCCTCGGCCTCCCAAAGTGCTGGGATTACAGGTGTGAGTCACCGCACCTGGCCGAGCACCGCAGACTTCTAACCATGACTGGGCATTCTGAGCACTCATTCCCCAGCCTGACAAGAGGAACCAGGTGCGCCAAGCATGGGGGGGATGGTCACTATTGCTGACCGGTCTCCCTCGGGCGCTCCACTCTGGGCACCTGAGCACTCTGCGAGGAGATGGGGCAGAACCACCCCAGTGACCACACACTCCCACTCTGTTCCAGGCATAGCGTCCAGCCTCTCTGGGCTTCCTCTGGCAAAGCCCGTCTAATAACTGCATGGGGCACAGATCCTGGGGCCACCTCTCTCTGCAAAGCCCTCTCTCCTTGTCACCTGAAGAAATCTGGAGAAATTTACATAGACCTGAAACCCTGAAACCTACACTGGCCCCTCTGGGGTGCCAAGCTTATTTCTTCTCAGTGGCCTAATTTTTTCTTTAAATTCTCTTTACCACTTAAGAATGGGGAGAGGGAAGAGGAGGTTAAGGACAATCAGGATATCAACACCTTAATACCTGAGTGGACTCTCCTCACACTAGATTTACAAAGAAAAATTAAACTACTTTTTAGTGATAGGATCATTTTAACTTTTCTTCCTGTAACGTTTTCAAAAATGATATGTAAAAAACAAGGAGCTTATTTCAGGTGTTTTCTGCTGGCAGCCTGGGGAAGTAATTGTTATTCTACTATTTTTACTGTTATTTATACACCCCATAATATTTCAGGGAATCTGAGATGAAAGAAACTAGTTTATAAAAACCAGTACACATTCTCATGATTCAAATAAACTGTTGGCCAGGCGTGGTGGCTCACACCTGTAATCCAAGCACTTCAGAAAGCCCAGGCAGGTGGATCACCTGAGGTCAGGAGTTCGAGACCAGCCTGGTGAACATGGCGAAACCCCGTCTCTACTAAAAATACAAAAATTAGCCGGGTGTGGTGGCACATGCCTGTAATCCAAGCTACCTGGGAGGCTGAGGCAGGAGAATCGCTTGAACCCGGAAGGCAGAGGTTGCACTGAGCCAAGATCATGCCATTGTATTCTAGCTTGGGCAACAAGAGTGAAACTCCATCTCAATAAATAAATAAATAAATAAAAATTTTAAAATAAACTGTTATAAAATTTCTTATTCTAATAATTTAACTCAGCACAGTTACAATTAAATAGTGTAAAGATCTTTTGGATTTGGTTTTGGTTATTTTCCTCAGATCACTCTGGGTGGCTCCCTGTTGATGTTCAACCATGTCTGGTTTGGTGGAATATGTAAGTTGAATAGAATGGTATTGGTAGTGATTTTCTGTCAATTGGTAAGTTAAGAAATGATTTAATTATGCAAAAAGCAGCCAGTGCTATGTTATGAAAAGATCTCCTTGAGGGCTTGAGGTCTTTTCTTTCTCAGCACTGCTGAAACAGTGGATACCTAACAAGCTTGGGTACAGTGTCCAGCTGAGGCTTCCAGGGCAAACCTTCCAGCTTACAGAGCAAACCTCACTGCTATGCCAGAGGCTTGTCGGGAGAAGAGCTTGGATCTGGGATACACAATTAAGAACTCATTTAAAAGAAAGATCCTGCAATGTTAAACATCAAAATATCTGTGCATTTGTATATACAGTTACATACTTAGTATGACACTGGTTACCAACTTGGCTGAGTCTGCTGAGATAGAACACAAACACACACAAGTCATGTACGTGGATTTATTACTTACAGATAGGCAGCAAGGGCCAACAGCACCTGGGATTCATGGCAAACTAGTCCTCCAAGGCTGGGGAAAGCTGCTCGGGGGAGGTGTAGTCCTGTCTGTGCATGCCACACTTGTACCTCAGCTAGGGACCCGCAGAAGCAGCCCACCCTGGGTTTTATACTCCAAGGTGAAGTTACCCCCTGGACAAAGCATTGAAAGACATTCAGTTTCCAAGGGAACTGGAACAGGACCTGGGCTATTCTAGCCAGTCCTTTCTTCTCTCAGGATGTTGCATTCCCAGTACATTCTACAGTTATTCTTGAGAACTACAAAAGAGAAAGGGGAGAGAACTGGGTTGGTCCAAGGCCACCCAGAAAACTGTCCTGCACTTAGATTATTCTAACCTTTGCAATTAAGATAAATGCTGCTAATTAGTCAAACTTGTGTTATGATAATCATCCAAACATAGTCTTAAGTGCATTTACTATGTAACTAGAGAAATCAAAAACAAATAAACTGAGCATTCAACCCAAGAAGCTGGATGAAAATGCAAAAAAAAATAAGGGAAAGATATTAAAAACAAGTTTAAAAAATAAAAAAGAAAAATTTTTCAATGACATTTTCTGATTTTTTTCATGTTCATATCATTTGAATATTTTTCTACATGAATATTTGTAGTTTTAGTACTGACTTGTAGGAGCTGTAAATGGCAATTTATTGTTATATAGGATACAAATGTTTTTCATGTATTTATTCACTTTTCTATAAAGTTTATTTACACTATTCTCACTGATAACATTTAAAATTATAACATAGAATTTAACATTCTTCAGATATACTCATCATAGCTAAATTTGATTATTCTCTTCTGTGTTATATAACCATCTTCTGAGTTCTCTGTTACTGGACATTTGGATAAATAGCTTCAAGGGCATGTGTTGGATATATTAAATAAATACTTACTGAGGTACATTGTTAACAAAAACAAAAGTTCAGTGGAGCTCATATTGACCAGCCAGTTTTCCACAGCAGTATCTTCATTCTGTGGATGAAATAAAATCTAATCCTCCAAAAATACTGCTGTGTTTTTCCCTACATGTTCGTTCCTGACTTTAATAAAGTGTTTAAATCCTTCTAAAAGATTCTGCCTTATATCAAATAATAGAAACAAATACCCAGATTCTTCTGTTTTTTTAAAGAGTTTAAAGTCAACTGCTTTTTATTTAATTTTTTTCAGAAATGAAAAGTAGGATGTTTTAAAAATACTTCTTAGGGCCGGGCATGGTGGCTCACACCTGTAATCCCAGCAATTTGGGAGGCCAAGGCAGGCAGATCACCAGGTCAGGAGATGGAGACCATCCTGGCTAACACAGTGAAACCCCATCTCTACTATACATACAAAAAAAAAATTAGCCGGGCTTGGTGGCGGGCATCTGTAGTCCCAGCTACTCGGGAGGCTCAGGCAGGAGAATGGTGTGAACCCGGGAAGTGGAGCTTGCAGTGAGCCGAGATGGCACTGCACTCCAGCCTGGGCTAGAGAGGGAGGCTCCATCTCAAAAAAAAAAAAATACAAAACTTTATAGGATGAGACCACTACACTTTTTTCAAGTGAGATCACTAGATCATTCTTATCATTGTTTTTACTTAGCACTTTCCCACTGTTGGGATGTAGCCACTCTTAGATGATATGTGCCAATAGAGCAAATCATCAAAAATGGAAACTCATCTGTTTCACCAATATTTCAGTTTCACAATTAACTACTTTCTGATTTTAAGATGATGGCTGGTACAAAATAAACCCATTCCATTTTATTATACCATTTCCTTTTGAGAGAAGTCAAGCATCAATGAAGATCTGTAAAACTTAGTTGAGTTTTCATTTCTCATACAGAAGAATTTCCAGGGCTTTATAAACTTAAGAGAGAGCATTCTACTAATCAGTCCACTAAAATATGCTTTGAAAGTAGTTCCAAAATACCTTTTATAAGATTATTTACTATAAGTTTATTCTGCATAAGTTTGTATATAACCTTTTTAAAAATTATTAAGAATATATCATCATATCTTTCTTTAAATTCATCTTGAACTGATCCACACTACATAATACAAAATGAGAAACAACTAAAGTTGACACAGACAAAAATCTGTATCCTTTGGTACTCCTTTTATTAACCAAAAAATGGAAAACAAACTAAGAAATAAGTTATTTTATGAAATTAGGGATGCTACTATGAGGAAAATGTAGTAGTACTGGACCTGCCTGAGGTGAAAAGTTCAAAGAGAGAAACTTCCATCCACAAGCTAAAACCCAAAACGGCTACATAGCCAGTGTGTCAATCTCATTTCTGGAGTGCTGTAAGAAAATAACTGTCAGTCTAGAATTCTATATCCAGCACAAATATTCTTCAGGAATAAAGTGGAACATCAGGAGGAAAGAAAAAACAATAAAAGAGCAAAGCTTTGGGTAAATACAGGTTTTCCTTCTACTCTTGAATTTCCAAATTATGTTTGACTATTGAAGTAAAAATTATAACATCTGATGTGATTCTCGATGTATGTAGAAAAAAATATTTAAGACCGTTATATTATTATTATTATCATTTATTTTTTTTGAAACAGAGTCTCCCTCTGTCACCCAGGCTGGAGTGCAGTGGCACAATCTTGGCTCACTGCAAGCTCTGCCTTCCAGGTTCATGCCATTCTCCTGCCTCAGCCTCCCGGGTAGCTGGGACTAAAGGCACCCGCCACCACGCCCAGCTCATTTTTTGTATTTTTTAGTAGAGACGGGGTTTCACCGTGTTAGCCAGGATGGTCTTGATCTCCTGACCTGGTGATCTTCCCGCTTTGGCCTCCCAAAGTGTTGGGATATACAGGCGTAGGCCACCGCGCCCAGCCAAGACCATTATATTATAAATGGAGGAGGGAAAGAGACACAAAAGGGGATATAATTTCTATACTTTAACCAAACTGGTAAAATATTGATACCAGCAGAATATGCTGTTATATATGTATAATTTAATACCTAAAGGACTCCCAAAAAGCTATACAGAGAGATATACCCAGCAACACTAGAGATAACAAAAAAATGGAATTCAAAAAAAAAAATGAAGTAGCCCACAGTGAAACAGGAGAAAGAAAAACATAGATGTAAGAAACAAAGAATAGACACAAAACAAAAAAAGGAGACTTAAAGTCTAAAATATCAATAATTACATTAAATGTAAATAGTGTAATTTAGAAGATTCTCATAAAAAAACCCACAAAAAAAGTACACAAATGAAGAAGAAATTTGAGCTTTCAAGGGATAGGAATCATGGAGGTAGGAAGGTGACAATAAGGGGTTGCATGAGGGAGATCTCTGTGGTGAGGGAGATCTCTGTGGTGAGGGAGATCTCTGTGGTGTGGGAGATCTCTGTGATGATGGAGTATTTCTGTATTTTAATTGCTGTGGTGGTTACACAAATCTACACATGATAAAATGACAAAGCTATACAAATCATATTATGCCATTGTCAAAATCCAAACTTTGACATTGTGCTACAGTTATGTAAGATACATCTATTAGGGGAACTGAGTGAAGGGTATGAGGAAACTGTTATCTGTGAAATTTTCTGCAAACCTATAATTATTTCCAAGTAGAAGTTTAAAAGACTCCTACAAAGAAACACAGAGATAAAAATATCAATGATTCAATAAAAGGATGGCAAATATACTCTCAGATAAACAAAACTAGGAAAATTTTGCCATGATCATATTATTCTACATCACTAAAGGAATTTCTTATAAAAAGAAGGGAAGTGACAACAGATGGATGTTCCAGAATGCAAGAATAATTAAAGCACTGAGACTGATAAATATAGGAGTTAATCTAAGTGAACGTTGGCAATTGAAAAGCAATAGCATTTTACACACCTAGTAACAGATCCTCAAAATAGATGAAAGAAAAGTTGACATAACTGAAAAGATAAATATGCAATTCTACAATAATAATAATTGGAGACTTCAACACCACACATTCAATAAGAAATATATAACAAACAGAAGATATGTAAGAAAATGGAGGACTTGAACAACACTATAAATCAAGTGGATCTAAGAGGCATACACAGAATACTCCACCCAACAACAACAGCAAACAAATTCTTAAAGGCACATGAGACATTTCTCCAAGACAGACCATATGTTAGGCCACAAATTAAATCTCAATAGATTTTAGAAGATAGTTGCCATACAAATGGTATCTTCTCAGACCACAACAGGATGAAGTTAGATATCAATAACAGAAAGCAAACAAAAAAAAATGGAGATGTGCTATTACATGAAATGGACACTGCATTTCAAAAACTTAGTGTAATGGGAAAAGTTTCCTTATCCCCCAGCAGGGTGTGTGATGGGGGTGTGGCTCACTTCTTTGGTGCCCTGCTACTCGTACCTCTAGGGGAACCATGCAGACAGGCAGGTCATGGGAAGTGCTGGCACCATGGCAGCCTCTAGAGTTGAGTGTTTACAACTTCTGAAGCCCCAATGGGCATATATTACAGTTAACTCTTTCAGTTTTGCGGTCTGCAGGTGGCTTGTGTTAATTAGCTCAATTAGACGCTGTGCCTTATTTCAAGGACAGAGGGCTTTTTGTATCCTGGGTTCTTGCCTTGGTGTACCAAAAAAATTAGATCACACGTGGGTTTGGAGAATGAGTGCAAGGTTTTATTGAGTGGAAGTAGCTCTCAGCAGATGGAGGGGAGCCAGAGGGGGGATGGAGTGGGAAGGTGGTTTTCCCCTGGAGTGGAGCCGCTCAGTGGCCAGACTCTCTGACTGAATTCCCCTCAGCGTTTCGTCATTCCACTGGTGTCTGCCAAAGTGTTCTTCTGCCTGTGTGTTCCTCTCAATGTCCAGCCATTTGAGTGTTCCTCCACTGGTTTGTGTTCCTCTTGATGTCCAGCTTCCGTGTCTCTGCCCGCTAAGGTCTCAGGGTTTTATAAGCACAGGATGAGGGCATGGCAGGCCAAGGTGGTCTTGAAAAATGCAACACATGGGAACAAAAGCAGAAATATCTGTCCTCACCTAGGCCCATGGGCACGGGCCTGAGGGTGGAGCCCTAGCCAGGGACCTTACCCTTCTCTACCCAGCACTGCCCTGCCCCCCTCCTGTATCATTAGTACAAAAGAAAGAATGTAAGATATCTCGATATTAATTTCTTTCATTGATGATGTATTGGAATGGTATGATAATACTAAGAATATATTAAGCTAAATAGAGTATACTATTAAAAATATTTTTAAAGAAGGAAAACTAGAAAATTCAAAAATCTGTGGAAATTAAACAACACATTCTTAAACAACCAATGGATCAAAAAAGAAATTGCAAATGAAATTAGAAAAGAGATGAATGAAAATGAAAACACAACATATCAAAGCTTGTGGGATGCAGTGAAAGCTGTGCTCACAGGGAAATTTATAGCTATAAATAACTATATTGAAAAGGACATTCCAAATCAGTAACTTAACTTTCCACCTTAAAGAATGAGGAAATAAAGAACAAATTAAACTCAAATCTAGAAGGAAATAAACAATAAAGATTAGAGCAGAGAAAAACAAAATGGAGAATAGAAAAACAATAGAGAAAAATCAATAAAATCAAAAGTTGGTTTTTTGTAAAGATCAACCAAATTGACAAACTTACCTAGAAAGACTAAGAAGAAAAGGGAAAACATGCAAATGACAAATATTAGACATGAGAATGGGGACAATACTAGTGATGTTATAGAAATAAAGAATTAAGAGTACTGTGAGCAATTGTATGCCAAACAAATAACCTAAAATAAATGCATAAATTTCTTAAAACACACAAATTATCTAAACTGACTAAAAAGAAGAAACCAAAGTGATTAACAAATATAAATTTTAACAGATATAACAAATAAAGAAAGAGAGAGAGAATTCTGGAATGGCAAATTAAGAAGCACCAGGAAACTGTCTCCCCCAACTAGACACAATTGCATTGATAGAATATGTCTGATGTAATTCTTTTTTTTTTTTTTTTGAGACGGAGTCTTCGCTCTGTCAACCAGGCTGGCATTCAGTGGCACGACCTCGGCTCACTGCAAGCTCCGCCTCCTGGGATCATGCCATTCTCTTGCCTCAGCCTCCCGAGTAGCTGGGACTACAGGTGCCTGCCACCACACCTGGCTAATTTTTTGTATTTTTTAGTAGAGACGGGGTTTCACGGTGTTAGCCAGGATGTTCTTGAGCTCCTGACCTGGTGATCCACCTGCCTTGGCCTCCCAAAGTGTTGGGGTTACAGGCGTGAGCCACTGCACCCAGCCTGATGTAACTCTTTTGGAACTCTAGAGTCTGTCAAAGGTTTGCAACTTCCAGGGAAATGTTGGATGGTAAATTGCATTAATTTTGTCAATTTCAGCTCTTAGCACAGTAGCAACTATCCATCCCTTACCTCCAGTCACATGGCAGGTAGCTGTGCATGCATTCCAATAGCAGTTTCCATTCAGCTTGCAGAGGCAGGGTGGCCAAATAGTATCCTGTCCTCCAAATATCAGAGACCTATTCTCTGACTGCTAATTGCTGCTTCTGATCTCAGATATTCTGATAAAGGATTAATATTCAGACTATATGAAGAACTCTTAGATCAGAATATCTCAGACATTCTGATAAGGGATTAATATCCAGACTATATGAAGAACTCTTAATACTTGATATGGTTTGGCTCTGTGTCTCCACCCAAATCTTATGTTGAATTGTAATCCTCACATGTCGGGGGGACCTGGTGGGAGGTGACTGAATCATGGCGGTGGACTTCCCTCTTGCTGTTCTCATGCGAATGAGTGAGTTCTCACGCTAATGAGTGAGTTCTCACAAGATCTGGTTGTTTGAAAGTGTGTGGCACTTCCCCCTTCACTCTCTCTTTCTCTCCTACCACCATGTGAAGAAAGTCCTTGCTTCCCCTTCACCTTCCGCCATGATTGTAAGTTTCCTGAGGCCTCTCAGTCATGCTTCCTGTTAAGCATGCAGAACTGTGAGTCAATTAAACCTCCTTCTTCATAAATTACCCAGTTTCGGGTAGTTCTTTATAGCAGTGTGAAAACAGACTAATGCAATACTCAACAACAAAAAACAAACAAACAAACATTTAAAAATGGGCAGACAACTTGAATAAACATTTCTCCAAAGAAGACCTACAAATAGTCAATAAATACATAAAGAGATGTCCAACATCATTAGTAGATAGAAAAATACAAATCAAAACCACAACAAGATACCAAGTCACACCTACAAAGATGGCTATACAATTAATAATAATAATCATAATTGAAAAATAATAAATACTCGTGAGAATGTGGAGAAATTGGAACCCTTGTGCATTAAGGGTGGAAATGTAAAATGGGGTGCAACTGCTTTGTAAGATAATTTGGCAGTTTCTCAAATAGTTAATCTAAAGACTACCAAACGACTCAGCAATTCCTCTCCTAAGTATGTATAGAAAACAATGGAAATCAAGGACTAAAGCGGGTATTTGTGTACTAATGTTCATAGCGGCATTATTCCTAACATCCAAAAGGTGGAAGCAATCCAAGTGTCCATCAACAGATGAATAGATAAAGAATATGTGGCATTGTGATGGAATACTATTCAGGTATAAAAAGAAATAAAATTTTTATATTTGCTACAACATGAATGAACCTTGAAAATATTATGCTTTGTTTAATAAGGCAGATATAGCAGGACAAATATCGTACAATGCCATGTATATAAGGTACCTAGAGTACGCAAATTTACAGACAGAAAGTAGAATCAAGCTTACTAGAGGATAAGGAGTGGGGAAATGGGTACTTATTGATTAATGAGTACAAAGTTCATGTTGAGGATAATAAAAATTTTTGGTGTAGGGGACAAGCACGGTGGCTCACGCCTGTAATCCCAGCACTTTGGGAGGCCGAGGCAGGCGGATCACGAGGTCAGGAGATCGAGACCATCCTGGCTAACACGGTGAAACCCCGTCTCTACTAAAAATACAAAAAATTAGCCGGGCGTGGTGGCGGGAGCCTGTAGTCCCAGCTACTCCGGAGGCTGAAGCAGGAGAATGGTGTGAACCTGGCAGGTGGAGCTTGCAGTGAGCCGAGATGGTGCCACTGCACTCCAGCTCGGGCGACAGAGTGAGACTCCGTCTCAAAAAAAAAAAAAAATTTGGAGTAGATAGTAGGAACAATAGTTCTATAACATTGTAAATATATTTAATGCTACTGAACTGCATACTCACAAATGGTTACAATGATAAAAAGTATGTTATGCATATTTTACCACAATAAAAAATGTAAAAACAGGCATCACCTTGTAGAATGTTTAAGATAAAAAATGAAATTTTATTAACAGCAGAATAAAAAGAGAGGAAGGAAAATAAAGTAAAAGAGTCTTCTAATGCTCTTTTATCATTTGGTATGAGGTCTAGATACAAATTAACTGAGACACTGATCAATTAAGTGCTGTAGCGCTCAATTTTATGTGTTCAACTTTATTGGGTCACATGGTACCCAGACATTTGGCCAAACATTATTCTGGAGGTGTCTGTGAGAGTATTTCTGGATTAAATTAACATTTGAATCAGTAGACTGAGTAAGGCAGATTGTGCTCCCCAATGAGAATGGGCCTCATTCAATCAGTTGAAGGCCTAAACAGAACAAAAAAGCTGAACTTTTTTTTCATGCCTGACTGTTGGAGCTGGGATATGAGTCTTTTACTGCCTTCAGACTTGAACTGAAAAATGGATTCTTCTTGGGTCTCAAGACTGCTGGCTTTCAGACTGTGTGTGTGTGTCCTGTTGGTTCTGTTGTTCTGAACAATATGGATATTAATATAGTATCTATGTTATAATTATTACAATAAAAATAAAAATAGTATACAACTTCTAAATTATAAGGGGGGAAATTAGATAAGAAAATATAAACAACCTAAGATAAAAGGAAATGGAACACGGATAAACTACGAACACAGATATAATGGAAAATACACACCTATATATATCAGTAACTGTTTTAAACATAAATTGACTAAACTATTTATTTTAAAGTAAAAATGAACTGACTATAACACAAAACCCAATTTGCTACTGTTTTCACAAGATATATATAAAACATTAGGATACAGAAAGGTTAATGATTTAAAAAGTAAAAAGGCATACCAGGAAAATATTAACCATAAAAGCTAATATAGACATGTTACTATTAGGAAGATACAACAATTATAATATATATACATCTAATTACCTAGCGTCAACACGCATAAATAAAAACATCCCTAGAACTACAAAGAAAATCCTCTACTCTGATTATTTTTATTTTTAACACATTTTTATCACTAATTAATAGAAGAAACTAAGAGGATTTAGAAGATTTGAACCTCATAAAACTGTCACTCAATCAAATGCTGCCAAAATACACATCATTTTCAAGCACATACAGAACACTTATTTAAAAAGAAGCATACACTGAGCCATAAATAAAATCTCAACAAATTTCAAATGATGGAAAATCTACAGATATTTTCTGACAAGGAAGCCATTAATCTGGAGAAAAATAAAAACAACATCAAAAATATCTAGAAAAATATGGAAATTAATAAACATGTGCTTCATTTCCCCATAAGTCAGAAAGAAATCTAAAAAGTAGAAAATATACAGATGTCTATAAGAATAATTAGTTCAAAATTACTGTAGGAAAATGTATATGGTACATCTCGCTAATAAAAAAATGTACAATAAAAATCCCCTCCAAGGGATGGGCCAGCCAAGATAGTCAAAAATAACAAAAGATATCCAGATTGAAAAAGAAGAAGTAAAAGTATCTCTACTTATACATGACCTAAGTTTTGTATACAGATAATTCAAAAGAACACCCCAGAAAACTATTAGAACTACTGAGTTCAGCAAGTTTGAAGGATAAAAATCAATATTAAAAATTAATTTTATTTTTATATATTAACAATGAACATTCAGTGAATGAAATTAAGAAAACAATTTCATTTGACATGTGAAGTAATTCAGGAATGGAAAACCAAATACCATATGTTCTCACTTATAAGCTAAGCTATGGGTAGGCAAAAGCATACAGAATGGTATGATGAACATTGGAGACTCAGAAGGAGAAGGGATAAAAAACTGCTTATTGGGTACCATGTACACTCCTCAGGTGGCAGGTGTACTAAAATCTCAGACTTCACCACTACACAATCATCCATGTATCCAAAAACCACTTCTACCCCTAAAGCTACTGAAGTAAAAAATATATATATACACAATTCCATTTGAAATGACATCAAAAAGAATAAAATACTAAGCTATAATTTAACAAAAGAATTGCAAGATTTGTATTCTAAAAACTACAAACCAGTTTCAAAAGAAATTAAAGATCTAAATAAATGGAAAGATATTACCTAGACTTAATATTGTTTTTGTTGTTGTTGTTGTTTGTTTGTTTGTTTTGAGGCAGAGTTTCACTCTTGTTGCTCAGGCTGGAGTGCAATGGCACAATCTCGGCTCACTGAAACCTCCCCCGCCTCCCGAGTTCAAGCGATTCTCCTGCCTCAGCCTCCCAAAGACTTAATATTGTTAAATGACCATACTTTGTAAGCTGATCTACAGATTCAACACAATCTCTATCAAAATCTTAGCTAGCTCTTTTTCAGAAACTGACAAACTGATCTTAAAAGTTCTGAAAATTCAGGGACCAAGAATCCCCAAAACAATTTTGAAAAAGAATAAATTTAAAGGATTCACGTTTAATGATTTTAAAACATAACACAAATCTATAATAATAAAAACAGTGTAGTATGGCCATAAGAATAGACACATAGATCAGTAGAACAGAATTGAGAATCTAAAAATAAATTGTTATATTTATAGCCAATGAATTTTTCAGAAGGGTTCTAATAAAAGTGATTGGAGAAAGAAGAGCCTTTTCAACAAATGTGGCTAGATAACTCAATGCCCTACCTCACACCATACACAAAAAGTTTATTCAAAAAGATTAAAAACCTAAGTATAAGCATAAAAATCTGTAAAACTTTTAGAAGAAAATAGAGGAGTGAAATTTTCTGACCTTGGGTTTAGGCAAAGATTTTTAAGGTACAACAGCAAAAGCATGAGCAATGAAATAAAAAATAAATTTGACTTCACCAAAATTTAAAAGTTTTGTGCTACAAACAATACCATCAAAAAAAGACAAAACTTGCAGAAATGAATAAACTATTTGCATGCCATATATCTGATAAGGGTCTTATATCCAGAATATAAAGGAATCATACCACTCTCAATAGTAGCAAGGCAAATAATCCAAATACAATATAGGCAAAGGATTTAAATAGGCATCTCTCCAAAGAAGATGTACAAATATCCACAAACATATGAAAACTGGCTCAACATCACTATTCATTACGGAAATGTGAATCAAAATCACGTCTACAAAGACAGCTATAATCGAAAAGGCAGACAGTGAAAACTTTTGGCAAGGATTTGAAGACATTTAAACCCTCATACACTGTTGATAAATATGTGAAATGATGCAGCCATTGTGGAAAACTGACAATTCCTCAAAAAATTAAAGATAGAATTACAATACGATTCAATAATTCCACCATTAGGTGTGAAACATGTTCACACACACACAAACGAGTACATAGGCCGGGCATGGTGGCTCACACCTGTAATCCTAGCACTTTGGGAGGCCAAGACGGGCAGATCATGAGGTCAGGAGTTTGAGAGCAGCCTGGCCAATATGGTGAAACCCCATCTCTACTAAAAATACAAAAATTAGCCAGGCATGGTGGCACGTGCCTGTAGTCCCAGCTATTCGGGAGGCTGAGGCAGAAGAATCACTTGAACCCAGGAGGCAGAGGTTTGCAGTGAGCGGAGATCATGCCACTGCATTCCAGCCTGGGCGACACAGCAAGACTCTCTCAAAAAAAAAAAAAGTGCCCATGAATGTTCATAGCAGCCAGAAGTGGAAACAACCCAATGTCCAAAATGCCCATTTATCCTGATGAATGGATAAATAAAATGTGGTACATAAATACAATGAAAGATTATTCTGTCTTAAAAATAAAAGAAGTATTGATATAGGCTACCACATAGATGAAACTTGAAAGCATTATACAAAGTAAAAGAAGCCAGCCACAAAAGACCATATATTGCATGGTTCCATTCTATTAAATGCCCAGAATAAGCAGGTAGATTAGTGGTTACTTCGGGTAGAGAGGTGAGGAGTTGGTGAAGTGGGGAAGGAGAGGAGAATAGCAAGTGACTGCTAATGGGGATGGGGTTTCTTTTAAGGGAAATAAAAGTATTCTAAAGTTGAATAATGGTAATGGCTTTACAAAACTGTGAATATAGTAAAAAATATTAAATTACATACTTTAAATGGGTGAATATTATGGAATGTAAAATTATATCTCAATAAAACTGTTTTTTTAAAAAACCTTTTCTTATAGAACATATCTTCCCACCTTTCATTATAAAAACTCAGTGCTTAGGCAGGAACTAAAAGGAACTCTGTGTTTGTTTAATGTGTGATTGGGCTTAGGGAAAAGTATTGAATGAGCACAACAGATTGTAACATCAGTTACTTACAGATTACCCAAATTTTGTATACATATAATCCAAAAGAATACCCCAGAAAACGATTAGACCTAATAAATGAGTTCAGCAATTTTGAGGGATAAAAATCAATATTAAACAATTAATTGTATTTCTATACACTCGCAGTGAGCACTAAGTGAATGAAGTTAAGAAAACAATTCCATTTGAAATGTGAAGTAACTCAGAATAGAAAACCAAAACCACATATTCTCACTTATAAGCTAATATGAGTAGGTAAAGGTACAGCGTGGTATAAAGGACACTGGAGACTCAGAAGCAGGAGGGGAGAGCTGATGTAAAAACAGGAAATAGGATAGAAGAGGGGTGTAGAATAATTTTTGTTTGTTTGTTTTTTGAGACGGAGTCTCCTTCTATCGCCCAGGCTGGAGTGCAGTGGCGCGATCTCAGCTCACTGCAAGCTCCGCCTCCTGGGTTCACGCCATTCTCCTGCCTCAGCCTCCCGAGTAGCTGGGACTACAGGCTCCCGCCACCACGCCCGGCTAATTTTTTGTATTTTTAGTAGAGATGGGGTTTCACCGTGTTAGCCAAGATGGTCTCGGTCTCCTGACCTCGTGATCCACCTGCCTCGGCCTCCCAAAGTGCTGGGATTACAGGCGTGAGCCACTGCGCCCGGCCTAATAACATTTTTTTAATCATGTAGAAAAGAGAAGATATAAACAGAATATTAACTGAACAGGAAGAATATAAAATTCCGTGTATAATATCTGCAAGTGTAAAAATGTGCAGAAACAAAAAGCATACAGTGTACGCCCTATTAAAATAATTATATAGCAAGTTGGCTGGTTTTGTTTGGTTAAAATTCAATAATTAGCTTGACAAAAACTGAGTTTTTTTGGCCTATTCATGTAAGATCTTTTTTAAGAGGCATATACCACTGAAGTTTTTTTCTCTAAAAAGGTTTAAAACCCAAAAGAGTATATGTAGATTCAAGAGAGTAGATAGGAAGCATGCCTTTCATTCGACTTACCCCTGAAATGCCACTAAGATGACAATAAGGGGGTTGTCTTTGTAAAAAACATAATAAACCCATAAGGATGAAAGAAGAGAAAACAGGAACTTGGGGATCTGGAAAAAAAGATGGATATATGCCGTTGACTTAGTAGTTATATCACGTGTAGAAGAGGTGTGAATTATACGAAATGGTCCCACTCCCAAAGTTCAGGAATTGATGACATTAGGTACACTTGAGAGAAAGGGCCGTGTAAAGGACATTGCCAGGAGTCACATTACCAGGTCCCCCTCCCAGCTCTAGATAGCTGCCTTTCCCCCAACATGTGTCCCATCTCAGGTCCTCTCAACCCCCTTTGACTTCAGCCATGGCTGCACTACCCTGAATGCTTTCTGCAATGAGCTTTACTGAAATTTCTCAGGACACAGCACTCAGGCCTGCATAACCTGGGAGTTGAGAGGCATTAACTCCAAAGAAACAACCTGCTTCTGTTGGAATACAGTAGCCATCAAGAGGATGCATTTCATGTAGTTCCTCAAACAGTTCCAGCAGTATTCAGCCCTATCTGCAGAGGTGAACCCCTATGTATTTTTTTTTTTTTTTTTGAGACAGAGTCTTGCTCTGTTGCCAGGCTGGAGTGCAGTGGCGCAATCTCGGCTCACTGTAATCTTCTCCTCCTGGGGTCAAGCAATTCTCCTGCCTCAGCCTCCCAAGTAGCTGGGATTACAGGCACCTGCCACTACACCCGGCTGATTTTTGTATTTTTAGTAAAGATGGGGCTTCACCATGTTGGCCAGGATGGTCTCGATCTCCTGACCCTGTGTATTTTTTAATTGGCTTTTCCTTCTCTCTGTCATGTTCTCCAGGCCCTCATATTACTGTATCCTACAGTCACTTCCCAAATAAAATAAAATGCCTACATACCTTTGTACTAGGCTCTGCTTTTAGAGAAAACCCAGGTTAAGAGAAATTTGGTTTAAATATTAGTAATAATGTATAAAAAGAAAGTATAGCCCCCCCAAACAAGCAATCATTAATCCCAAAGGAAAGAAAATGCTGTTCTTGAAAGGAAGAGTAATCATAGTACCACACACAGCTAAACTTAAAGTAGCAGGTGGGCAGTCATCACAACAAAGGCTGAATGGTAATCTTACTTCACTGTTGTATGAGAAGATTCGATTGCTGCAAGAATGCGGATGAGAAGTGTGGATGACTGTTGTATGGTACAATAAGAAACATATCATACCTGTAAGATTAATGATGGCCATAAAGCGCACTCAAACATCTCATGGGACCTACACTATGTGTCACTTAGCAGTATGATATAACCTGGCCTGGGGATTTCCAGCCCTGGCTGGGGGATGATTACTGGGTCCCCATGAAAATAAGACCTAAAAACCCTGATTGCCTAGGCCTCCTCAGCACATATGCCACTTTCATGAACCCTAAAACAAAGCTTACCCTTATACCATTAAAATTCCTCTATGAAAGAAACACCTAATGACTGAACCCAGATTAAATACAGGAATAAAAAAGGAGGAAGAATCCCCCAAACACTGAGAAGGGTCTGTGGATGAAGATCCTCCCCATCAGGTGGTCATCTGACCCTGACTCTATCTGGCCTGTCCTGCTCCCACTATCCATCTTATAAGAGCACTGCCAGAATAAATTGCTGGAGCATCAGACAGTGCTGAAGACTCACCTTGGATGCTGAATGGACAAAAGGTGAACAGCTGCGTCTGGAGAAGCTGGTTAACTAGGACCACCTGAGACTACTGAAGGTGATAACTGGATACAAGAATGAGATTTGTGCAAGCAAATGAGTAACCACACCCATTCTCATGGGAAAAGTAGGAGGGTAGAAAGGTGAAAACAAAAATAAAACTTTAAGAAATACCCAAAATTAAGATGTGTTAACAGGTTGCCATTGCTTCATTGTCCGGAGTTGGGGCAAGTCATTTATCCATGATCCCAACTTTTCTCCTGGAATATAAAAAGAGTAATTATTGGCTGGGCACGGTGGCTCATGCCTGTAATCCCAGCACTTTGGGAGGCCAAGGTGGGTGAAGTGCGAGGTCAAGAGATGGAGACCAGCCTGGCCAACATGGTGAAACCTCATCTCTACTAAAAATACTAAAATTAGTTGGGCGTGGTGGTGGGTGCCTGTAGTCCCAGCTACTCGGGAGGCTGAGGCAGGAGAATGGCGAGAACCCAGGAGGCACAGCTTGCAGTGAGCCTAGATTGCACCACTGCACTCCAGCCTGGCGACAGAGCAAGATTCCGTGAAAAAAGAAAGAAGAAGGAAGAAGAAAGAAGAAGAAGAAAGAAGAAAAAGAAAGAAGAAGAAAGAAGAAGAAGAAGAAGAAGAAGAAGAAGAAGAAGAAAAAGAAGAAGAAGAAGAAGAAGGAAGAAGAAGAAAGAAGAAGAAGGAAGAAGAAGAAGAGGAAGAAGAAGAAGAAGAGGAAGAGGAAGAAGAGGAGGAGGAAGAGGAGGAAGAAGAAGGAGAAGAAGAACAAGAGGAAGAAGAATTATTATTGTGAAAAGGTTATATTGTGAATATAAACAGAGTAATTATTTTGAAAATATTTTCTCACTTTCCATTTTATCTTTTAACTCTCTGCAAGAAAGAAGAAAATGGCACAGACCTAAATCATTCTATCTACTCTCCATCATCTATCTACTCTCCACATCACTCAAGAGTACTGCTTCAAGCCTTTTAAAATTCTGTATTCCAAAGAGAACCAGCTACCAAAATATGAGTGATTAGGTCCTCTGAGTCTTGTTTGACATTTGACAACATCGGATACATTCCTCCAATGGCAACAGACAAGTAGAATCTTTTTAGGAAAAATAATCCATGTCTATTTTTGTTGTAGCTGAATTTTTGCATCCTCTTTTTTACCAGAAAAGGGATCTTGATACAAACCCCAAGAGAGTGTTCTTGGATCTCACACAGGAAAGAATTCAAGGTGAGTTGTAGAATAAAGTGGGAGGGGAGAGTTTATTGAAAGCCTCTAGGTTATGGAGTAAGGTACCCTCAGAAAGCAAGAACAGGAATGCCCCATCTTTGTTTTAAGTTTTTCTTACATAGACGTCTTCTTTATGTAAAGAATAAACTAAGCTGTGCCTATGTGCAGGTGGGCTGACAGAATGACAAAATTTATTATTCTATTGATTTAAAGAAAATGATCCTTGACATTTTAGTGTATGAGTACATCAAAGCATAACTATAATTATCTTGAAAGCATATATTGTTATGGGCATTGGGACATCTGGACTGCCTGTTATTGTAGGAGTTTGTTCTTGCAGGCATTACCAAGCTCTTTCCTTAGCTGTAAACATGTCAGGACCATGAGTCATGACTGGCAAGGAATGTACCTTGCTAACTTAAAGATGGAGTTGATGTTAAAATAGTGTCACTCTGGCTCTCCTAGGCTTCCGCTTCCCTAACGCTCTTGAGGTGACTATTTTATTCTTGAGTATAAACTGTCAAATGCAAAAATAAATGAAAGCATTTTCTGAAAACAGGATCCACTCTGTGGAATACACCCAAGTCATTTTCCTTCCTCATTCCCATGACCCTGATTCTAAAGTTCCCACAGCAGAGCTGCCTGGACACTGGTCCTTCTAAGTCCACCTTCATTGATCTTTTTTATTTTTTATTTTTATTTTTTACAACCATTGAATAGCCTCACACCTCACATTTTCAGGCAGTGAGCTCTGCTTTTTTGCATCTAGTAGGGGTTGATTTCCCATCTCAACATTAATCCCAAACTTTGTAAAGTACCTTTGTAAGGTGAGGCAGAAAGGACAATTTCATCAGTTAGCCCAGGTAATCAAAGAAAATGTAGGCATTTATTTCTAAAATGATTGTACATGTTTAGGAAGATAACTTTTGGATACAGTTACTGTCAACCTCAAACAATACTTGCCTGAAATCTCATTGCATATTGGCTAGAGGGAATCAGACACTCCAAAGTTTGGGAGATGATGGTCCTGAACTCTCACAGGAATGATTTAGGTTGATGTCATTTTCTGTCTTTGTTGCAGACAGTTAAAAGCTAAAATGGGCTGGGTGCAGTGGCTCACACCTGTAATCCCAGCACTTTGGGAGCCCAAGGCAGGTGGATCAGGAGGTCAAGAGAATGAGACCATGCTGGCCAACACGGTGAAACCCCGTCTCTACCAAACACACACACACACACACACGCACACACACACACTAGCTGGGCGTGGTGGCACACACATGTAGTCCCAGCTACTTGGGAGGCTGAGGCAGGAGAATTGCTTGAACCTAGGAGGCAGAGGTTGCAGTGAGCCGAGATTGTGCCACTGCACTCCAGCCTGGTGACAGAGCGAGACTCCATCTCAAATAATAATAATAATAAATAAATAATAAAATAGAAAGTAAGAAAATATTTTCAAAAGGTTATATTTTCTAGCAAACAATAAATGGATTACTTGAACTCTCCAGAGTTACAAAAGGAAGGGAGCTCTCCATTGTTGAATGTGTTCCAGAAGAGGCTGGAAACTGAATAGAAAATTCATGAATCGACTGGGTGCAGTGGCTCATGCCTGTAATCCCAGCACTTTGGGAGGCTGAGGTGGGCAGATCACGAGGTCAGGAGATCGAGACCATCCTGACTAACACGGTGAAACCCCATCTCTACTAAAAAAATACAAAAAAAAATTTAGCTGGGCGTGGTGGCAGGCGCCTGTAGTCCCAGCTACTCAGGAGGCTGAGGCAGGAGAATGGCTGAACCCAGGAGACGGAGCTTGCAGTGAGCCAAGATCGTGCTACTGCACTCCAGCCTGGGCGACAAAGCAAGACTCTGTCTCAAAAAAAAAAAAAAAAAAAAAATTCATGAATCAAAAGTGCAGTTGCGCTTCCAGCACATTAAAGCCTCTTCTAATCTCAAGACTGAAAAGTTAACAAAACCCTCTAACAATTTCATAGGTGAGAAACAAGCGACTCCTATGAGAAAGTAGTTGGTAAAGTGGGGAGAGCCATGCAAATAAAACATACTCTTGTCACCATTCAAGGGCACTCCAAACCATAAGCCTATTCTGGAGGCTCCTGGATTAACTACAGAAATTAAAAATGGACAAATGCTTTCCCCACCTACATGCACAGATTAAATAGAGTGTTTTGATGCACCAAAGAGGCATTTCTTTCTCTTTCCTGTTTTTGTTTTTGGCATCAGCCTCCATTCTCCCTACTTTTCCAGCCATGTTCCTCAAGCAGGAACTCAGGAAGAGGCCTCCTCCCTTTGGTTGATGAGTGTGATGAATGTGATGGGGTGACTCCTACTGAACCCCAACATGATTGTCTTTGATTACAGGCTTCCACTGCTTTTTTAAAAGGGGGAGCCAAAAAATTGAATACACTTTCCTTGTTATCCAAAAACATCAGAATGGGCAAGAACAGCAGAGCTGCCCCATGAGGTGAGGCCAATCTTCCCACCTTATCTGTCAGCCGCTTTTCTTATCAGAAGCACTGATTGTCTTAGGAGTGCAGGCTTATTTCCTTCTGGGTTATGACCTCTTCAACCTGACAATCTTCAGGAGATTTCTTAAGAACCTAATTGATTTACTGAACATGACCCGTAAAATTTAACAGCCCAAATAACCAAAACGTTTTTGTGAGCTAAGCAGGATAATATCTTTTTTTTAAAAAATGTCTGGTTATAGTACTTCTTATTGTAAAAAAACAGTTGACATATGCTGTTTTTTATATTTCAAAGCAATGTTGTTTTAAAGAGACATTTAATATGTCTTCCATGAAGAATGATACTGCAGGGATGGGGAGAGGAAACTGGAGAAGGAAAGCAAAGTTGAGAAGTTTATTCAGTTTATTCAATACAGAAGCTAACACATGGTTTTATTATTTCACATACGGGTATGATAATGGCAAGAATTCCAGGATGCGGTGGCTGGACTGCCTGCTCAGTCTCACAAGGCTGAAATAAAGATGTAAGTTAATGTTTTCTTCCCTAGACCCCAGGCTCCTCTTCCAAGTTTACTCCTGCTATTGGCAGGATAAAGTTCCTGACATTGGAGGACTGAGGTCCTGGTTTCCTTGTTGGCTGCTAGCCAGGACCTGCCTTGTACCCTTCAGGCCACCCTCATTCCTGCTGTCTTGTCTCCCTCTGTTTCTGAACAGCAGTACACACTGAGTCATTCTCATACTCTGAATCTCTCTGACTTCTTCTACCAGTCAAAAAAAAACACTCTTCTCCTAAATTGTGTGATGACATTAGGCCCACCAGATAGTCTCCCTACTCTACAGTGAACTGTGCCATATGACACAACATAGTCATGGGATTCCCTGTTCTCATGGGCTCTGGGGGATTCGGGTGTGAAATCATGGGGTTACATTGCGAATTCTGTCTACCACACATATGTAGAGAAAATATTTATCGGTTCACTTTATTTCTTATCAGATTTTTCTTTCTTCTCAATGAAATGAATCCTCAGTATTTACTGTGCAATTGTGATACACCCCGCATGGATCAAGGGCTCTGCAGGAAAATCCCCACTGACGTATTTTACTGCCACCACCACAGTACGTACTCACAGATCACAAAATAGACCTCAGCAAATGTATTATAAAATGTGACCCAACAGTCTGGGCGCGATGGCTCACTCCTGTAATCCCAGCACTTTGGGAGGCTGAGGTGGGCGGATCACGAGGTCAGGAGATCCAGACCATCCTGGCTAACACGGTGAAATACTGTCTCTACTAAAAATACAAAAAATTAGCCGGGTATGGTGGCGGGTGCCTGTAGTCCCAGCTACTCGGGAGGCTGAGGCAGGAGAATGGCATGAACCCAGGAAGTGGAGCTTGCAGTGAGCCGAGATCCAGCCTCTGCACTCCATCCTGGGAGACAGAGCGAGGCTCCGTCTCAAAAAAAAAAAAAAAAAAAAAAGCAGAACTGCTCACAGCTGTCCTAAATCCTCCTCATTGCCCATCAAAGCCTCCACATGTGCCTCCACCAGGAGAGTGTGTTCTTTCCACATGCTTGCTGATATCACAGACGAGCTTCAACCTCAGGCTCTGAGGTTCACCCTGTCCTTCATCTTCATTTCACTGATCAACTCATGTCTCTCCTTTACTCCTGTATGTAGAGTCCTATATGTGGAGTCCTATCATGACACACGTTCCCATGTGTCATGATAGGACTCCACAGGACATGAGAGCTGTTTAACAAGACTGTGCTGGGCAGGCTGGGCGTGGTGGCTCACACCTGCAATCCCAGCACTTTGGGAGGCCAAGGCAGGCAGGTCATGAGGTCAGGAGATGGAGATCATCCTGGCTAACACGGTGAAACCCCGTCTCTACTACAAAAAATACAAAAACAAAATTAGCTGGGTGTGGTGGTGGGCTACTCGGGAGGCTGAGGCAGGAGAATGGCATGAACTCAGGAGGTGTAGCTTGCAGTGAGCTGAGATGGCACCAATGCACTCCAGCCTGGGTGACAGAGCGAGACTCTGTCTTAAAAAAAAAAAAAAAAAAAAAAAAAAAAGACTCTGCTGGGCAGTAGTGATGCTTGTGCATAGGCAAGCCTGTATTTCCCAGCCTTTAACATTATGCAGGGCCTCATGACTAGTTCTGATCAATGAAATGTGAGCAAAAGTGAGGCCGATGCTGTCAAAGTCCCAGTGTGGTTCTCTGTTCTCTTTCTCCTGCTGCAGCGACCAGAAAGGCCACAAATTCCACCAGAAGCAGTGACAAGAGGATGGAGCCGTTGTCAGCCTAGACTCCTGAGTGTCAGTGTGAAACAGAGCTCCCCATTCACCCTCACTGGACATCTAGCATGAATGAGAAATAATCCTTTTTTTTTCTTTTTTCTTTTTTTTTTTTTTGAGACGGAGTCTTGCTCTGTCACCCAGGCTAGAGTGCAGCAGCACAATCTCAGCTCACTGCAACCTCTGTTTCCCAGGTTCAAGCAATTTTCCTGCCTCAGCCTTCCAAGTAGCTGGGATTACAGGCACCCGCCACCACACCCGGCTAATTTTTGTATTTTTAGTAGAGAAGTTTCACCATGTTGGCCAGGCTGGTCTCAAACTCCTGACCTCATGATCTACCCACCTCGGCCTCCCAAAGTGCTGGGATTACAGGCATGAGTCACTGTGCCTAGCCCCTTTGTTGTTTTCACCTACAGAAATTTTGAAATTGCTTTACCAGTGCTTAATGTAAATTGTCCCCATTAAAATAAAAACTAAAGAACAGTAATTATTTAAATGTGACATAATCAAGCATTCTCTTTTACCTATGGAAATATTTTAAGTGAATTTTGATAATCCACAATTCATGTAATGCTTTAAATTTTAAATTTCACATTTTGTTTCACACTTCTCTGATATACTTTTTTTCTCCATAGCTCAGCATACTGATTTTCACAAAGACATGTAATGTATACAGTAACATTTTAAACGTGGCTTTGAGAGATGAGATGAGAGGTGAAGCAGAGAGGTGCTAATGGCTCCAGTCACTGAGGGGCAGTGAGAAAGTAGATTAAAGGGAGGAGGATGAGTGTGACGGTTACTATCATGTGTCAACTTGACTGGGCCACAGGATGCCCAGATAGTGGGTTAAACATTTCTGGGCATGTCTGCCAGGGTGTTTTCAAAAGAAGTATATATCTCTTTAAATTTTTAATTGGAGTACTGAGTAAGGCAGATTGCCCTCCTCAATGTGAGTGGGCCCCATCCAATCCACTGAGGACTTGAATAGAACAAAAATGTCAGAGGAAGTGAGAATCCTGCCTCTCTCTTTCCCCGCCTGACTGCTTGATCCAGGACATTGCTTGGTTTCTGTCCTTGAACTCGGACTTACACCATCAGTGCTCCTGATTCTCAGGCTTTCGGACTCAGACTGGAACTATACCACCAACTTTCCTGGGTCTCTGTCTTACAGACACAAGACAGAAGATTCTCAGCCTCCACAATTACAGAACTGCCCCCAGTGAGTGCTGGAAATCTCTGATCAAGCGATTTCGGAGTGGTATACTGCCTAAGACTTCGTTGTGTTGGAAAACCACTCACCATTACCCCTAGCAACTCAGTAGCAAATGTTGACTTCCTGTTTTCACAATCTTATGCTCTACTATAGAGGGTATAGTAACTACCTAGAGGTTATAGTAACAGAGGGATGAATGCTCCCACTAGGAGACGCAAGAATGATTCTACCGAACTGGAAGTTAAGAATGTCATCTGGCCACTTTGGGTTACTCATGCCTCTGAATCAACCGGCAAAGAAGGGAGTTATTGTGCTGGTTGGGGTGATTAATCCTGACTACCAAGAGAAAATTGGACTACTATTCCACAATGGAGATAAAGAAGAGTATGTCTGCAACACAGGAGGTCCCTCGAGGCACCTTTCAATATTATCATGCCTGGTGGTTAAGGTTGATGGAAAACTACAACAAACCAATCCAGGCAGGAACACTCATGGCCTAGACCCTTCAGGAATGAAGGTTTGGGCCACCACATAAAGCAAAGAGCCATGTAGTGCTGGAGGGCTTACTGGAGGAAACAGAAATACTGAACTGGTAAAGGAAGAAGCTAATTATAAACACTAACTACAGCCACAAGACAAATTATAGAAATGAGGACTTTGTCACATGTATATCTTTCTTTCTTTCTTTCTTTTTTTTTTGAGATGGAGTCTTGCTCTGTAGCACAGGATGGAGTGCAGGGGTGCGATCTCGGCTCACTGCAAGCTCCGCCTCCCAGGTTCACGCCATTCTCCTGCCTCAGCCTCCCAAGTAGCTGGGACTACAGGTGCCCACTACCATGTCCAGCTAATTTTTTTTGTATTTTTAGTAGAGACAGGGTTTCACCGTGTTAGCCAGGATGGTCTCGATCTCCTGACCTCGTGATCTGCCCTCCTCGGCCTCCCAAAGTGCTGGGATTACAGGCGTGAGCCACCGCGCCCGGCTGTCATATGTATATATTTCTTATTTAATTATAAATACATTTGTGTGTGTGTGTGCAGGTGTGTGCGTGTGTGCATGTGTGTCCTATTGGCTCTGTTTCTCTGGGAAGTTCTAACACAAAGAGGGTAATATGATAATATTGTGCCACTGGTAAGTGGTACAAACATCAGAGGCACCAGGCTTTTCAAAGGTAGAAAAAGAAGAATTGATTTGGAAGTCGTAATGAGGCCTATGGAATTGGAGGGGGGATGATGACTAGAGAGAGGCCAATTTTCAATTAAGGCAAGAAATGGGAGAGAGGGTTTAAGTAAAGGATGTCTATATGGAAACTATACTGATCAGGAATTCCAGAGAGCACAGAGAAAGGGTTTGAAGAGGAGAAGACTGATGGAAGATGGAGTCAGATTGAGGAACATTCACAAAAGAGGTGAAGGGTAGGGGTGAGAGAGGGAAATTCCAGGAGCCTGTGACAGCAGTAGGTGGGGAGGTGAGGGTCCAGATCTGTTTTCATGGGGAAAGAGCGTAATAGGTTTATCATTAATGTAAGTACTCAGCCTGCTGGTGTGGCTGCCTTATGGTAACTGTGCCCTCTAAAACACCACGTCTCTAATAAGCACCAAGAGTGTTTTGAACATGGTAGGCAAAAACTATGAGTGTGTTAATTTGAATTTAATTTCTTAGCAAACTTTGTGAAAAGATGAAGATGATTAATTCCACTTTTTTGTATTTTCTTGTGGGAGGGAAGATCCTCCCAACTGCATATCCTGCTGCAGTATTTCCTCCCACTGTGAGCTCACAGGCTTCTCGGTGTAATAGAATGACTCTGTTACAATTCTGTTGGCTGGAGGTTTCACCTGAGTTTCACAGGGAAGGCCAGGAGGAACTTTTAGTCAAAGCAGCAGATGTTTTTCTTTCCTGTATGTAAGTGGGAGTTTGAGTGGATCTTGGGACCTCATTGCACAAATGAAGCCAACTGAGACACTTAAATATATATAAACATATGCCAGATGATTTTAACTTTTTCCACACTGGGCCAGGAGACCTCCAAATCAAGGTAGCACAGCAAGTTCATGCTTCAAAATTTCCCCTTCTTTGCAAACAACAATAAATAAATCAAAAGAGGACACTGTCAAACAGATAGCAGGTCCAAAATGCAAAATAAAATGCCTGTGCCTTGGGATAGATGTGTGGAGAAGGAAGGGAAAGAAGAGAGAAAAAGAAATGCCCAAAACACTTACCAATTAAAATCCATTTATATGGTATTAGCCAACCAAATATAGTATGGGTATTTTTTTAGAACTCAATAAACAGAGACCCCTAGAGGTATTTTTTCCTTGGTAGGTCCTTCATAGTTTTATGACAACAGTGTCCCTCCGTACCCCGCCAGTCCTAACTCACCTCAAAAATGACTAAATATTTTCATGAACAAAGTACCTAATTTTGGCCATACCACTAATTTTATTTGCTTGCTTTTACATTTCTGGGCCTCGGTTTCTTTCTCTAAATGAGGATATTGGACTAGAATTTTTAAATATTTTTTGAGCACTCTAATTTTATCTTTCTACATTCGTAATGATATTAAAATATTTCAAATATGCTTGAGATTCTCGTGGTTGTTATTTATATGTATTGGTTTAAGTAAGAAGAAATATGGTAAAAGTATTAAATATACTACAATAAAATGATTGTTTTAGTATTCCCAAACAGACAACAAAACATAATTACACTGCAAGAAACTCAAGTGAAATACAGATTTGAAATTCTTATTACTAATCACATCCAAATTGAGATTAACTTCTTAAACAAGTAGAGGAAAATCTCAATCTATCCAAATAAATAATATGCCTCTAGCAAGAAGAAAGACTTCATTTTGGGTTGAGTTTTACAGATTCTTCCCTTACTTCTCCTTAGTCAATACATATTTAAAGCAGATGCATCTGACTCATTTAAAGTATCCAGTCAGAAATATGAAGGCCAAATCCATATCTTCCAAGCATGAAGCAAGCAAATAAAGTATAATGATTTTCTGTCAATGAAGCTCATGCATGAAATAAAACTGGGACTCACCATGTAGACTCAAAGCACACAATGACCAAAGGGCCAGAGTTCGATCCAAGGTGACTACAACACTGCCCACAATGAAAGTCAGGAAAGTGCCTCCATAAATCCATGCAAAGAATGAGAAAAATAGAAGGTAAAACAAAACTGATGAGTAATAGTATTAAACTTTGCACAAGTCCTGGAAATACAGCACAGTACAACCATGGATCCAATTAGGGGCATCTGGGCTTTTCTTGCCTCTTGAGTTAGAATCAGTTAGAACAGTATTGGTTCACAAAAATTGCATACCTGGCCAAAAAAAGTAGCTCTTGGTAATTATTTCCAAATGGCTGGAGAAAAGAAAGAGGTAACATAAAACATGTGATTGAAGAGTACTGCAGCCTTGGGGCAGAAGGCTGTAAGCAAGATGGTGAGTAGGACTTTCTAGCTCTTGTTCCCCTGCAGAAACATCAATTGGAACAACTATCCATGCATAAAACCACCTTCACAAGAACTAAGGAAACCAGGTAGGAGATTACAGAAAGGATGCACTAAAGAGATAGAAAGGACAGTTGGGGTAGTAGCCCGACCATAGCTGATCAGTAGCCCCAGACTTTGGACTAACCCCAACTCCAGGTTATCCCCCACAGACTCAGGCTCCAGGCCCACCCCAGGGCCAGGGAGCCAAAGGCTCTGGACTGCTTGCAGCACCAGGCTGGTCCCCATGGCCCGAGGATTCAGACCTACCCAAGAACCAGGCCAACCCCTACAGCTCTCATCTCCAAACAGGCACCCACAGACCCACTCTTCAGATTTTCCCCTGCAGCCACACATTACAGCAGACCCACAGCCCAGTCCCTTCCTGGTAGACTCCAGCACTGGATTAGCCCCCATGGACCCAGGCTCCAAGATGACCTCTGTAGACTCAGGTTTCAGGCCAGCACCTGGAGCCCCCAGACAGAGGTCAACCCTAATGTTCCTAGCCTCCAGGCCAACACCCACACATCTAGCCCCTAGGACAAGATTGTTTAAAGAAATAATCACTAAAAAATTCTTAAACCTGGGGAATGATATCAAGGTATAAGGACCAAATGTCTCCAACCAGATTCTATCCAAACAAGACTATAACAAAATGTATTATAATCAAACTATCAAAAATCAAAGACAAAGAGAGAATCCTAAAAGCAGCAAGAGAATAGAAATAAATCACATATATGAGAGTTCCAATAAGGCTAGCAGCATATTTCTTAGCAAAAACCTTACATGGCAGGAGAGAGCAAGATGATATATTCAAAGCCCCAAAGAAAAAAAATCTGCCAACTAAGAATACTGTACTTGCCAAAGCTGTTCTTCACAAATAAAAGTGAGATAAAGACTTTTCCAGACAAATAAAAGCTGACTTGTCTCACAAGAAATCCTAAAGGAAGCTCTTCAGGCTGAAAGAAAGAAAAGAATGCTCATTGTTGTCATGGAAACATGAGAAAGTATAAAACTCACTGCTAAAAGTAAGTACACAGTCAAATTCAGAATATTCTAATACTGCAGTGATGGTATGTAAATCATCTGTGTCTTTAGTATGAAGATTAAATAAATAAGTATTAAAAACAATAGCTATAATAATTTGCTAAGGGATATAGAATTAAAAATATAAATTATGACATCAAAACATAAAATGGGGGCAAGGGGATGGAGTAAAAGTGGAGACTTTTTTCTATGTGATCAAAGTTAAGTTGTTACCAAGTATAAATAGTCTGTTATAAGAGGTTTTATGTAAGCCTAATGGTAGCTACAAAACAAAAACTTATAGTAGTTACACAAAGCAAAAATAAACAAAGTCAAAAATTGTTACAAGAAATGAATTAAGGTCATTATATATTGATAACTCGTAAATTTATCAAGAATATAAAATACTTATAACTGTATAGATACCAAAAATCAGAACTCCAAAATACATGAAACAAACATCAATAGGCTTGAAGGAAGAAGCAGATAGTACTACGATAATTGTTGGAGACTTCAATACCCCACTGCATTTGGCAAATTATATGCCTCATATCGTTTGAATGTGGTTTGGCTTTGCCAAGGCTCCTGTGGAAACTTGATCCTCCATGTAACAGTGCTAAACGGGGGAGCCCACTGGGAGGTATTTGGGTCAGTGGATGGATCTCTCTCTCTCTCGCTTTCTTTTTCACCACATGATCTCTTTGCACATGCCCACACCCCATCCACTTTCTGCCATGAGTGGAAGCAGCATGAGGGAGGTCCTCACTAGATGCAGCTGCTCAATCTTGAACCTTGAAGTCACCAGAATCATGGGCCAAGTAAACCTCTTCTCTTTATAAATTACCCAGTCACAGGTAGTCTGTTACAGCAACACTAAATGGACTTAAACACTCACTTTCAATAATAGATAGAACATCTAGACAGAAGATCAATAAAGAAATAGAGGACTTGAAAAACACTGTAAATCAACAAGACCTAACAGACATATAGAAAATACTCCACCGAGGCCGGGCGCAGTGGCTCACGCCTGTAATCCCAGCACTTTGGGAGGCCGAGGCGGGCTGATCACGAGGTCAGGACATTGAGACCATCCTGGCTAACACAGTGAAACCCCGTCTCCACTAAAAAATACAAAAAAAAAGAATTAGCCAGGCGTGGTGGCGGGCGCCTGTAGTCCCAGCTACTTTGGAGTCTGAGGCAGGAGAATGGCGTGAACCCGGGAGGCGGAGCTTGCAGTGAGCCGAGATCTGCGCCACTGCACTCCAGCCTGGGCGACGGAGCGAGACTCCATCTCAAAAAGAAAAAAAAAAGAAAATACTCCACCGAACAATTGCAAAATACACAAAGCACGTGGATCATGTGTCAGGGTAGGCCATAAAACAAGTTTCAATAAATGTAAAAAGATAAAGTTATGTAAATTGTAAATTATCTTCTCTGACAAATACAGAATGAAACTAAAAATCAATAACAGAAGAAAAACTGGAAAATTTACAAATATGTAGAAATTAACACAATCTTAAGCAGCCTATAGGTCAAATAAAAAATTACAAGGGATATTAGAAAATGTTTTGAGCCAAATGAAAATGAAAACATGATATACCCAAATTATGAATGTAGTCAAATCACTGCTCAGGCCAGGCATGGTGACTCATGCCTGTAATCCCAGCACTTTGGGAGGCCAAGAAGGGCAGATCACCTGAGGTCAGGAGATTGAGACCAGCCTGGCCAACATGGTGAAACCCCGCCTCTACTGAAAATACAAAAATTAGCCGGGTGTGGTGGCAGGAGCCTGTAATCCCAGTTACTTGGGAGGCTGAGGCAGGAGAATCTCTTGAACTTGGGAGGCAGAGGCTGGAGTGAGCCGAGATTGCGCCACTGCACTCCAGCCTGGGTGACAGAGCAAGACTCCGTCTCAAAAAAAAAAAAAATTACAAACTATTTTATGCCAACAAGTTAGATAACCTAGATGAAATCAGTAAATTCCTAGAAACACACATCTATCAAAATTGACTCGAGAATAGAAAATCTGAATAGACCTATAACAAGTGAAGTAATTCAATCAGTAATCAAAACTTACCACCACCAACAAAAAAGTTCAGGACCAGATAGCTTCTCTGATTAATTCTACCAAACATTTAAAGAAGGATTCACACCTAATGATATAATCATATAGTTTTTGTTTAATTTTGTTTATGTGATTTATCACATTTATTGACTTGTGTATGTTAAATCATCCTTGCATCCCTGATATAAAACCCACTTGATCATGATGCATTATCTTTTTCATATGCTGTTGGATTCAGTTAGCTAGTATTTTGTTGGGGATTTTTGCATCTATATTCAGGGATATTGATTTGTAGTTTGTTTGTTTTCTTGTGTCATCTCCTTTTGGTATTAGGGTGATACTGGCTTCATAGACTGATTTATGGAGGATTCCCTCTTTCTCTATCTTTTGGAATAGTTTCAGTAGGATTGATACCAGTTCTTCTTTGAATGTCTGATAGATTTCAGCTGTTAATCCATCTGGTTCTGGATTCTTTTTTTGTTGGCAGTGTTTTTTTTTTTTTTTTTTTTTTTATCACTGATCAATCTTGCTGCTTGTTATTGGTCTGCTCAGGGTTTCTATTTCTTCCTGATTTAGTCTAGGAGGGTTGTATATTTCCAGGAGTTTATCCATCTCCTCTAGACTTTCTAGTCTGTGCATGTAAAGGTGTTTATAGTAGCCTTGAATGACCTTGTGTATTTCTGTGGTATTGGTTGTACTATCTCCAGTTTCATTTCTACTTGAGCTTATATGAATCTTTTCTCTTCTTGGTTAATCTCACTAATGGTTATCAACTTTGTTTATCTTTTCAAAGAACCAGCTTTTCATTTCATTTATCTTTTGTATTTTTTGTTTCATTTAGTTCTCTTCCATCTTTGTTATTTCTTTTCTTCTGGTGGGTTTCAGTTTAGTTTGTTCTTGTTTCTCTAGTTCCTTCAGGTATGACATTAGGTTTTCTATTTGTGCTCTTTCAGACTTTTGACGTAGGCATTTAATGCTATAAACTTTCCTCTTAGCACCAGTTTTGCTGTATTCCAGAAGTTTTGATAAGTTGTGCCATTGTTCTCATTCATTTCAAAGAATTTTTAATTCCTATCTTGATTTCATTGTTAACCACCAAATCATTCGAGAACAGATTATGTAATTATCATGTATTTATATCATTTTAAGTGTTCTTTCTGGAGTTGCTTTCCAGTTTTATTCCACTATGGTCTGAGAAAATACTTGATATGATTTCAATTTCGTTAAATTTGTTGAGACTTGTTTTGTAACCTATCATAGGTTATCTTGGAGAATGTTCCATGTGCTGGTGAAAAAAAAAGTATATCCTGCAGTTGTTGGGAAGAATGTTTTGCAATTATCTGTTAAGTCCATTTGTTCTAGGGTATAGTTTAAGTCCATTATTTCTTTGTTGACTTTCTGTCTTGATGATCTGTCTAGTGCTGTAAGTGGAGTATTGAAGTCCCCCACTATATTTGTACTGCTGTTTATCTCATTTCTTAGGTCTAGTAGTAATTGTTTTACAAATTTGGAAGCTCCAGTGTTAGGTGCATATAAATTTAGGATCATAATATCTTCCTGTTTGACTAATCCTTTTATCATTATATATAAATCCAGCATTCCTTTATAATAAAAACCTTCAACAAAATAAGCATAGAAGGGACATATCTTAAAGTAATAAAAGCCATATATGACAAACCCATACTCAACATCATATTGAATAGGGAAAAGCTGAAAGCATTCCCCCTGAGAACAGGAACAAGACAAGGATGCCCACTTTTACTGCTTCTACTTAACATAGTACTGGAAGTGCTGGCCAGAGCAATCAGACAAGAGAAAGAAATAAAGGGCATCCAAACTGGAAAAGAGGAAGTCAAACTGTTGCTGTTCACTGATGATATAATTCTATACCTAGAAAACCTTAAAGACTCATCTGAAAAGCTCCTAGACCTAACAAATGAATTCAATAAAGTCTCAGGATACAAAATAAATGTACATAAATCAGTAACATTGCTATACACCAAGAGTGACCAAGCTAAGAATCAAATTAAGAATTCAATTCAGCCAGGCACGGTGGCTCGTGTCCACAATCCTCAGCACTTTGGGAGGCTGAGGCGGGTAGATCACCTAAGGTCGTGAGTTTGAAACCAGCCTGGCCAACATGGCAAAACCCACTCTTTACTAAAAATACAAAAATTAGCCGGGCACATTGGTGGGCACCTGTAATCCCACCTACTCAGGAGGCTAAGGCAGGAGAATCACTTGAACCTGGGAGGCAGAGGTTGCAGTGAGCTGAGATTGCGCCATTGCACTCCAGCCTGGGTGACAGAATGAGACTCTGTCTCAAAAAAAAAAAAAAAAAATTCAACCCCTTTTACAACTGCAAAAGTAAAACAAAATACTTAGGAATATATTTAACCAAGGAGGTGAAAGATCTCTACAAGGAAAACTACAAAACACTACTGAAAGATTCATAGATGACATGAACAAATGGAAACACGTCCCACACTCACGGATGGGTAGAATAAATATTGTGAAAATGACCATACTGTCCAAAGCAATCTACAGATTCAATGCAATTCCCAACAAAATACCATCATCATTCTTTATAGAACCAGAAAAAGCAATCCTGAAATTCATATGGAACCAAAAAAGAACCTGCATAGCCAAAGCAATACTAAGCAAAAGGAACAAATCTGGAGGCATCACATTACCCAACTTCAAATTATACTACAAGGCTAAAGTCACCAAAACAGCATGGTACTGGTATAAAAGTAGGCACATAGACCAATGGAATAGAACAGAGAACACATAAATAAAGCCAACATACTTACAGCCAACTGATCTTCAACAACACAAACAAAAACATAAATTGGGGAAAGGACACTCTATTCAATAAGTGGTGCCGGGAAAACTGGCAAGCCACACGTAGAAGAATGAAACTGAATCCTCATCTCTCACTTATACAAAAGTCAACTCAAAATGGCTTAAATCTAAGAAAACTTAGACTTAAATCTAAGACATGAAACCATAAAAATTTTATGAATGAAACTGAATCATCATCTCTCACTTATACAAAAGTCAACTCAAAATGGCTTACATCTAAGAAAACTTAGACTTAAATCTAAGACCTGAAGCCATAAAAATTTTAGAAGATAACATCAGAAAAAGTCTTCTAGACATTGGCTTAAGCAAAGAATTCTTAACTATGACCCCAAAAGCAATGCAACAAAAACAAAAATAAATACATGGCACCTAATTAAACTAAAAAGCTTCTACAAAGTGAAAGAAATAATCAGCAGAGTAAACAGACAACCCACAGATTGGGAGAAAGTATTTGCAAATTATGCTTTTGACAAAGGACTAATATCCAAAATCTACAAGAACTCAAACAAATCAACAGTAAAAAATAATAATAATTCCATGAAAAAGTGGGCAAAGGACATGAATAGACAATTCTCAAAAGAAGATATACAAACATCCAACAAAGTGAAAAAAATGCTCAACATCACTAATTATCAGGGAAATACAAATTAAAACCACAATGAGATATCACCTTTCTCTTGCAAGAATAGCCATAATTAAAAAGTCAAAATACAATAGATGTTGGCATGGATGTAGTGGAAAGGTAACACATCTACACTGCTGGTAGGAATGTAAACTAGTACAACCACTATGGAAAACAGTATGGAAAAACTAGTTTTCCACTGTGGAAAACACAGGTTTTTTGTTTTTTTTTGTTTTTGTTTTTTAATTTTATTTATTTATTTATTTATTTGTTGAGACAGAGTCTCACTCTGTTGCCCAGGCTAGAGTGCAGTGGCACCATCTTGGCTCACTGCAAGCTCCACCTCCCAGGGTGAACGCCATTCTCCTGCCTCAGCCTCCTGAGTAGCTGGGACTACAGGCACCCGCCACCATGCCCAGCTAATTTTTTGTATTTTTTAGTAGAGACAGGGTTTCACCGTGTTAGCCATGATGGTCTTGATCTCCTGACCTCATGATCTGCCTGCCTTGGCCTCCCAAAGTGCTGGGATTACAGGCGTGAGCCACTGTGCCAGGCTGGAAAACAGTTTTAAAGGACCAAAAGTAGAACTACCATTCGATCCAGCAATCCTGCTATTGGGTAACTACCCAAAGGGAAATAAGTCACTATATGAAAAAAGATACATGCACACACATGCATATTGATAGCAGCACAATTTGCAATTGCAAAGATATGGAATCAACCTAAGTGCCCATCAACCAATGAGTGAATAAAGAAAACGTAGTATATATACACCATGGAATACTACTCAGACATAAAAAGGAATAAAATAATGTCTTTTGCAGCAACTTGGGTGGAGTTGGGGGCCATTATTTTAAGTGAAGTAACTCAAGAATGGAAAATCAAATATCATATGTTCTCCCTTATAAGTGGGAGTTAAGATATGAGGATGCAAATGAATAAGAATGATATAATGGACTTTGGGGACTCAGAGGGGAAGAGTGGGAGAGGCATAAGTGATAAAAGACCACATGTTGGGTACAGTGTACACTGCTCAGGTGACAGGTACACCAAAATCTCAGAAATTACCACTAAAGAATTTATCCATGTAAGCAAAAACTACCCGTACCTCCAAAACTATTGAAATAAAAATACAAATTGAAAAACAATTAATATCTATCCTTCTCAAGCTTTTCCAAAAAATTGAAGAGGAGGGAACACTTTCTAACTTATTCTATAAGGACAGCATTACCCTGATATGAAAACCAGGCAAAGATATTCTAAGAAAAGAAAGCTACAGACCAATATCCCTTATGAATAAAGATGCAAAAATCCACAACAAAATGCTAGCAAATGAAATCCAACAGCATATTAAAAGGATTTTATACCATATCTAAGTGGAATTCATCCCAGGAAAGCAAGGATGGTCCAACATTAGAAACTCAATGTATTATATGACATTAATAGGATATAGGTGTGTGGGGGCGAGGAGAAATTCAGGATCATCTCAACTGCAGAAAGTGCATTCAACAAAATCTGCCACACTTTCATGATAAAAATCCTCAGGCCAGGCGTGGTGGCTCACACCTGTAATCCCAGCACTTTGGGAGCCTGAGGTGGGTGGATCACGAGGTCAGGGGTTCTAGACCTCCTGAGACCAGGCTGGTCAACATGGTGAAACCCCGTCTCTATGAAAAAAAAAAAAAAAAAATTAGCCGGGCGTGGTGGCAGGTGCCTGTAGTCCCAGCTACTCAGGAGGCTGAGACAGAAGAATCACTTGAATCCGAGACGTGGAGGTTGCAGTAAGCCAAGATCGAGCCATTGCACTCCAGCCTGGGTGACAAAGCTAGACTTTGTCTCAAAAGAAAAAAAAATCCTCATATAAAATTACAAATTGAAGGGGAATTCCTTAACATAAAATAAGGGCATTTATGAAAAACCCATAGTCAAAATCATATTCACTGGTTAAAGACTAAAACTTTCTCCTAAGATCAGGAACAAAACAAGGAGGACCCCTTTTACCACTTTCATTTAACATTGTACTGGAAGTTCTAGCCAGAGAAATCAGAAATGAAAAATAAATAAGAAGCATCGAAAGATCTGTATTCACTGACAACCCTAGATATAGACAATCCCAGAGAAACCACTACTACAGCTGATAAACAAATTCAGCAAAGGTACAAGCTGAACACAAAAATCACATGTGTTCTTAGAAAGGTGCAGTGAATAATTTAAAAACTAAATTAAGACAATTCCATTTATAATAGCATAAAAATGGTAAAAAAAAAAAACACCTCAAATTAAATGTTATCAAGGAAGTGAAAGTATTACACAATGAAAACTACAAACCATTGCTGAAAGAAATTAAAGAATACCTAAATAAATGGAAATATGCCTTGTGTTCATGGATTGGAAGACTTGATATTGCCACAGTGGCAATACTTAAACAGATCTAGTTTCAATACAATCTATGTCAAAATTTGAATAGTCTTTTTGCAGAAATGGAAAAGCTAATTATCAAATATGTAAGGAATTGCAAAAGATCTCGAACAGCTAAGACAGTATTATTGAAAAAGAAGAGTAAAGTTGTAGGACTCACACTTTCCAATTTCAAAACTTATTACAAAGTTAACAATAATCAAAACAGTGTGGCCCTGTTTATCCTTATGGATAAACATATAGATGAGAAAAATAGAATTGTGATTCCAGAAATAAGCCCATGCATTTGTGGTGATTAATTTTTGACAGGGTGCAAAGACCATTCAATGGGGAAAGAATAGTCTCTTCAACAGATAGTGCTTGGACAAGCAAATAGCCATGTGCAAAAGAATGAAGGTGAACCCTTATTTCATACCATATAGAAAAACTGACTCAAAATGTATCAAAGACCTAAATGCAAGAGCTAAATCTACAAAACTCTTAGAAGAAAACCTATGGTTAAATCTTCCTGATCTTGAATCTGAGATTAGGTTCTCAGATACAGATTAGGTACATACATGTTCTTAGACATGACCCGAAAAGCATGAACAACAAATTAAGAAATATATAAATTGGGCTCCATCAAAATTTAAAACTTTTGTACACCAAATGATATTATTAAGAAAGTTTAAAAATAACCTACAGAATGGGAGAAAAAAATTGCAAATCTCTAAATGATGTGTCTATATAAAGAACTTTAACTACTCAACAATAGAAAGACAAACAACCCAATTAAAATAAAATGGTCAAAGAAATTATATAGGTATTTCTGCAAAGAAGACCTACAAATGGCCAAGAAGCACATGAAAAGATGTTCAATACTATTAGTTATTAGAGAAATACAAATCAAAACCACGATGAGATACCACTTCACTACCAGGATGGCTATAATTAAAAAAAAAATTAAACACCAAGTGTTGATGAAGACGTGGAGTAAATCATACATGGCTAGTGATGATGATGTTTGTGGAAAGCAGTTTGGCAGTGGTCAAAAAGTTGAACATAGAATTACTATATGACCCAGCAATTTCACTCCTAGGTATATACCCCAAAGAAATGAAAACAAGTTCTCAAACAAATACATGTACATACATCTTCAAAAGAGCTCTCTTCAAAATAGCCAAAAGTTGGAAACAACCCAGATGTCCGTCAACAGAGGAATGTATAAACAAATTATGATATACACATATAGTGGAATATTATGCAGCCATAAAAAGAAGTGGAGTACTGATAAATGTTATAACATGAATGAACCTCAAAAACGTTATGCTAAATGAAAGAAGTCAGGCCCACAAAAAATTATACAGGGTTATTGTATAATTTCATTTATATGAAATATCCGGGACAGGTAAACCCATAAAACAGATTGGTGGTTGACAGAGACAGAACGAGAGGACAGGTGGGATTTGACTGCTTACATGGTTTTATTTTGTAGTGATGAAAATATTTTGAAACTAAACAGAGGTGGTACTTCTATAACATTGTAAATATGCTCAGTGCCACCGAATTGTTCACTGTAAAATGGTTAACTTTATGTTATGTGAATTTTACCTCAATTTTTTTATAAAAGCAAGACAAAATTATTTGCTTTATTATAAACATAAAAAATTCAAAAGAGTTTGCTTTTTAAAAAAAGTCACCATTTACTGGTACCAAAATGGATATATAGACCAATGGAACAGAACAGAAGCGTCAGAAATAATGTCACACATCTATAACCATCTGATCTTTGACAAACCGGACAAAAACAAGCAATGGGGAAAGGATTCCCTATTTAATAAATGGTGTTGGGAAAACTGGCTAGCCATATGCAGAAAACCAAAACTGGACCCCTTCCTTACACCTTCTACAAAAATTAACTCAAGATGGATTAAAGACTTAAATGTAAGACATAAAACCCTAAAAACCCTAGAAGAAAACCTAGGCAATACCATTCACAACATAGGCATGAGCAAAGACTTCATGACTAAAACACCAAAAGCAATGGCAACAAAAGCCAAAATTGACAAATGGGACTTAATTAAACTAAAGAGCTTCTGCAGAGCAAAAGAAACTGTCATCAGACTGAACAGGCAACCTACAGAATGGGAGAAAATTTTTGCAATCTATCCTTCTGACAAAGGGCTAATATCCAGAATCTACAAGGAACTTAAACAAATTTACAAGTAAAAAAACAAACAACCCCATCAAAAAGTGGGCAAAGGATATGAACAGACACTTCTCAAAAGAAGACATTTATGTGGCCAAAAAACATATGAAAAAAAGCTCATCATCACTGGTCATTAGAGAAATGTGAATCAAAACCACAATGAGATACCAAAACCATAATGAGATTGCCAGCTAGAATGGCAATCATTAAAAAGTCAGGAAACAAGAGATGCTGGAGAGGATGTGGAAAAATAGGGATGCTTTTACACTGTTGGTAGAAGTGTGAATTAGTTCAACCATTGTGGAAGACAGTGTAGCGATTCCTCAAGGATCCAGAAGCAGAAATACCATTTGACCCAGCCATCCCATTACTGGGTATATACCCAAAGGATTATAAATCATTTTACTATAAAGACATATGGAAATGTATGTTTATTGCAGCACTGTTCACAATAGCAAAGACTTGGAACCAACCCAAATGCCCATCAGTGACAGACTGGATAAAGAAAATGTGGTATATATACACCATGGAATACTATGCAGTCATAAAAAAGGATGAGTTCACATCCTTTGCAGGGACATGGATGAAGCTAGAAACCATCATTCTCAGCAAACTTACACAGGAACAGAAAATGAAACACCCCATGTTCTCAGTCATTAAGTGGGAGTTGAACAATGAGAACACATGGACACAGGGAGGGCAACATCACACACTAGGGCCTGTCAGTGGGGGTGGGGGGCTAGGGGAGGGATAGCATTAGGAGAAATACCTAATGTTGATGATGGGGTGATGGGTGCAGCAAACCACCATGGCACGTGTATACCTATGTAACAAACCTGCACGTTCTGCATACGTATCTCAGAACTTAAAGTATATATATATATATGTCTGTGTGTGTGTGTGTGTATATATACAGTCACCATTGAAACTAATAAGAAAATTTTATCGCGTGGCTAGAAACAGGTAAATTTTACAGAGCAACTTTCCTTTATGATGGAAATAATCAACCAGAAAATTGAAATAAGGAAAAAGATTCTATTTGCAATGTCAGAAAAACAAGAAAATACCTAGGAATAAACATAATAAGATGGGTTCAAGGTCTGGATGAATGTGATGTCATGTTCCTGATTGAGGAAAAATCAAACAAAAGTTGAGGAAGCCGTGGGGAGGCAGTGGGTACACAGGGCCAGTCCCTCCTCCTGCCCCCACAGAGAACCTGCTCTGTGTTCTCCTCCTTGGGGAGATATACCTCAGCATCATTTATACTTTACTATGTTCCTGGCTAAGTGAAATGTTTCAAGTGATTCCAACAGCAAATGTGTCAGACCCTATTCAAGGCACTGGGATGCACCAACTCTGACCACACAGAGCAGGGGGTGGGGATATGGAGTTGTCGGGAGGGTGAGAGGATTACATTTTAAACGTAGGTCAAGGTATGTGAAGGAAAAATACAAAATCCCATTTATTTGCATGTATTATTTTATTCCTCTCATTCAAAACAGTAATAGTCAAAAGAGTACTCTATATATATATTTTTTTATGAAACTTAAGAAATACTGGTCAGGGCCAGGCGTGGTGGCTCATGCCTGTAATCCCAGCACTTTGGGAGGCAGAGGCGGGTGGATCACGAGGTCAGGAGATCGAGACCATCCTGGCTAACACAGTGAAACCCCGTCTCTACTAAAAATACAAAACCAAAATTAGATGGGCGTGATGGCAGGCACCTGTAGTCCCAGCTACTTGGGAGACTGAGGCAGGAGAATGGTGTAAACCGCAGAGCTTGCAGTGAGCCGAGGTCACACCACTGCACTCCAGCCTGGGCAACAGAGCGAGATTCCATCTAAAAAAAAAAAAAAAAAAAAAAAAAAAAAACTAATAAATAAAAGTTTAAAAGTTAGCCATGTTACCATCCCCTAGAAATGGTTATAAAGCATCATATATTTTTTTCTCAAAAATGTCCTAACAAAAGTGCTTTTGAGGCTGATTTTGGGGGAGTCCTTTGTATAAAACTTGAGCCAGTTCATAATTTCTCTTGGGTGAAATTTAAAAGAGGTGACAATTGAGGAAGTTGCTGTTCCCATAAGGATCACATGAGGACAATCCCAGGAAGCCGGGCTGCGAAACCAGAGACATTGGGTACAGCCCACTGGAGCATCAGCCTCACCACAGGGGACACTGGTCTCCAGGGATAGGAAGTGTGTGGAGGGGGTGGGAAGGAGGAATAGCAGTGCCCACAGGGTTTCCAGGGCCAAGGGGAGGCCCTCAAGGGGCCTGGGATGAGGACTGTTTACCAACCAATATTAAAGTATTTTAATATTTTAATAACCAGTGCAACCACACCAGTACATGTCAGCTAAACATCAGCCGTGGCCACAACAGTATTATTTCAATAATTAGGATGTCCACTTCCATGCAATAGTCAAAACTTTGATTTTCTCTACTTCCCCACCTCAGACCTGCTTCAAACTGGGAAGGAAGCTCACTGAGTATGTCTATCTGGGGGAAGAAAGGCATGAAAGAGAGAAGAAGAACAGAAAAGGCCCTATTTAATCTGATGTTACAGAATGTTCACAACCGGCTCGATCCCTGAAAGATTCCTATTGAGAGATCCATAGTGATTTCCCATTTTGCACACCCAGTTATGTCTCAAGATACAAGCAATGTGACTCTCCCTGCTGACTCCTTTCAGGTACCACTTCCAGCATCTGCCCCTGGAGGTACAACCCACAGCCTCTCCGCTGGTGCCCCTCAACTCTTGGTCAGGGTCCCTTCAGCACAGCTCCACCTCAATTACCTCCTAGACTGTACTTGACTCATGGGACCCCCTTGTCATGCAAATGATGAAAAGTGTAGGCACCCACACCTCTTTCCTCTCTTCTTACCAAGGTTCCTGGTTCCTCTCAGTGTCTTGGACCTGTGGTTTTCACAGGCAGCGGTCCAACATTTGCTTCTTAATTTGCTCCTAGAATCCAGGGAGATGATACAAGCTCACAGAATAGTCTCCTTACAGGCCCTGCTGCCAGGCAGGGATGTGGGAGAGTAAATATTCAACCGCACCCAACAACATTCTCCTGAGAAATCTCCCTATTCAACCATTCAATGCAAGTGTCTTATATCCTTGAATGGATCTTGAACCAGAGTTCTGTCACAAAACTATTCACCAATTCATCTGCAAAATCCAAGAAGATGATTAAGCATCATTTTTATAATGACTAAGAACTTGACATCTTTTGTTTCATTCTTTTTTTTTTTTTTTTTGAGACGGAGTCTCGCTCTGTCGCCCAAGCTGGAGTGCAGTGGCGCTATCTCGGCTCACTGCAAGCTCCGCCTCCCAAGTTCACACCATTCTCCTGCCTCAGCCTCCCGAGTAGCTGGGATTACAGGCGCCGGCCACCACGCCCAGCTAATTTTTGTATTTTTAGTAGAGACGGGGTTTCACCATGTTAGCCAGGATGGTCTCGATCTCCTGACCTCGTGATCCGCCCGCTTCGGCCTCCCAAAGTGCTGGGATTATAAGCCTGAGTCACAGCACCAGCCTGTTTTGTTCTTAAAATAGAAGTCATCACATGTCATTAAATATTCCACAATATTCTGTTTAGGGTTGAGTATTATTCTAGTCCCCTTTTGATGGACATTTAGATTGCTTCCAGTTTGAGGTTATTAGAAATAAGCTGTGACAGTTTTATAGCCAGGTATTTCTGTATATTTACTTTTTTTTCTTTTTTGAGACGTAGTCTTGCTCTGTCGCCCAGGCTGGAGTGCAGTGGCGCGATCTCGGCTCACAGCAAGCTCTGTCTCCCGAGTTCACGCCATTCTCCTGCCTCAGTCTCCTGAGTAGCTGGGACTACAGGTGCCCACCACCACGCCCGTCTAATTTTGTTTTTGTATTTTTAGTACAGACGGGGTTTCACCATGTTAGCCAGAATGGTCTTGATCTCCTCACCTCGTGATCTGCCCGCCTCGGTCTCCCAAAGTGCTGGGATTACAGGCGTGAGCCACCGCACAGGGCCTGTATATTTACTCTGTTAGGGGAAATTCCTAGATATCTAATTTCTACCAAATTTTCAATGGGTATAAAAGACACTTGAAAATGTACTGCTTATTGTCATATTGTCCTCTGTTCCTCTGTGAAGATTTAGATATTTATATTAACAACAGCACTATATGAGTGATTGATTCCCCAGAAACCGGGATTTTTATTTTTCACTTTTTTTTTTTTTTTGATATGGAGTCTCGCTCTGTCGCCCAGGCTGGAGTGCAGTGGCGCGATCTCGGCTCACTGCAAGCTCCGCCTCTGGGTTCACGCCATTCTCCTGCCTCAGCCTCCCGAGTAGCTGGGACTGCAGGCGGCTGCCACCACGCCTGGCTAATTTTTTGTATTTTTTAGTAGAGACGGGGTTTCACCGTGTTAGCCAGGATGGTCTTGATCTCCTGATCTCATGATCCGCCCGCCTCGGCCTCCCAAAGTGCTGGGATTACAGGTGTGAGCCACAGCGCCCAGCCTATTTTTCACTTTTTAAAAAATCATGACAGGCAAGAGAGATATCTCATCGTGCTTTCCAATTTGCACATGAAAAATGTGTAACCCCAATGATAGAATGGTCTTGATGTCACCTAAAATAAAACTAAAACAAAGTTAGCAAGACAAGCAAATCACCCTCACATGCAAACTGGCATGTGAGATACAACAGACATCTTGATATGGGAGGTGGCTTAGAGTTACCAGCCTCAGGAGAGAGGAGCTCTATTGCACACCATTAAGTAGGAAATATTGACTCTAACAAGCAGAATTTTAAAGTGGGATATTTTATGCCTTAACATCTTTAATAGTTTACTTTAGGCTCAAGAGTTATCTATTATTAGTATTCTGTCCATTTACCTAGGCTGTTAGAAAAACTCAGGTTTTATCAGTCATACTTGGTAATAGCCTATTCTTTCATAATCCTAGAAGCAATTAATGTTACTCCAGAAATGAATGATTTGCATAATAACAGTTGTCTGTCACTTTCATTTTTCTAAAATTTATTTTGCTCGCTTTATTCAATAAAACAAAAATACTCAGAGTTTATCAGTATCATAATTTCTAGGCTCTAGAACAGTGTTTTTGATTGGTAAAATCTGCCTTAATACAAAAATCAAACATACAGTCATCCATTAATATTTGGTCAATAGTTCCAATAAGGTCTCATTTGTGAAACAATTCTAAGAAGCATAATAGTTGCAACTTTTTCCTAATGGTATTCACATCACAGTAAAAATACCTGCAAGCTATGGTGTTTAATTTCGAATAAGGGAAATGAAAGATGCCCTCTATTGTTGCTACAGGCTGAACATCATGCAGGTAAGTGAATTTTTAAAGGAAATGCTCTTCATGAGCTAGATTAGTGAAATTTATCACAACAAAACCATAAAAATACATGAAATTTGTTACAGTTCTCATTATTTTGCTCTATCCTGTTGTTTCATGGTAAAATTTGCAGGTTGACTGTTCAACAAGTAATTACTAAACACAGAAAATTTATTTGGAAGACAGCAGTAAAAAAAGGAAACTTCAAGTATCACCCGCTATTCCCATAGCCTGAGCAATCAAGGATGCCTATGTCATCATCCCCAGGCTCACTTATATTCCATTATCACCTAAGCAAGGGTATTTTTTTAAAATTATTCTTTAAAAACTTTTTGACCCTATTTTGATTTTGAAATTATAAAACATATACCAAAAGTTGTATAAGAATTCATTTTGCAGAGCTCTTGATACCTCATCAAATCCCGCAAGCTTCGCCCACTTGGAATTTTCTAAACATTTCTTTGCAGGCTGCTTACTTCTCCTTTGTTTTTCTCTTGTTTAAATCCTTCACAGAAATCTCGCATGGCTGGAACTATGGACACAAAGAGAAAGAAAGAGCCCTTGAATATCAAAAGCTTTCCTTACTACTTCTCAGGAAGAGATTACCAGTACAAAGAGAGAGTAAAATTCAATACATTTTATTCATATTTGCTGAGAAATACATTGAAGACTCGGAAGGATCACCGGTAAATTCAAAGCCCATAACAATCAGGGACCTAGACAATGCTTCCTTATCCCACTTAGGAATAATCTGCTTACCTGGGGTTTACTTGACTGGGTTCCCCAAAGTCTACAGAGTACGGACCACTCGGTAAAATAACACTAATCCACACTAACCCATTCTGGAACCTCAAGTCTGTCCCTGAGGTCAGTGTGACCGGTAGTGTTACTGATTGAGAGACAGTGTTAAGTGTGAAAGGCAGACCACAAGGTACTCTGATTCGTTCTAACACGTTGGTGAGGTATTCCCTGTTTCTTTTTTACAATTTGAAAAGTATTTATTCAGTTCCTACTCCATGGAAGACATTATCAGCAATTAATACAGTAGAGTAATATATACCTCCTGACAGATCGAGACTATGGTGGCTAACACGGTGAAACTCCATCTCTACAAAAAAAAAAAAAAAAATACAAAAAAAAAAAATTTAGCCAGGCGTGGTGGCGGGCGCCTGTAGTCCCAGCTACTCCGGAGGCTGAGGCAGGAGAATGGCGTGAACCCGGAGGCGGAGCTTGCTGTGAGCCAAGATCGCGCCACTGCACTCACTCCAGAGGGAGACTCTGTCTCAAAAAAAAAAAAAAAAAAAAAAAGATCTACCTCCCTAAGGAACTTGAAATCTAAGTGGGGGTAGGAGGGTTGGAGAGTGGGTTGAGGCGAAGATGCAGTGGATTCGGCAAGCCCATAATAACCACCTAACCAGACCTCAAAGCCGCAACAAAAGGAGACGGTTCACAATACGGGAGGAAGCATGGCCAGGTCGGCTGTCCCGGAAACTGCACAAATCTGATGACACCAAAATTGATGCCTAAGAGGGCCAATTATGTTGTCACAAGGATGAACCAAACAAGAGGTTATCCTAACTGTTCTGCTCGTGGTATTCATCAGTCTTGGAACCTGGGTCAAGCTCTGTGGTCTGGCCGGTCTCAGCTTCCTGAAGTTCTCTCCAGGTAGAGAAAATGGGGAAAGTACTCTTTTCAGAAGGAACAATGTTAAGTACACGTTTGGGAATTGAATATGAAGACCACTTTGGAAAAAATCTTGAAATTTGGCCATTATTTCTATCAGCTGTACTCAACCAAGGGAAATTTTGCCGCCTCGGGACATTCAGCAATGTCTGGAGACATTTTTATTTGTTACAACTTTTGGGGGGAGGTGGTGCAGAAGGTCTGAAGAAGAGAATGGAGAGAAAGTATGTGTAATACAGAAATAAATTGATGGAGAGATAATATGTCCTTAGATATCCTATCAACTGGACATACTCTACTAGACAATGATAGAAAACTTAAAAATTTAAGAATGATGAACTAATAAATCAGAGACTTTAAGAACTTTAATTTTCAGGAAATTACCTAATTAGAAACCACTTAAAAATTAGAAGAAAATAAAAGGCTGTTACATGTTCAAATTTCTCTTTGTCAATAAATGCCCCAGTTACAATTTGGGCAGATTAAAAGTCAGAACCTGGAAGAAAAGAAACCAAGAACAGACTCTCCTGTGCATAAGGAATGAAGCTGAAGTGTGGCTCGGAAAGAAGAAAAGATAGAAATCACAAAAGTATTTTGGAGGAAATATAAATAAGACAGATCTGGAGAATCTGTTAAAGAGCCAAGAGAGAAAAATACAGGTTTACATCCCAGTAATATGCTTCACTTTAAAGGCAATGGGATTCCCAAGTAAGGATAGCATTATACTTTATTTTCAACAAAATACCTTTATTCTGTTTACACCATTTCTTTAAATGCTCTGGTTTTCATATAGAATGTCTGAACATCTGGTGTGCCTGGGACTGAGGTTATACTCAGGGTGCAGGACTATCGGCAGTAAGATCTGGACAGTGCCAGACAAGCTGGGAGTAAGCAAACTCACTGTATCTTCGTGGGCTTCGATGCTTCACTTTCTTATATGCTAAGCATTTCTTATTTTCATTTATTTTTTAATTTCTCATTGTGATTTTAAAAACACATACAGGCCAGGCGTGGTGGCTCACGCGGTAATCCCAGCACTTTGGGAGGCCGAGGTGGGCGGATCACCTGAGGTCAGGAGTTCGAGACCAGCCTGGCTAACACGGTGAAAAACCCCATCTCTACGAAAAACTACAAAAAATTAGCTGGGCGTGGTGGCAGGCACCTGTAGTCCCAGCTACTCGGGAGGCGGAGGCAGGAGAATGGCGTGAACCCAGGCAGCAGAGCTTGCAGTGAGCCGAGATCGCACCACTGCACTCCAGCCCAGGCAACAGAGTGAGACTGTCTCAAAAAAATTTTAAAAATATTAAAAATTAAAAAAAAATATATTTTAAAACACATATAAAATTTACCATTTCAACCACTTTTGAAGTGCACAGTTTAGTAGTGTTCACTGTATGCACATTGTTGTGTAACAAATTCCCAGAACTTTTTAATCTTGCAAACCTGAAACTAAACCAGTTGAACAACATCTCCCCATTTCTCCATGTCCCCAGTCTCTGGCAATCACCATTTTAGTTTCTGTTTCTGTGAGTTTGTCTATTTTTGAAACCGCATATAAATGTAATCATACAATACTTGTCTTTTTGTGATTGGCTTATTTCACTTAGTACAATATTCTCAAGGTTCATTCATGTCGTAGCATGTGACAGAATTTTCTTCTTTGTTAAGGTCAAATAGCATTCCATTGTATGTATAGTCCGCATTTTCTTTATTCATCTTTTAATAGACATTTGGGTTGCTTCCAACTCTTGGTTTTTGTGAATAATGCTGCAATTAACACGGGTATGCAGATAACTCTTTGACATAATTATTTTAGTTCTTTTGCATACATATCCAGAAGTGAGATTCCTGGATCATATAGTAGTTCTATTTTTAATTATTTGGGGAACCTCAGATCATTTTTCCATAGCAGCTGCACCATTTTTTCATTCCTACCAACAGTGCACAAGGGTTCCAGTTTCTCCTCCTCCTTCCAATATTTTTTGTTTGCTGTTTTTTTGTAGTAACCATCCTAATGGGCAGGAGATCACTCATTGTAGTTTTAATTTGATTAAAGGCACTGAACATGTTTTTTTATGTTTGTACTTCTTCTTGTGAGGAATGTCTATTCAAGTTCTTGGCCCATTTTTTTAACAGATTGTCTTTTGTTGTTGATTTGTAGTGGTTCTCTATAGACAAGTATTCTGGATATTAACCCCTTTTAGATATAATTTGCAAATATTTTCTCTCATTTCACAGGTTGCTTTGTCACTGCTTCTTTGATGTGCAAAAATTTTTAAGTTTGGTGTAGTCCTATTTGTCTACCTTTTTCTTTTGTTTCCTATTCTTTTGGTATCATATTCAAGAAATCATTACCAAATTCAGTGTCATGAAGCTTTTCTTACACTTTTCTCCTAGGCATTTTATAGTTGTAGGTCTCATGTCTAGGTCTTTAAATAATTTTAAGTTAATTTTTATATATGATATAAGGTTAAGTTTCAACTTCATTCTTTTGCATGTGGATATCTAGTGTTTACAACACCAGTTATTGAAGAGACTGTCCTTTCCCCATTGTTTTGTCTTGGTACCCTTGTTGAAGATCATATATGTGAGAGTTTAATTCTGAACTTCCTGTTCTGTTTCATTGGTCTATATATGTGTCTTTATGCCAGTGTTACACTGTCTTTAATTACTCTAGCTTCAAAATATTTTTAAAATCAAAAGTGTGAACACTGTAACTTCATTCTTCTTTTTTAAGATTGTTTTGGCTATGCAGGGTCCCTTGAGATTCTATGTAAATTATAGAATGGTTTTATTCCATTTCTGCAAAAATGTCATTTGCATTTTGATAAGAATTGCATTGAATCAGTAAATCACTTTGGATACATGGATATCTTAACACTAAGTCTTTCAGTTCATGAGTACAGTATGTCTTTCTATTTATTTACATCTTCTTTAATTTCTTTCAGCAATGTCTTGTAGGTTTTTTGTGTTTTGCTGTGTTTTGTTTTGTTTTGTTGAGACAGGGTCTCACTCTGTTTGCCCAGGCTGGAGTGCAGTGGCATGATCTCGGCTCACTGCAGCCTCAACCTCCTGAGCTCAGGTGATTCTCCCACCTCAGCCTCCTGAGTAGCTGGGACTACAGGCACGTGCCACCATGCCTGGCTATTTTTTGTATTTTTAGTAGAGAGAGAGTTTTGCCATGTTGCCCAACTTGATCTTGAACTCCTGGACTCAAGCAATCCACCCACCTTGGCCTCCCAAAGTACTGGGATTATAGGTGTAAGCCACTGCACCCAGCCTGTTTCGTAGCTTCCAGTGTGCAAGGTTTTCCCATCCTTGGTTAAGTTTATTCCAAAGTATCTTATTCTTCTTGTTACTATTGTTTATGCTGTTACAAGTTCTTGATGGGAGTGTTTTCTTAAATGCGTTTTTTGATTACTGACTGTTAGTGTATAAATATGCAATTACTTTTTGTTCACTTTGGATGATAAAATTTTGTTGAATTTATTAGTTCTAACAGTTTTTAGTGCTTTCTACACATAAGATTATGTCATCTGTAAACAGAGATCATTTTACTTCTTGTTTTCCATTTTGGATACCTGTTATTTCTTTCTCGTATCTAATTTCCCAGGCTAAGACTGTCACTACTATGTTGAATAGAAGTGGTCAGTATGGGCCAGGCGTGGTGGTTCACGCCTGTAATCCCAGCACTTTGGGAGGCTGAGGCAGGTGGATCATGAGGTAAGGAGATCGAGACCATTCTGGCTAACATGGTGAAACTCCGTCTCTACTAAAAAAAGACAAAAAAAAAAATTAGCCGGGCGTGGTGGCGGGCGCCTGTAGTCCCAGCTACTCAGGAGGCTGAGGCAGGAGAATGGCTGAACCCAGGAGGTGGAGCTTGCAGTGAGCCGAGATCGTGCCCCTGCACTCCAGCCTGGGGAACAGAGCGAGACTCCGTCTCAAAAAAAGGAAAAAAAAAAAAAAGAAGTGGTCAGTATGGACATTCCTGCCTTGTTCTTTTTATTATTATTATTATACTTTAAGTTCTAGAGTACATGTGCACAAAATGCAAGTTTGATACATATGTATACATGTGCCATGTTGGTGTGCTGCACCCATTAACTCGTCATTTAGCATTAGGTATATCTCCTAATGCTATCCCTCCCCCCTCCCCCCACCCCACAACAGGCCCCGGTGTGTGATATTCCCCTTCCTGTGTCCAAGTGTTCTCATTGTTCAATTCCCACCTGTGAGTGAGAACATGCAGTGTTTGGTTTTTTGTCCTTGCGATAGTTTGCTGAGAATGATGGTTTCCAGCTTCATCCATGGCCCTACAAAGGACATGAACTCATCCTTTTTTATGGCCGCATAGTATTCCATGGTGTATATGTGCCACATTTTCTTAATCCAGTCTATCGTTGATTGACATTTTGGTTGGTTCCAAGTCTTTGCTATTGTGAATAGTGCCACAATAAACATACGTGTGCATGTGTCTTTATAGCAGCATGATTTATAATCCTTTGGGTATATACCCAGTAATGGGATGGCTGGGTCAAATGGTATTTCTAGTTCTAGATCCTTGAGGAATTGCCACACTGTCTTCCACAATGGTTGATCTAGTTTACAGTCCCACCAACAGTGTAAAAGTGTTCCTATTTCTCCACATCCTCTCAAGCACCTGTTGTTTTCTGACTTTTTAATGATCGCCATTGTAACTGGTGTGCCATGGTATCTCATTGTGGTTTTGATTTGCATTTCTCTGATGGCCAGTGATGATGAGCATTTTTTCATGTGTCTGTTGGCGGCATAAATGTCTTCTTTTGAGAAGTGTCTGTTCATATCCTTTGCCCACTTTTTGATGGGGTTGTTTGTTTTTTTCTTGTAAATTTATTTGAGTTCTTTGTAGATTCTGGATATTAGCCCTTTGTCAGATGAGTAGATTGCAAAAATTTTCTCCCATTCTGTAGGTTGCCTGTTCACTCTCATGGTAGTTTCTTTTGCTGTGCAGAAGCTCTTTAGTTTAATTAGATCCTATTTGTCAGTTTTGGCTTTTGTTGCCATTGCTTTTGATGTTTTAGACATGAAGTCTTTGCCCATGCCTATGTCCTGAATGGTATTGCCTAGGTTTTCTCCTAGGGTTTTTATGGTTTTAGGTCTAACATTTAAGTCTTTAATCCATCTTGAATTAATTTTTGTATAAAGTGTAAGGAAGGGATCCAGTTTCAGCTTTCTACATATGGCTAGCCAGTTTTCCCAGCACTATTTGTTAAATAGGGAATCCTTTCCCCATTTCTTGTTTTTGTCAGGTTTGTCAAAGATCAGATGGTTGTAGATGTGTAGTATTATTTCTGAGGGCTCTCTTCTCGTCCATTGGTCTATATCTCTGTTTCGGTAACAGTATCATGCTGTTTTGGTTACTATAGCCTTGTAGTATAGTTTGAAGTCAGGTAGCGTGTTGCCTCCAGCTTTGTTCTTTTGCCTTAGGATTGTCTTGGCAATGTGGGCCCTTTTTTGGTTCCTTTGAACTTTAAAGTAGTTTTTTTGAATTCTGTGAAGAAAGTCATTGGTAGCTTGATGGGGATGACATTGAATCTATAAATTACCTTGGGCAGTATGGCCATTTTCATGATATTGATTCTTCCTATCCATGAGCATGGAATGTTCTTCCATTTGTTTGTGTCCTCTTTTATTTCGTTGAGCAGTGGTTTGTAGTTCTCCTTGAAGAGGTCCTTCACATCTCTTGTAAGTTGGATTCCTAGTATTTTATTCTCTTTGGAAGCAATTGTGAATGGGAGTTCACTCATGATTTGGCTCCCTGTCTGTTATTGGTGTATAAGAATGCTTGTGATTTTTGCACATTGATTTTGTATCCTGAGACTTTGCTGAAGTTGCTTATCAGCTTAAGGAGATTTTGGGCTGAGATGATGGGGTTTTCTAAATATACAATCATGTCATCTGCAAACAGGGACAATTTGACTTCCTCTTTTCCTAATTGAATACCCTTTATTTCTTTCTCCTGCCTGATTACCCTGGCCAGAACTTCCAACGCTATGTTGAATAGGAGTGGTGAGAGAGGGCATCCCTGTCTTGAGCCAGTTTTCAAAGGGAATGCTTCCAGTTTTTGTCCATTCAGTATGATATTGGCTGTGTGTTTGTCATAAATAGCTCTTACTATTTTGAGATACATCCCATCAATACCTAATTTATTGAGAGTTTTTAGCATGAAGGGCTGTTGAATTTTGTCAAAGGCCTTTTCTGCATCTATTGAGATAATCATGTGTTTTTTGGTCTTTGGTTCTGTTTATATGCTGGATTACATTTATTAATTTGCATATGTTGAACTAGCCTTGCATCCCAGGGATGAAGCCCGCTTGATCATGGTGGATAAGCTTTTTGATGTGCTGCTGGGTTCGGTTTGTCAGTATTTTATTGAAGATTTTTGCATCAATGTTCATCAGGGATATTGGTCTAAAATGCTCTTTTTTTGTTGTTGTGTCTCTGCCAGGCTTTGTTATCAGGATGATGCTGGCCTCATAAAATGAGTTAGGAAGGATTCCCTCTTTTTCTATTGATTGGAATAGTTTCAGAAGGAATGGTACCAGCTCCTCCTTGTACCCTCTGGTAGAATTCTGCTGTGAATCCATCTGGTCCTGGACATTTTTTGGTTGGTAGGATATTAATTATTGCCTCAATTTCAGAGCCTGTTATTGGTCTATTCAGGGATTCAACTTCTTCCTGGTTTAGTCTTGTGAGGGTGTATGTGTCCAGGAATTTATCCATTTCTTCTAGATTTTCTAGTTTATTTGCATAGAGGTGTTTATAGTATTCTCTGATGGTAGATTGTATTTCTGTGGGATCGGTGGTGATATCCCCTTTATCATTTTTTATGGTGTCTAATGCTTCTCTCTTTTCTTCTTTATTAGCCTTGCTAGCAGTCTATCAATTTTGTGGATCATTTCGAAAAACCAGCTACTGGATTCATTGATTTTTTGAAGGGTTTTTTGTGTCTCTATCTCCTTCAGTTCTGCTCTGATCTTAGTTATTTCTTGCCTTCTGCTAGCTTTTGAATGTGTTTGCTCTTGCTTCTCTAGTTCTTTTAATTGTGGTGTTAGAGTGCCAATTTTAGATCTTTTCTGTTTTCTCTTGTGGGCATTTAGTGCTATACATTTCCCTCTGCACACTACTTTAAATGTGTCCCAGAGATTCTGGTATGTTGTGTCTTTGTTCTCGTTGGTTTCAAAGAACATGTTTATTTCTGCCTTCATTTCATTATGTACCCAGTAGTCATTCAGGAGCAGGTTCTTCATTTTCCACGTAGTTGAGTGGTTTTGAGTGAGTTTCTTAATCCTGAGTTCTAGTTTGATTGCACTGTGGTCTGAGAGACCGTTTGTTATAATTTCTGTTATTTTGCATTTGCTGAGGAGTGCTTTACTTCCAACTATGTGGTCAATCTTGGAATAAGTGTGATGTGGTGCTGAGAAGAGTGTATATTCTGTTGATTTGGGGTAGAGAGTTCTGTAGATGTCTATTAAGTCTGCTTGGTGCAGAGCTGCATTCAATTCCTGGATATCCTTGTTAACTTTCTCTCTCATTGATCTGTCTAATGTTGACAGTGGGGTGTTAATGTCTCCCATTATTATTGTGTGGGAGTCTAAGTCTCTTTGTAGGTCTCTAAGGACTTGCTTTATGAATCTGGGTGTTCTTGTGTTGGGTGCATATATATTTAGGATAGTTAGCTCTTCTTGTTGAATTGGTCCCTTTACCATTATGTAATGGCCTTCTTTGTGTCTTCTGATCTTTGTTGGTTTAAAGTCTGTTTTATCAGAGACTAGGATCACAACCCCTGCCTTTTTTAGTTTTCCATTTTCTTGGTAGATCTTCCTCCATCCCTTTATTTTGAGCCTATGTGTGTCTCTGCACATGAGATGGGTCTCCTGAATACAGCACACTGATGGGTCTTGACTCTTTATCCAATTTGCCACTCTGTGTCTTTTAATTGGAGCATTCAGCCCATTTACATTTAATGTTAATATTGTTATGTGTGAATTTGATCCTGTCATTATGATGTTAGCTGGTTATTTTGCTCATTAGTTGATGCAGTTTCTTCCTAGCATCGATAGCCTTTACAATCTGGCATATTTTTGCAGTGGCTTGTACTGGTTGTTCCTTTCCATGTTTAGTGCTTCTTTCAAGAGCTCTTGTAGGGCAGGCCTGGTAGTGACAAAAATCTCTCAGCATTTGCTGGTCTGTAAAGCATTTTATTTCTCCTTCACTTATGAAGCTTAGTTTGGCTGGATATGAAATTCTGGGTTGAAAATTCTTTTCTTTAAGAATGTTGAATATTGGCCCCCACTCTCTTCTGGCTTGTAGAGTTTCTGCTGAGAGATCCTCTGTTAGTCTGATGGGCTTCCCTTTGTGGGTAACCTGACCTTTCTCTCTGGCTGCCCTTAAAATTTTTTCCTTCATTTCAACTTTGATGAATCTGACAATTATGTATCTTGGAGTTGCTCTTCTCAAGGAGTATCTTTGTGGCATTCTCTGTATTTCCTGAATTTGAATGTTGGCCTGCCTTGCTAGTTTGGGAAAGTTCTCCTGGATAATATCCTGCAAGTGTTTTCCAACTGGATTCCATTCTCCCTGTCACTTTCAGGTACACCAATCAGACGTAGATTTGGTCTTTTCACACAGTCCCATATTTCTTGGAGGCTTTGTTCATTTCTTTTTACTCTTTTTTTCTCTAAAGTGAGAAGATAACTTCTCTTCTCACTTCATTTCATTCATCTGATCTTCAACCACTGATCGAATTGGCTACTGAAGCTTGTGCGTTTGTCACATAGTTCTTGTGCCACGGTTTTCAGCTCTATCAGGTCATTTAAGGACTTCTCTACACTGGTTATTCTAGTTAGCCATTCGTCTAATCTGTTTTCAAGGTTTTTAGCTTCTTTGCGATGGGCTCGAACTTCCTCCTTTAGCTCAGAGAAGTTTGATTGTCTGAAGCTTTCTTCTCTTGTCAAAGTCATTGTCTGTCCAGCTTTGTTCCATTGCTGGCGAGGAGCTGCGTTCCTTTGGAGGGGGAGAGGCACTCTGATTTTTAGAATTTTCAGCTTTTCTGCTCTGTTTTTTCCCCATCTTTGTGGTTTTATCTACCTTTGGTCTTTGATGATGGTGACGTACAGATGGGGTTTTGGTGTGGATGTCCTTTCTGTTTGTTAGTTTTCCTTCTAAGAGTCAGGACCCTCAGCTGCAGGTCTGTTGGAGTTTGCTGGAGGTCCACTCCAGCCCGTTTGCCTGGGTATCAGCAGCGGAGGCTGCAGAACAGCGAATATTGCTGAACAGCAAATGTTGCTGCCTGATCGCTCCTCTGGAAGCTTCGTCTCAATGGGGTACCTGGCCATGTGAGGTGTCAGTCTGCCCCTACTGGATGGTGCCGCCCAGTTAGGCTACTCAGGGGTCAGGGACCCACTTGAGGAGGCAGTCTGTCCGTTCTCAGATCTCAAACTCCGTGCTGGGAGAACCACTACTCTCTTCAAAGCTGTCAGACAGGGACATTTAAGTCTACAGAGGTTTCTGCTGCCTTTTGTTTGGCTATGCCCTGTCCCCAGAGGTGGAGTCTACAGAGGCAGGCAGGCCTCCTTGAGCTGTGATGGGCTCCACCCAGTTCGAGCTTCCAAGCCACTTTGTTTACCTACTCAAGCCTCAGCAATGGCGGGTGCCCCTCCCCCAGCCTCACTGCTGCCTTGCAGTTCAATTTCAGACTGCTGTGCTAGCAATAAGCGAGGCTCCGTGGGCATGGGACCCTCCGAGCCAGGCACGGGATATAATCTCCTGGTGTGCTGTTTGCTAAGACCATTGGAAAAGTGCAGTACTAGGGTGGGAGTGACCCGATTTTCTGGGTGTCGTCTGTCACCGCTTCCCTTGGCTAGGAAAGGGAATTCCCTGACCCCTTGCGCTTCCCAGGTGAGGCGATGCCTTGCCCTGCTTTGGCTCATGTTCAGTGGGCTGCACCCACTGTCCTGCCCCCACTGTCCTGCCCCCCCAGTGAGATGAAGCCAGTACCTCAGTTGGAAATGCAGAAATCTCCCATCTTCTGTGTCGCTTATGCTGGGAGCTTAGACTGGAGCTCTTCCTATTCGGCCATCTTGGAACCACCCCGCCTTGTTCTTGATCTTAGGGAAAGTTTTCAGATTTTCATCATTGCGTATGGTGTTAGCCCTGTATGTGTGCACACATATTACATTTACATAACATATATGTGTCTACCTATGCATATACATACATGCTTATTCAAACCCACACGTAACATTTATTATGTTGAGGTAATTTTCTTCTATTCTTAGTTTCTTGAGTAATTTTGTCATGAAAGGGTGTTCAATTTTGTCACATGCTTTTTCTGAATCAATTAAGATGATTGTGTGCTTTTTGTCTGTTATTCTGTTAATGCAATGTATTACACTGATTTTCATATATTGAACTATCCTTGCATTAGGAGGAATAAAACCTGGTCACAATATATAGTTCTTTGAATGTACTGTTAATTTCAGTTTGCAAATATTTTGTTGAGGATTTTTCATTAATATTCATCAGGTATAATAATCTATAGTTTTCTTGTATCTTTGTCTAGGTTTGGTATCAGGGTAATGTTGCCCTTATAAAATAAGTTTAGAAGTGTTTTCTCTCTGAGATTTTTTTGGAAGAGGTTAAGGATAATTATTAATTTTTCTTTAAATGTTTGGTAGATTCTCCAGTGAAATCATATGGGTCTGGTCCATTTTTTTTGGGAGATTTTTGAATACTGATTTATTCTCCTTACTAGTTATACATCTGTTCGGATTTCTTTATTTCTTCATGATTCCATCTTGCTAAGTTGTATCTTACCAGGAATTCACCCATTTCTTCTAGTTTGCCTAACTCGTTGCTCGTTGGCTTATAATTGTTCTTAGTAGTCCCTTATAATCCTTTCTATTTCTGTGGTATCAGTTATAATATCTGATAAAAAATGAATGAGGCATTCATTTCTGATTTTAGTTATTTGAGTATTCTCTCTTTTTCTTAATCTAGCTAAAGGATTTTCAATTTTGTTGATATTTTTTAAATCTAACTTTTGTAAAATTTATTCTTTATTCCATTTATTCCTACTCTAATCTTTATGTTCTTCCTTCTGCTAACTTTGGATTTAGTTTGTTCTTCTTTTACTGGTTCCTTTGTGTATAAAATTAACTTGTTGATTTGAGACCTTTCTTTTTCTTTTTTTTGAGACGGAGTCTTGCTCTGTTGCCCAGGCTGGAGTGCAGTGGCACCATCTCAGCTCACTGCAAGCTCTGCCTCCCAGGTTCACACCATACTCCTGCCTCAGCCTCCTGTAGTTGGAACTCCAGGCACCTGCCACCATGCCGAGCTAATATTTTGTATTTTTAGTAGAGATGGGGTTTCACCGTGTTAGCCAGGATGGTCTCAATCTCCTGAACTTGTGATCCGCCCACCTCAGCCTCCCAAAGTGGTGCGATTACAGGCATGAGACACTGCGCCCTGCCCAGAGACCTTTCTTTTTTTAATGGCATATTCCACTATAAAATTCTCTCTTAGTATTGCTTTTGCTGCTTCTGTAAGTTTTAGTGTGTTGTATTTTTGTTTCCTTTTTACAAATTATTTTGCAATTTTCCTTGTGATTCCTTCTTTGATTCATTGGTTATTTAAGAGTGTGTTGATTAAATTCTGCATATTCATGAATTTTCCAGTTTTTCTTCTGCTATTGATTTCTAGTTTCATTCTATTGTACTGGGAAAAATACTTGATATTATTTCAATCTGCTTAAAACTGTTAAGACTTGTTTTATGGTCTAATATGTGGTCTTTCTTGCAGAATGTTCCAACTGTGCTTGAGAAGAATATGTATTCTGCCATTGTTGGGTGAAATGTTGTATGGATGTGTGTTTGGTCCATTTGGTCTATGATGTTATTCATGTCCTCTGTCTCATTATTGATCTTCTGCTGGCTGTTCTACCCATTATTGAAAGCGGAGTATTGAATCCTACTACTATTGTATGCTGTTTATTTCTCCCTTGAATCCTGTCAATGTCTGCTTCACGTATTTGAGAACACTGACGTTAGGTGTGTATATATTTATAATTATTATATTTTCCTGGTAAATGGACCAGGTTATTATATATTGTTCTTTGTACCTTGTGATATTTTTTACTTAATGACTATTTTTTTTCTGGTATAAATGTAGCCATCTATACTCTCTTTTTGTTACAATTTGCAGGGAGTATCTTTTCTATTCTTTTACTGTCACCTTATATGTCTTCTTAGATTTAAAGTGAGTCTCTTGTAGACAGCATATACTAGAATTTTTTAATCCATTCAGCCAACCTGTCTTTTTATTGGGGAAACTAGTCTATTTACATGGAAGATATTACTAATATGGAAGAGCTGCTATTGACATTTTATTCATTGTGTTTTTGTATGCCTTGTAGCTATTTTATACCTCTTTCTCTCTGGCATCCTTCCTTTTTGTTTCATTGATTTTCTTTTTGGTAGTATATGCCTTGATTTCTTTTTCATTTTCTTTTGTGTATTTTCATTAGCTATTTTCTTTGTGGTTACTGAAAGGATCACATTTTCTTTTGTGTACATTCATAAGCTGTTCTCTTTGTGGTTACCATGGGGATCACACAAAACTTCTTAAAGTTTCAACAATATATTTTAAACTGGTAACAACTTCAATCACATGCAAAAACTCTACTTCTTTACGTCTTGCCTCCCCACTGTGTGTTTCTGATATTCCAAGTTCTCTCTTGAGCATACTGTGCTGTGCACACTAGGTGAAGGGGGTATCACAAGTAAATATAATACACTTTCTTATCCACTTCAATACAGCTCTTCTTGGCTTTGGATTTACCTGGGGTGCTGCAACATAAGTTGTTTCTAGAGTTCTAAAAAAGGTAATTTGTTCCATATATTGTTGTTAAGTTGCTGTCTCTATTGGGGAACAAGGCCTAGGGCTCCCTATTCCACCATTTTGGTAACAACACTATTATCATAGTTTTAACTGAAGACATGAATTGTCCTCCTGACCAAGCCAAGAATTGTTTCAAAATTTCTTTTCCATCTTTTGAAGGGTGATTTCACAATTAATCATTAAAATGTGTCTTAAATATCTGTCTTTAGTTTTGATGCTTAATTTAAGAACCTATTTTTGTTTCTCTTTTATCATTTAATTCCATGAAGAAACAGGTGAAAGTTAAACAAAAGACTAGATAATACTATACACTTTCCCTTCTCAGTCATTTCTTGGATGAGACAAATCAAAGTTAGGCAAGTAGTCTAGGAAATTAATAGCACAATGTTATCTGTGCCTCCAAATTAAGTCCTTTTTATCTCCAAACTGGATTCTGGCAGGCCATAGTCAAGGGCCTATTTATTTGTTTTTCCCTGAATTTTTTTTTCAGATGCTGTAATTTAAAAGACTCATGTTCTTACAGATTCAAGAACAGCCAAGTATTTTACTTGAAAATATCTAATCAGGCCAACATTTTATTTGGGAGCAGGAGTGAAAACTTCTGATCATGATTCTGTGACATGTAGATATCATGTAGTATAATTTAATTGTATCTTTCTGAGATTTTGTACTTACAAGTTTCATAGAAATCCATTTACAAAAGAAAGGTTTTAAATTTGGAAACTTTTATTGGTTACCACTTTGAGTCAATTAAACAAACTAAAGAACCATGGAAACATGAAGTCTACACACTAAACTACTCAGTGGCCTACTAACTAAAAATGAAATTAAATTTTCTGGCAGCAGCAAATGGATTAAAATGAAAAAAGAAAAGCCTGGAACCTGATGATAGTTTTACTGCTGAATTTTACCAGACATTTAAAGAAGAACTAATACCAATCCTACTCAAACTATTCCAAAAAGTTGAAGAGGAGGGAATACTTCCAAACTCATTCTACAAGGCCAGTATTACCTTTATGCCAAAGCCAGACAAATACACAACAGAAAATGAAAACTACAGGCCAATATCTCTGATTAATGTTGATGCAAAAATCCTCAACAAAACACTAGTAAATCAAATTCAACAACAATTTAAAAAATAATTTAATATGACCAAATGAAATTTATTCCAGGAATGTAAGGATGGTTCACCATATGCAAATCAATCAGTGTGATACAACATATCAACAGAATGATACATCATATCAACAAAAACCATATGATAATTTCAAATAATTCTGAAAAAAAATTCAATAAAAATCTACACCCTTCATGATAAAAAATACTCCCAAAAAGATTGGTAAAGAAGGAATGTATGTAAACATAATAAAGCCATATACAACAGTCTTACAGCTAGTAACATTCTGAATGGGAAAAAACTGAAAGCTTTTCCTCTAAGATCTGGAAGAAGACAAGGATGCCCACTTTCACTACTGTTATTCATCATAGCACTGGAAGTCCTAGATAGAACAATTAGACAAGAGAAAGAAATAAACGGCATCCAGATTGGGACAGGAAAAGTCAAATTATTCTTGTTCACAGATGATATAATCTTATAATTTAGAAAAACCTAAGGACTCCACCAAAAAATTATATAGAGCTGATTAACAAATTCAGTAAAGTTGCAGGATACAAAATCAGTATACAAAAAACTTTAGCATTTCTATATGCCAACAGCAAACAATCTGTAAAAGAAATCAAGAATGTGACCCAATTTATAATTGCTACAAATAAAATAAAATACATAGAAATAAACTTAACCAAAGAAGTAAAAGATCTCTATAATAAAAACTGTAAAACACTGATGAAGGAAATTGAGGAGTACACAAAGAAATGGAAAGATATTTTATGTTTATGGGTTGGAAGAATCAATATTGTTACATCCATACTGCCCAAAGCAATCTACAGATTCAATGTAATCGCTATCAAAATACCAACAACATTCTTCACAGAAATAGAAAAAAATGATTCTAATATTTGCGTGGAACCACAAAAGACCCAGAATAGCCAAAGCCATCCTGAACAAAAAGAAGAAAACTGGAGGAATCAAATTACCTGACTTCAAATTATACTACAGAGCTATAGTAACCAAAACAGCATGATACTGGCCTAAAAGAAAGACATATAGACCAATGGAACAGAATGGAGAATCAGAAATTAACCCATACATCTACAGTGAACTCATTTTTTTTTGAGACAGAGTCTTGCTCTGCCGCCCAGGCTGGAATGCAGTGGTGTGATTTCAGCTCACTGCAAGCTCTGCCTCCTGGGTTCCCACCATTCTCCTGCCTCAGCCTCCCGAATAGCTGGGACTATTGGTGGGAATGTAAATTAGTACAGCCACTTTGGAGAAAAGTATGGAATTTTCTCAAAAAACTACAAATAGAACCACCATATGATCCCACTGTTAGGTATATACCCCAAAGAAAAGAATCAGTATATTGAAGAGATATCTGCACTCCCACGTTTATTGAAGCACTGTTCACAATAGCCAAGATTTGGAATCAACCTACGTGTCTAACTACAGATAAATGAATTCTTTAAGGTGTGGTGCATATACAGAAGGAAATATTATTCATCCATAAAAACATGAAATCCTGTCATTTGCAACAGCATGGATGGAACTGGAGGACATTAAGTTAAGTGAAATAAGCTAGGCACAGAAAGACAAATTTTGCAATGTTTCACCCATATGTGGGTGCTAAAAATTAAAGCAATTGAACTCATGGAGATATACAGTAGAATGATGGTTACCAGAGGCTGAGAAGGGTAACAGGGAGTAGAGGGAAAAGTAGGGCTGGTTAATGGGTAGGAAAACATAATGAGATAGAATAAAAAATATCTAGTATGTGATAGCGCAATAGGGTGACTATAGTCAACAATAATTTAGTGTATATTTTTATATAACTAAAAGAGTAGAATTGGAATATTCCTGCCACAAAGAAATGATTAATGGTTGAGATAATTACTACCCCAATTATCTTAATAGTGTGCCTGTATCAAATCATCACATGTACCCCATAAACATATGGACTATTTACCCATAAAAATTAAAAATTAAAAATGGACAGAATAGTCACCCTGAGTCGAATTACCTGATGCTTCAGAACCACCAATTGCTGCTTCTAACTTATTCTAGTATCCACTTTCTTCCCCTGTTGCTGAAATTTACAGTTGAAATAAAATGAATCTGCTTAATTTTATGCCTGTTTTGCTTGATTCAGTTACCAGTGTGGATTATTTCTTTCCAATGGGAAGCTATTTGAGTGCACATAATTACTACACCATGTTTCTTATGTGGCCTCAGGTGATTTTAATCAGGAACAGCATTAAGCTAGTGAGGAGATAACAGTGTTCTCCTTTTCACTGCCTTCCTCTGGGGAAACTGATTTGCACACGACTAAATGGTTTTCCCTGGTTTCTCCATACAGACACTTTTCTACAAATTATGCATGGTGCTAGGTATAGTCCAAAACCAGACAAAAGCAGCAGGCTATAATTTGTTCACTCATAATTTGCATTTCACTGCATAAAGTGATTTCAACTGCATCAACATTTTTTCATTCAGAGTGAATAACTAGATTCTCTAAGATGAAATGCTTGAGCCCCCGATTCCAAGGAAATTGAACACCATTTCTTCAACTTTCAGTATTTTGACTTTTTTTTGTCCTTAAGCCTTAAATAGCAGCTTGATATGCAACAAAATAAGCATTTTATATTTATACCCACCAAAAACGAACTGAAAGTATCTGAATTATGTCCAATCTTTCTCCTCCACCCCTCATTTTCTATACCGAGGTAGCAACATAAGGTGAGACTTTGAAGAACTAAAGAGATTGGACCAAGAAGAAAAGAAAAGGAAGCTGAATGCTCGAGTTTACTCTTTATAAACCACATGTTACCCTAATTTGGCATTTGGCAAGCACATTGAATGCCCATTTCATTTGGCTTTTTCCATCCCTTTCTGCATGGATAAATCCACTTTCACCTGCAGGGTTTCTGTGTGTGTGTGTGTGTATGTGCACATTTGCTGGAACTTCAGCTTTTTTCTCTCTTCTGACTGATTTTTCTCTTCCTACTCTATTCATAACTCTTACTTCTTACAATTTTTAGTTCAGAGACTAACAGAATAAGAAATCCTTGGAGATCTCTTAACCCTTTCATTTTGAAGATGAGAATATTATTATTGATATGCCTGACTCAGTGAGAAATTTTATTTTTTTCTAAAAGGCCAATATCTGAAATGCTGCACTGAATAATACACTTCTCCCCTCATTGATACATGAAGCTTCTTTTATCAAATATCCTACCTAGTCTGTTTTAAAACTCTCTATCTTGTTTTAATAAATTATCTATCTATCCTTGTTCCTTATCATACCATTTTAACAATAACATTTTAATTGCAGGAAACTTTTCCTCCAAACTTATCTGTGCAATTTATGCTTGCTGTTTACCTGGTAGGATATTTTCAAGTCAATTTTTTTAAGTAGTAAAAAAACATAAAGTCCAATTGAAATTATTATTGGAATCAAAATTAAATTACACATTATTTTTTAAAGAAATTCAGTCTGGCCAGGCACGGTGGTGCACACCTGTAATCCCATCACTTTGGGAGGCTGAGGTGGGCAGATCACCTGAGGTCAGAAGTTCAAGACCAGCCTTGAACTTCACCCAACATGGTGAAACTTCGACTCTACTAAAAATACAAAAATTAGCCAGGCTTGTTGGTGCATGCCTGTGATCCCAGCTACTTGGGAGGTTGAGGTAGGATAACTGCTTGAGCCCAGGAGGCAGAGGTTACAATGAGCAGAAATCACACCACTGCACTCCAGCCTGGGTGACAGAGCAAGACTATGTCTCAAAAAAAAAAAAAAAAATTCAGTCTTTGCCATGTTTAGTTTTTCCATCAAAGATACAGAATGCCTACTCTATTATTCAAAGCTTCATTTACTTTTCACTGTCTCGTGTTAGTCTAACATAGTCTTCATGATTACCAATCCTGTTTGTATTTTTTGGCAATATTATTTATGTTATCTATGTTTCCATTATATCTTTTAGTTAAGATTTTAGGCCGGGCGTGGTGGCTCACGTCTGTAATCCCAGCACTTTGGGAGGCCGAGGCAGGCAGATCATGAGGTCAGGAGTTTGAGACCAGCCTGGCCAACATGGCAAAACCCTGTCTTTACTAAAAATACAAAAATTAGCAGGGCGTGCTGGCGAGCACCTGTAACTCCAGCTACTCGGGAGGCTGAGGCAGGGAGAATTGCTTCAACATGGGAGGCAGAGGTTGCAGTGAACCTTGATTGCACCACTGCACTGCAGCCTGGGGGACACAGCGAGACTCTGTTGCAAAAAATAAAAAATAAATAAATAAAGATTTTATTGATACAGGTATGCAAGTTCTTATTTTTTGTGCAAACTTGTTTCTAGTCACTTTACCAAACTTATTGCTGGATAGAGGTTTTCATTAGTTAATTCTCTTGGATTTCTGATCTTTAAAGTTATATTATTTGAAAAAACTTAAATTATCTACACAAAAGTTCTGGAATCTTCACCATCTTGCTTTGTCCTGCAAGGCCTGCCTCTGCCCTCCAGAATAAAAGGGCCCTGGGAGTTATGTTGGAAGAGTTTCACCACCCTTCACCCAAAATGGGCCTCTGGTCCATGGAATATTCCTGGAGGGGACATTTGTGGAGGCCTGTGGAAGACAGTGGACCAGTGAACAGTGTAGGAATGAAGGTAAAATAAGTTATATTTCCAAAATTGTTTTTAATATAGCATCATGTACTTCCACAACAATAATGAATTGGTCTCTGTGTTTTAATAGTTAAACGTTTATTTCTGCTGTTTCATGTTTTATCACAAGGACCAAAAGACCCAGAATGATTTGAATGTAGAACTGAGAACACAGGGAGCCTATAGGAAAATGCCCCCAAATGAACTAAATGGCTAAAGGCAAATGCCTCTCCTGACACATCAGAGCTGGGGCAGTCCCAAATGAGAGCTCCCTGGGGAGGCCCCAGGCTGTGGGGTGACCACCTCTGGAATGTGGATTCCACAGGAACTCAGAGGAGAGGTAAGGGGGAGGCCTTAAGGCCCCAGAGCTGAGATGATGGGAAACCAGAGTATGTGCTGTCTCATGGAGCACCTGGGGGAATCTGGAGTGGGATCCTCTATCCCATGTCACCTATAAGAGAGATCATTGGCTTTCTTTCCAGAAGCTGGGAAATATTCCTTTTAATATATTTGCATTTATATTTCTCTTTGTTTTATTTTTGGCAGGTTTTTAGTTTTGTAAAGAGTGTTCTGAATGGTAGGGAGAGGAGGTGGTGTGTGGTGTTTCAGCTTGTACTCAAAGCTCCAGCACCGTATTCCGCCTGGGCTGCACCTATGGTGCTGAACCTCGACTGGCACAGCATTTGTCAGACTCCTCCTCGATGGACCTTCCACGTCACTGACTGTAAATTTCAAAAGGCTCCACAGAAAACTTCACCACACCAGGGTCACATTCTCAGAATAGAGGCACTCTTCTAACAGTCACATGAAATGAACATCAATGTCCCAGATGTTCCTACGCACCCTTGAGTCACTTTCTATTAGAGGAATAATCACGATTTGCCTTCCTTGATGTCTGAATTTATTTATATTGTAATGTCACTTATCTACTCACTTCACAGGTGTGGATGAGTCACAAATGGCAGCTAGAATCTTGACTAACTGCCTCTCACTGATGAATAAAACGGCAAGCTTTTGTAGGTTGAACAAGGTTATTTGGAAGAGAAGTAATCTTTTTCTATGCAGGCAAAATGCATGTAGTTTGCCCAGCCTAAGAGAAAGTGAGAAACATTGAGGAAATTAAACATTTAGATACAAAGCTAAGGAAATTAAACATTTAACTACAAAGTTAAGGAAATAATTATGAGTTATTAGTTAATTCCAGTAGGGAAACCCCAATTGGCTTGATGTCATCATTATGACAGTAAACTCAGTTTAAAAATTGTTATAGTAGTTTTATTCACAGGAGCCCAAAACTGCAAACAACCCAAATCAAAACTTGAATGGAATACTATATAGCAATGAAAAATAATGGATCACTGCCATTCACAAGAATATGAATGACTCTCACAGGCATAACGTTGAGAAAAATAACACAGATCTGGAGAGTATTGTAATTAGCACTGCATACAGCATGGGGGAGGAGGTAATACATGCAATGGGCCCCTGGGGAACTTTCTAGGTGCTAGAAATGTTCTACATCTTTATATGAGAAGTGGTTGCATGCTGTACAAGTATGTAAAAGTTCATTGAATTGTACATGTAAGATTAGTGTACTTTCTTATACCCTGTGTAAGTTATACCGCATTAATAATAATAATGCCAGTCCTTGAGGAAATGGTTAATTCCAGGTTTGGGCAATAGAAGTAGTCGGTGAACAGTTACCTTGTTATGTCAGAAATCAAGGGAGCACTGAAAGCACAAGAGGGCTGTGCCAGAGCAACACGAGAGCCCGCTTGAAGAGGTTCACGTGGGAGTGCATGGGTTTTTCTCAGAGAGAAGAGGAGGATAACATCTTCAGTCATCCTCTGAAATACTAGTTCTTCTGAGAAATCTTCTCTGACACCCATCGTCAACAGCTACTCTCCATCTCACTACCAGCTTCAACTTCCCTCACAGCACTTACCACAGTCTGGCATTATACTATGTATCTACATCTATGGATTGTCCTAACTTGTCTTGTTTAGCTCCCCAAAGAGAATATGAGCTCCATGAGGGCAGCAACTTTGTCTGGTTCTCTAAGGTATCACCAAAACCTAAAACAGCACCTGTCACATGGGAGGCACTGGATAAAAGTTTGCTGAGTGAATAAGAGCAGAAAAGGAATTCTAAGCCACAGCATCATACCCACAAGATGTTTAAAAGTTGACCTCTACACGTTTTGCAGTTTACATACTATGCTAGATGATTTGTCCTTGTCTTTGTTTTTCTTTCCCTTAATCGTCTCTGCTCAATAAGACTGGCCTGGAGGGCAGCCTCCAAGTGTTTTGTTTGTTTGTTTTTTTGAGACGAGTCTTGCTCTGTCGCCCAGGCTGGAGTGCAGTGGCGCGATCTCGGCTCACTGCAAGCTCGGCCTCCCTGGTTCACGCCATTCTCCTGCCTCAGCCTCCTGAGTAGCTGGGACTACAGGTGCCCACCACCACACCCGGCTACTAATTTTTTGCATTTTTAGTAGAGACGGGTTTCACCATGGTAGCCAGCATGGTCTCGATCTGACCTCGTGATCCTCCCGCCTCAGCCTCCCAAAGTGCTGGGATTACACGTGTGAGCCACCACGTCCGGTCTCCAAGTGTTATTATTATCCTGCATCCTGCACTGCACCTAGCCCAGTGGTTTTCAACCAGGGGCATTTTCCCCCTGGGAGCATTTGGCAGTGTCTGGAGATTTTTTTTGTTGCCCACCTGGAGGTGGAGGTTGCTACTGGCCCCTAGTTAGTTGAGGCCAAGAATGCTGCAGAACTCCTAGGAACAGGACAGCCCCCCACAACACAGTACCGAGCAGCCCAAAGTGTAAATACTCCTGCGGCAGAGAAACCCTCTCTCTAGACCAGTACCAGACATAATGTGAGTGCCTAAATAGCTGTTCATTGAATAAGAAACTCTAATTTAATATCTTTAACATGACAATTTTCCTTTCATCTTTCTAAATAAGTAGCAATTTCTTCAATGCTCTTGAGTCTGAGGTTTTAGACAGAGTTTTGCAGTATGTGACACCTGAGTTATAAAATTGTATGTTTCATTGGAAATATCAGAGAAACTAAAACAATATCTATTGGGTCTCATGATTTCATCTTACATATGTTTCAATAACAAGTGTATTCCTTCTTTGAATATACCAAGATCTTTTCCAACTCAAACAAAAACTACCATCTTATTACTTCCTCCTCCAGGGTCTGCAACCTAATTCCCAGTGAATTAGGTGCACTCTGATGATGCCCAACCAATCTCCCACCGGTTTTTTATTTCCATGGGCCTAGGGACAGCTCAAGGATTAATTGTGCTTTTAAAATGCTGGATTAATTTTTATTTTTAAATGTTTCAGTAATACTCTGTTTTACCTGAATGGCATGAAAATAGTAGTGACTGACCAAAGGAGGTAGAAGTACTCACCACCGCTTTTCTAATCTGCGTAATACAAAACCTTATCTCATTTTCGTCACAGTGAGAAAAAGTTCAGGCTGTCTGTCAATTTCTTTTTTTTCCTTTTTTTTTTTGAGATGGAGTCTCACTCTGTCACCCAGGCTGGAGTGCAGTGGCACGATCTCGACTCAATGCAAGCTCTGCCTCCCGGATTCACGCCATTCTCCTGCCTCAGCCTCCCAAGTAGCTGGGACTACAGACGCCCGCCACCAAACCTGGCTAATTTTTTTTTATTTTTAGTAGAGACGGGGTTTCACCGTGTTAGCCAGGATGGTCTTGATCTCCTGGCGTCATGATCCGCCCGCCTCAGCCTCCCAAACTGCTGGGATTACATGCGTGAGCCCGGCGCCCGGCCAGCTGTCTGTCAATTTCCATAATTGTCATCACCACACCTCCACTCTGCACTTTGACTGTCTTACAGCTGCGAGGCAAAGTTGAAAAATTATAACCTGAACCACTTTGTGAAAATTTAGCTGTGAAACAAAAAATAGCTGAAAACCCTCCGGCTACTCCTGTGTTTATTATTCTTGCCCTGCTAGCAGATAGCCTCTGTAGCTAAGGTTTCTCCCCCTTTTATTTAGAGTCTGTCAGAATTTATATCTTCTCCTCCAGGAGAGGATCCTGACCTGAATTAATGTAGTGTGAAATGAGAGGGGGAGAAACAGATTAGAATGCATTTGGAACTATTCATTCTAGCTGCCCACAGGAGTTTTGTATTAGGAAAGGATGAAGATATATTCCAAACATTCTAAGCTAATAACTCCAATGGTGCCCAAGGAGTGTTGAAGATCAACTACTCAAAGCATTATAGGAAGCAGCATTTCCAAAAATGATTCTAAGAACATTTCTCTTTTTATATACTATGAATCCAATAAGAAAAAATGTTTCACAGAGTGTCTTAACCAGGGTTTCTCAGAAAGCAGAGCTTAAAGAACAGGCTTATTGGTACTCTTTTGTAACAATGTGCAATCCAGGCTGCAAAAGCTAGGGGCAAGGGCAGTGAGGTGGAAAGAAGGGAGATTCACATAAGGAGGAGGCAATACTGAGCTGCCCACGCCAAAATGCAACCAACAGATTCTTGACTGTGTGGGGCCTTTTCCTGAGATGCCAATAAGCCCAGTCTCGGAAGTCAGTGAGGAGATGGAAAGAAAGAGAACACATCCAGCAGTTTGTCTCTCCCACAAGCTAAACCTTCGCCCAGGGGGCATGGCCTCCCCTGCACTCCTAGATTACTCCTAGGTGGACACCAAGTGGGGTCTGGCAGCATACAAGACCTCCAACCCACTGTGTATTAGTCCATTTACACACTGCTATAAAGAACTGCCTGAGACCGGATAATGATGAAGAAAAGAGGTTTAATTGACTCACAGTTCCATGGGCTTAACAAGAAGAGTGGCAGGGAGGCCTCTGAAAACTTACCATCATGGTGGAAGGTGAACAGGAAGCAAGGACCTTCTTCACACGGTGGCAGGAGAGAGAGAGCAAGGTGGGGAAGTGCCACACTTTTAAACCATCGGATCTCATGAGAACTCACTCACTGTCACAAGAACAGCAAGGGGGAAATCTGCCTCTATGACCCAATCACCTCTCACCAGGCCCCTCCTCTGACACGTGGGGATTACCATTCGGCATGAGATTTGGGCGGGGACACAGAAACAAACCATATTTCACTGGGAACCCAGTATGGTTTTCAGTGATTCTTAGCTGACTTGTTTTCGCCCCATCTCAGTACACCTCCTACCTCTCCACACGCATGATGATGAAAAAAAATTTTAACTAGAAAATTTTCACGTTGGCAAATGTCTGAAAAATCACCTACTCTGGGTCTTCCTTTTGCAGATGAGGAACCTCAGATTCAGACAACATCTGTATCTGCAGAATCTGGACATGTTGTTCAAGTAACTACGTGTAATTTAGAAATGTCTGGGGACTAGTTTATAAAGTATGCTAGGCCGGGCACGGCGGCTCACGCCTATAATCCCAGCATTTTGGGAGGCCGAGGTGGGCGGATCACAATGTCAGGAGTTCGAGACCAGCCAGGCCAACATGGTGAAACCCCACCTCCACTAAAAATACAAAAATTAGCCGGGTGCCTGCAATCCCAGCTACTCAGGAGGCTGAGGCAAAAGAATCACTTGGACCTGGGAGGCAGAGGTTGCAGTGAGCTGAGATCACACCACTGCACTCCAGCCTGGCTACAGAGCAAGACTCCATCTCAAAAAAAAAGAAAAGGGCCGGGTGCGGTGGCTCATGCCTGTAATCCCAGCACTTCGGGAGGCCGAGACAGCCAGATCACAACATCAGGAGATCGAGACCATCCTGGTTAATACAGTGAAACCCCATATCTACTAAAAAGACAAAAAAATTAGCTGGACGTGGTGGTGGGCGCCTGTATTCCCAGCTACTCGGGAGGCTGAGAAAGGAAGGAGAATGGCGTGAACCCGGGAGGCAGAGCTTGCAGTGAGCCGAGATCGCACCACTGCACTCCAGCCTGGGTGACAGAGCCAGACTCTGTCTCAAAAAAATAAATACATACATACATAAATAATAATAAAAATAAATAAATATATATATTTTTTAAAGTGAAAGTGAGGCATTTATTGCAGGGGCCAAGCAAGGAGAATTGGGCAGGTCATGTTTAAGACCTGAACTCCCCAATGGCTTAAAATAAGGGCTTTTAAAGATGGGGAGGCAGAAGTTACAGATGAAGTCGTAAATCAATACATGGAGTCTTTACATTGGTTTGGACCCCAAAAGCCAAGACATCGTCAAGCAGGTGGTGGGAGGGCCACAGGTCATAAGTGGATCCAAAGATGTTCTCCTCTGTGGATGGTTAACAGGTGATGCTTTGTCTAAAACTCTGGGGTCAGTAGAAAAGAATGTTAGCTCTGGCCAGCAGACCCCTCAGGAAAAAATTTTTAACAAAGAAGAGTCAGAGTTCAGTCCCCAGTTCCATCTTATCTGAGGTCCAAGAGCCATGGATGGCCTTTTTCATTTGGTGGGGGTCCAGGTTTCTGAAAAACAACTCAGGGACACAGATTTAGATGTTTTCTTTAGTTTCTATAAGGAACCAAATATTTTGTGGCTGTAACTTCCTTGGGTATTGTTTGAAGCCATTATTACTTTCTTGCTTACCAAGTTGCTCGTCTACTCCTTAGGACTAGCTGGGTGCCTCAACTTTCCCTTGAAGGAACTCAAGACTTTCCTTCATTTCCATGCTTGGGGGACCCAGCAGAACCCTAAGAGGGATCCCTGCTCTGTCTTAAATGACAGAAAGTCTTCAAATTTCGTACATCAAAATGACAATTAGCTAAAGTGAACTTGACAAGGGCTTCATATATGGAAACAGTATTTTCAAAAATAAAATAGACCAAAAACAGCAACAACAATTTTAAAAGATCACATCTTTCTATATTAGAAGCAGGTAATGTTAGATTCTGAGACAGGGCAAGGGCTAGTTACTATTTCATTAGGCAAGAGGGCCGACAGCTCTGTGGCTGAAGCACATTGGAATGAAGGCCCCAGCCCCGCCCAGCCCCTCTCTGGAGACAGCCAGGCAGCTGTTTGCACAGTGTCTGCCAAACAGCACATCAGTGTACGGCTCACCACGAAAAGATGCCAAGCAGGTCCAGCGGGGAGATTGAAATTGGGGTTTTGGCAGCTTCAGAATTCTTATTGCTTGAAACAGTCTAATAGATGTGCAAATTGAATTGAATCTCTCAGATGGGTCTGTGTCTGCAGAGAATCTGCAAGCTCCTAAAAGGGGATTAAATTATATCAGTCAGAACTAGTTACTTATCTAATATGTTGGTTTTTAGTGGCAGTGGGTCCATGGCCAAATAAAATGGCACACTTGTTTTTTTTGAAGGTGTTACAATTAATTGCCAGCAATATAGCCTTTTTTAAAAAGTGAGACTTCTGGTTTTAGTTGCAACATGTAAGGAATTTAAAAGTTGTCACTACTGCCCTTACAGTAAGAAAAAAGCTGAAAAAAATAGAAATTAATTACTTTTCTTGGACTCATCAGAGAATTGAGGTCACAGAGAGTGACCATAACCCCAGAATCCGGAGAGACAGACAAAATCACAGCTGAGATCAGCTTCCCGGGAGCAGAGCCTACTGGAGCTGTAAACTAGCAGGAATACTAAAACGGTAATTGTGATGAATTGCTGCTGGCTGACTGTGGACCAGAGTGTGGGGGAGAAAACCCTGAAGGCTACAACACTGAGATGACCTCACTGCTTCTGTGGGCTTTACCTCCAGAAACCCCACCAGGTTCTCACAGTAAAAAGCAAAGAAACATCACTTCCTGCCTCTGTCAGTGGGAGGGAAAAAGTAGTGGCTTTGAAATATGTCCAGAGCATTCTCCATAACAAAGGCCTAGTCTCCAGCAGAAAAGATGTCACCAGAGCCTTATCTCACCTAGGGAGAAGGGCCTTTCCCCCACTTGAGCCCCCTTTAGCTTTCCTGTCTCATCAAGGGTGAGGGGTTGGAGTGGGGGACACAAAAAACTTGTGAAGATCACATCCAGGGTCAGGAGTTACATAAAACTAAGATTTGATCCTCAGATTATAAACACTTTCCCTCACTTTCTCTCCCCTACACCTTATCATTAATCAACAGGACTCCATTACAATAATAGTGGATAACAGCTGAAAAGACCACAAAGCACAATTCTTAGGAAAAACTAAAGACAATAGGAGAGAAAAACAAGGACACCAGAGAAATCTGAAGCCTCAGCTACAGCTACAGCAGGCACTAAACTCAGCAGGCTGTCAGCCAGATTAATAGAAAACCTCACACTACAGGCCTCTTTCCTTTGGTTCCTTTTGTCCGATATATCAAATGTGGCTTTCAACAAAAAATTATAGGGTTACTAGAAGTTAAGAAAAAACAGTCTGAAGAGACAAAGCAAGCATCAGAAGCAGACTTAGATATGACACAGGTTTTGGAATTATTAGACAGGGAATTTAAAATAATAGGCTCTGATGATAAAAGTAGACAACATGCAAGAAAAGATGGGTAATGTAATCATAGAGATGGAAAATCTAAGAAACAATCAAAAGGAAATTATAGAAATAAAATAACCACTAATAGAAGTGAAGCTGCCTTTGATGGGCTCATCAGTAGACTAGATGTGGCCAAGGATAGATCAGAAATCTTGAAGACATGTCAATAAAATCTCACCAAACTAAAATGAAGAGAAGAAAAGAACGAAAAACACAAACAGAAAATAATATTCAACAACCGTGAGAAGATTCCAAATGGTAAAACCTAGCATAATTAAAATAATAGAGAAAAAAGAGAGAACATTTTCCAAAATTAATGACAGACACCAAATCACAGATCTGGGAAGCTTAGAGAATACCAAGCAGGATTTAAAAAAAAACCAAAAACCTATGCCTAGGTATATCATGTTCAAACTTCAGAAAACCAAAACAAAGAGAAAATATTGAAAGATGCCAGAGGAAAAACACCTGACTCATAGAAGTACAAGGATAACAATTACAGTGAACTTCTGGTCAGAAATATGGGAGTAAGAGAAGAGTGGAAGTGAAATATTAAGGTAAAGTAAAAATAAAGAGGTGGAGAAAGATATACCATGATAACACTAACCAAAAGACAACTGGAGTAGCTGTACTAATTTCAGACAAAGCAGTCTTTAGAGAAAGGAAAATTATCAGGTTTAAAGACGAACATTGCAAAATGATAAATGATTCCATTCTCTAAGAAGGCATAACAATGCTTAATATGTATGCACGTCACAACAAAGTACAAAATACATACGTCAAAGCATGATAGAACTGCAAGAACAAACAGGCAAGTCCACTATTAGAGTTAAAGCTTTCAACACCCCTCATTCCGTAATGATAGATGCAGCAGACAGAAAATCAATAAGATTATAGTTGACCTGAATAATATTATCAATAAATTTGACCCAATTGACATTTATAAAATAATCTCTTCAATAACAGCAAAATACACAATCTTTTCAAGCTTACATGGGACATTCACCAAGACCATTGTCTATAAAACAGACCTCAACAAGTTTAAGAGGCCAGAAATCATACAAAGTATTTTCTCAGGCCATGATGAAATTAAACTAGAAATCAATAACAGAAAAAGAGCTGGAATCCTCAAATATTTAGCGATTAAACAGCACACTTCTAAACAACACAAAGGTCAAAGAAGAAATCTCAAGAGAAATTAAAAAATATTTTGAATAAATGAAAATATACAACTTATCACAATTTGTGAGATCCAGTAAAAGCAGTTTTTAGAGAAAAAAATTATACATTGAATGCATAGTTCAAAAAAGAAGAAAGATCCAAAACATTTTTCTTAATCTAAGCATCTACTATAGGGACTAGAGAAGGAAGAGTAATTTAAGCCTGAAGCAACCATGACAATGAAAATAATAACAATTAGAGCAGAAATCAATAAAATTAAAAACAGAAAAATAATAAAGATCAGGTCGGGTGTGGTGGCTCATGCCTGTAATCCCAGCACTTTGTGAGGCCGAGGTGGGTGGATCATGAGGTCACGCATTCAAGACCAGCCTGGCCAACATAGTGAAACCCTGTCTCTACTAAAAATACAAAAATTAGCTGGCCATGGTGGCGTGTGCCTGTAATCTCAGCTACTTGGGAGGCTGAGGCAGGAGAATCACTTGAACTTGTGAGGCAGAGGTTGCAGTGAGCCTAGATTGTGCCACTGCACTCCAGCTTGGGTGACAGAGTGAGACTCTGTCTCAAAAATAGTAACAATAAAATAATAATAAAGATCAGTGAAACCAAAAGTTCTTTGAAAAGAAAAAGAAAATTGATAAACCTCTCACTAACATAGCAAAGAAAAAAGAAGACACAAATTACTAACATCAGAAATGAAAGACTTACCACTTCTGACCAAATATTAAATATATATATTATCAAAAACTCTATACCCACAAATGTGTTAACTTAGGTAAAGTGGCTGAGTTCCTTAAAAATACAAACTACCAAGACTCACACACTAGAAATAGATACTCTGAATAGGTCTATATATGTTAAGAAATTGAATTAATAACTAATAATGGCTTACTAAAAGAGAAAGAACTAGGACTAGATTTTGCCACTGGTGAATTCTACAATACATTTAAGGAAGAACGTATACCAATTCTCTACAATCTCTTCCCAAAAATAGAAGCAGAGGGAATACTTTCTAACTCATTCTATGAGGTCAGCATTACCCTGCTGATTTTGATATTTTATCAAATTCAAATAAATAAACAGGAAGGAAAATTTCACAAAAATTAACTCAAAATGGATTATGTACCTTAAAGTAAAACACAAAACTATGAAGCTAGAAAAACAATTGGAGAACATCTGAGTGTCCTTGGGGTTAGCTTTGAGTTCTTAGATACAACACCAAAAGCACAGGCCATGAATTAAAAAATGGATAAGTTGGACTTAATTAAAATTAAAAATGTCTGCTCTGTGAAAGACACTGTTTCTTGTTTTTTGTTTTTAAGACAGAGTCTCGCTCTGTCACTCAGGCTGGAGTGCAGTGGTGTGATCTTGGCTGCCTCCTGGGTTCAAGCGATTCTCTTGCCTCAGCCTCCCAAGTAGCTGGGACCACAGGCGCCCACCACCACGCCCGGCTAATTTTTGTATGTTTAGTAGCTATTGAGCTTTCACCATGTTGGCCAGGCTGGTCTTGAACTCTTGATCTCAGGCTATCTGCCAGCCTTGGCCTCCCAAAGTGCTGGGATTACATACATGAGCCATGGCACCCAGCCAACACTGTTAATAAAAATAGCCACAGATCTGTAGCTGCCATCAGTTTCAAAATGAAGATTAGCTCAATCTTTAAACATTTTCAGAGATTCATGATATTATTAAACTTGAGTCAATCCAGACAATTGAGTAAATACCCATGGCCACAATAGTCATTTTATTATATCGATGACATACTTTTTAAAATTACAACCTTTCCCTTGTTAGATGTAAGAATTTTTGCTATAGTTTTCATATTTTGCTCTCACTTTTAGAAGTACTTGATTAATATCTAACATTATATTAGCAAAATTATAAGCATTTTTGTGAGCTCTCGGTGAGAAAATAACACTGGAAATACAGTGATGTAATCTGAATTCAACTCCTACTTTGTCATTTCCCAGCCATGTGACACTCAGAGATCCATTTCTTCTTACTGGCTCTTTGCACTTCACCTATGCAACGGTGGTGAGAAATGCAATGATATGCAAGGTCTCCACTATCCCAAACACCCTATGATTCTATTCATCACATCATTTTTATAAATGTAATTGACATGTATATGAGTTGTTCAGAAATGGTAACCATTATTAGAAAAACCACTGTCACTCATTCAATCCAGACTTACTGTGAATGAGTTATTGTTCTGGGCACTGAAGTGATGGAATGATGTTGAGTAAACAAGGTATGCTGCCTGACCCCACAAAGCTTACACTCTATTGGGCATATCATACTCGAGTAATGAAAACACAAGACCAGACATTTTGAATGGAAACAGCCATAGGTAGGACAGGAGCACAGAAGAGTTCATTCCAACTAGATGGAATGTAAGGGAAAGGGTACACAGAGAAATCCATTTCTCTAATACCAAGTATTTGCAAAATGATTTATGAACACTGATAGTAACAACATTGTATGCATAGTAAGGCTTTTAACTTATTAAAATACTTACTTCTGATCATTGTTCCCTCATAACAGTGTCTTAAAATAGAGAAGGCAGCCATGGTCAGCACCATTTGAAATATGCAGAAACCGAGACTAAAGACAGTTAAATACATGACATGATTTTATAATTACTGGCTAAAGTGAGGTCTGAAACTTAAGATCCAGCTATGGCCACTGCTCACCCCTTCCCTTTGTAGAGAGACATTATCCCAGATGAGACTCAGTCCCCTTGGGAGCTTGATGAAGTTTCCACTTCAATTGGATGAAGTGCCCACCTTGAGCACAGCTGACTCATGCTCATAACTAAACCATCCTTATTGTAGTATAAAGTAATGAGCTGCTAATATGTAATTTATCTCTTACAACTACTATGCAAACTTAGTTTCATTATTGCCATTTTAAACATGAAAGAACTAAACTCAGACAAATGATGCAACTTGCCAAAGCCCCTCATGCAGCATGGAGCAGAGCTGGCTCCGTCCACCTCTGTGACTCATTGCTCTCTCTAGGGCCTCTGCCCAGCTTATCACATGCGCTCTGCCTTCAAGACCCTCGACAAAGCCACGGGATCAGTGGGCAGGAATTCACGGGCAGAGGGGATTGAGGGAGGATACTCCCAAGGACAGGCCCAAAGCTAACTCCTGCCATGTATGCTAAACCGAAAAGGTGCAGAGAGGCTTTTAGAAAAAAATGTCGCCTTACAATTATTTGAGTGTTTCTAGTGTGAATTCCGGATGCATAAATAATAGTAATAATCATAATAACAATTTGAGTTCTGACATGAACAAAATGGAACTGTACTGGTCGGAAGGAATTCCTGGAGATTATTTTGAATTCTAAGGAAATATGAATCCATGAGTTTAATATCATTAAATGTAACGTACATATAGACTACATTTTCTTTGTCCATTAGTCTGTAGATGGACATTTAGTTTGTTTCTGTTTCTTGATCATTGATCTCATGTTAAATGAAAAAACAAGTAATATAATTTAGCATTTTGTTAAATTTAAGGAAGATTCATTTAAATTGTCATCAGTGAAGCAATAGAACCTATACTGCTTGCCTTAAATATCACTCAGCAGTGCTGATATGAAGGCTAGAATCATAACAGATAGGTAATAGAGAAAAGATTCTATCAGCCTCAGGAATGTTAATGTAAAAGTCAGGGCTTGATTTCTTATCAGAGCTGATGCTGTTCAAAAGTCTTGCAGATGTTCAGCCTCTCTGATTAACTTCTTCCCCTTCTGATGTGGATCATTTTGTTCTGCACTCCATTTTCACTCTAGGTGTGTGTTACAATATCATCCATCTGTATATTTGTCAGTTTATAACAGCTTTGCAAAAAGCATGTGAATTGCCTCAAGGCTAGTAACAAAAAATCTTTCCAACTTCCTGTGGATTTTTATATGTGCTTCACAGTTTCCTATACAAAATAATTGGGGGAAAAAATCTTCACTGTTCAAAATTGCTCTTTAACTTGCTTCCTTTTCCTTCTTTTATTCATTCACTTTTCATTTCTCTTACCTTTACAATGATCATCGAAAATAAAATCCAAAATCTTATTCTTAAAATGCAAGATTTTGAAAAGGCTTATTTCAGCTGGCTTTCAGCTTAATCTAAAGGAAGATTTATTGATGGTCTGTCAGGTGGAGTTTCACTATCTATTTTTTTCCTATAGAATCTTCCATTAAGACCCGTTCTTTGAACCAGAGTGATCAATAAGGGCTGGAAACATGGGCAGATACTGAGTTGAGTTCCCATAAAAAGAGAAGCTAAATGGTTAGCACATAGGTGACAAATGGATTCTGCAGTTCAATCATGCCAGCCATGCAGAAGTGCCAATGTGTCTTGGAAAGACTTCATTTTATCTACTGTTATTAGAAATACTGAGGGGCAGGACGGCTTTTGCCAAGAAGAAGTGTCCCATATATGCCTCAGAAATATAAAGTCGTTCATGATTCCATGTCTAATTACAGTTTACCAGTGGAGATTTTTCTCACATATTACTTTCACTGCCATCTCTGTAGATTTTCTGTAATCTTTGGCCAAGCTGCTTGGGAAATTGACAAACTCCTCCATGAGAAATACTTTCAACATATTCCCAGGTTTTTCCTTTCTTGAGAACTGGCTATATTAATGTTTAATTTATAGACAGTTCTTGATTACCTGACATTCCAAGGAGAAAATTGGTATTTTATTTTCCAATAAAATGCTGTATATATTTTTTCAATTCTATGTTTTGCTTCTGTTACTCAATACATGTTTGTTTGAATGGAGGGAGGGAGGGAGGGCAGGCAAAATCTCGATTGCTTGATGCTTTAGAAGAAGGTGGTTGTTAGGCTAAGTGGAAAGTCCCCTGGTGCAAGAGAACCACTGTCTGTCCTGGCCTCTGCCCCACACCCCATCTCAGTCTGCACCTCTTGGGAGCAGGGCCATCTTTCACCACGTGCACAGCACCAGCTTGAGCTAAGTTCTCCCTAAGGATAACATCTCTAGGCCGGGCGCAGTGGCTCATGCCTGTAATCCCACACTTTGGGAGGCCGAGGTGGGCGGATCACAAGGTCAGGAGATCGAGACCATCCTGGACAAAGTGAAACCCCGTCTCTACTAAAAAATACAAAAAATTAGCCGGCCGTGGTGGCGGGCGCCTGTAGTCCCAGATACTCGGGAGGCTGAGGTAGGAGAATGGCATGAACCCAGGAGGCGGAGCTTGCAGTGAGCCAAGATCGCACCACTGCACTCCAACCTGGGTGACAGAGTGAGACTCCATCTCAAAAAAAAAAAAAAAAAAAATCTCTCAGCTCACCTTTTCCTAGAGCTCAGGAGAGATCATTGACAGCATTGAGTGTCCTTGCCCTAGATCCTATCAGACTCACTGACACAGGAAAAAATAAATTTAAGTGGTTAGTAAATATTGGGAAAGGAGCTGGGTTGTAAGAAAAGTTAACAAAAAGTGGTGAAATACGAAGCAACCCACATGAAAATTGGGAGTAGAGAAGGTGATATATCCACTGGCAAATAAGTTTGTCCAGTTTGATATAAAATATGGCCTATATCAAGTCAGAGAAAATAGCTAACTTTTAAATACCACCACCAAAAGCTAAGACACATGTCGGGGCAGGGGTGGGTGGGGAGCGGGACGACTCCCTCTGTGGGCTACATTTATGGTTTTGTCTGTGCTTGGGAGCGCAAAGCTACAAACAAAGATGGACACTGCTGGACAGTTAGATTCTAGAGAGGCATTGAGAAGACTATTTGATCCCAGGGAAAATTGTGGCTGTAAATCCAAAGAAACAGAGGGAAAACTGAGCTTGGATTCTACTGTCCCATGATATCATTTTTGCTGTAAATGAGAATGACTTGGAGTCGCCGCCCTGGAGTTAGCCCTCTTGCAGTAGTGCAGTGTCTGTGCTTGTGCACATCCCTGCAGAAATGTAGTTGAATGAATGTAGATCACTCCAGCCCACATCTCTTTCGGTTATTTTCATCTCAAGTTGGGCCCTGTGAGGCTGCTTCCTCACTCATCATACACCCGTTTTCTTCTTCTTCACCTTCAATCTTTTTGACCCTGCCATGTTGAAGTGAGTCCCATTCCTCCACTCCCAACCTTCCCATGAGCTCCCTCAAAAATCCCCCTTCCAAGCCCTGGCCTTTCCCCACCTGTCCAATGGACTCTTTTGCACGTCAGGCAGGGGAGAAGAGCAGAAACTCCTGCTTAAACTTTGGCTAGTGGGGAAAAATCAAGAAGAAAGACATCTTGTTTCTGCCTACATATGGGAGAGAAGAGAAAAGAACATCTCTCTTTTGGTGGGAAAGAGAGAAGGTGGTTCCAAGACAGGGAATATGATGGAGGAAGTATTCTATTCCAGGAACTAAGACCGCTGCTAAGTGATTTGTGATTCACCATCCTCAATTCCTGGCAATAAAGTAGAAAATTTACTGTATTTCAGATATATGTTGGATTAAGCAGGTTTCTGATGCTTAACAACTATTTATTACATCCTTTCACTGGGGAAATGTGTTCCAGATTTTATACAAAATGCTAATAAATCAGGGACTTCCACACTGACAAAACTGGTGCAATAAACACACCAACCAGCCCCGTCATTCATCAGCCACATTGTGAAAGTTTACTCCTACCAATAAACCAGTTATTCATAAATCTGAAGTTAAATCCGGCTGGTAGAGGGCTTATTGCTCCTTACTACAGCATCACTCTTTAGAAACTTATTACTGTTTATGTGGCATGTTGTTATTTGGCTTTTCCCATTTATGGCTCAGCTGCTCATCTAGCTCATGAGCACTTGAAGGCAATGGACCACAGCTCCACTGCAAGGTCCCTGCAGCTTCCAGGACAGTGCCTTGCCTCTAGTGCAGCTGTCTATTCACTTACGAATTAATTTCTTCTTGAAGCCTTTAATCCGTCCATGTTATATGTGGTGCAAAAACAAAATTCCTAGCAGTTCCTTGTCTAGGCTCCCAGGTACTCAGTCTGCATATTGGGACAAAATGTAGTTATCCCCCACAGAGCAGAACTCAGATGCAGGCCAGGCTGGCGCAGCCCTTCCAGACCCAGATAATCCCAACTCCAGAACTATGTACCTGCAGCCAACCAGGAGACAACACAAAACCAACTTGCGCAGATGCCAACCAGGGTCCCTGCAGGAACCAGGGCAGCACAAAACACTAGAGAAATCATGGTAGGGTCGGACTGAGCATGGAAGTTCCAGCCATTGACTGAAACAACCTGGGCAGGTACTCAGGTTACACAGCAATGCTCAGGGATTCTTGGAGGAGTCTAAGGAGTCTGGAGTGATGTGATGGGAACCTGTGCGGTGGGAATCTGGGAGCTGGTCATGGTGACTGGCCATTTTTGAGAATCTAGGCAGGTGGGAAGCACAGTGCAGGAAGCCCCAGGCACCCAACATGAGGTCCGCAGAGAGCATTCATGTGTTTCAGAAGTTCAGTGATGGCACACCAAGGGGAGAATGGCAGTGCCAGCCTTTGCCTCATCATCCATTCTGGCATTGTTGATGCTCAGGGCTCAGCAGGCCGTGTTCATGCAGCCATTAATGCTCACCTGGTCATAGATTTATTGGCTTCCAAGCCTGCATATCTTTTTCACCTACTGGGCTTTCAGCCCTGGTTCTTGGCTTACATTAATCACAAATGCCTGTCTAATTAGATATTGCTGGTCCAGCAATGATTCTCAACCTTGGCTGCACATTGGAAACACCTGGGGAGCACTTTCAACATTCTGATCCCAGGCTGCACCAATTAAATCAGAATCTCTGGTGGAATGATCCAGACACCGATATATTTTTTTCATCTTCCCAAATAATGCATGTAGGGTTGCCATATTTAGTAAAGAAGAAAACGGAATACCAAGTTAAATTTGAATTTCAAATGAACAGAATAAGTAATTTTTTGTACAAGTATATCCTGCGCACTATTTCAGTTTTTCCCAGGTTTAGATGTTTTTCTCATAATTACACTATGCTTATATGCTTTGGGAAGGAAGACCACAGAAGTATATCCCTTGCACTATTTGGGACATATTTATACTAAAAATATTATTTATTGTTTATCTGAAATTTAATTTACATAGGATTACAGCATTTTATCTGCAAACCCTATAACAAACAGCCAAATAGGAGAGTCACTGGAATCAAGGAGAGAGAGCAAGAGCAGAGATTAGAGGGATTAAGCTGCCCAGAAGCACCGCAGAAGACCTAGAGCTCAACAACTGTTTTTTCTCAACATTTTACCAAACAGCACCTGAAGATATCCAAGGATTTAGAGCTGTAATGCACATTGAAAAAAAAATCCTAGTAAAATGCTTTGTAGTCTGAATTTTTCAATGAATCAAAAGTTTGTTGATTTATATACTTAACAACACAACACACCTAGGACACATTTTTTTTTTTTTTTTTGAGATGGAGTCTCACTCTGTTGCCCAGGCTGGAGTGCCGTGGTGCGATCTCGGCTCACTGCAAGCTCCGCCTCTCAAGTTCATGCCATTCTACTGCCTCAGCCTCCCAAGTAGCTGGGACTACAGGCGCCCACCACCACACCCGGATAATTTTTTTTGTATTTTTAGTACAGACGGGGTTTCACCGTGTTAGCAAGGATGGTCTCTATCTCCTGACTTCGTGATCTGCCTGCCTTGGCCTCCCAAAGTGCTGGGATTACAGGCATGAGCCACCACGCCCAGCCATCTAAGACACAATTTAATGTCAATATTTAGGAAGAAGAAATCCAGAATCTTTGCCCAAGGGAGCTGAATTTGGGAGCTCTGACTCGCTGAGCAGGGGAGGAGCAGGGGAGAACAGAGGGAGTGTCAGGGACTATCGATAATTCTGTAATGCCTGGCATACCTTACAAACTTTATGAAAACACACACAAACACAGAGACATATGTGTCTTCATAAAGACATATATATAATACACATATATGTGTGTGTATATATATATATATATCTTCCTCTTTTGAACTTATGAAACATCAGCATAATTTTTTTTCCTGTGAGTTTGAAGCAGTTGTAGAGAGTTGGGTAAACTCCTCACAAATCTAGAGAGGATGTTGAATAGGAAAACCAACTCAACAATTCAACCTAACAAAAATCTATTTGATAAGATAAAGTATAAGATAAATATCTGTAAGTCCATGCTGATATAAATAAATGATTGAGTAAATAAATGGAGAAGAACAGGCAAGTGTTCCATTCAGAAGAATTACAAATGGTTTGTATAGATGTGTACCCTCAAGAAGGACAAGCATAATTCCCACTCCTTAAGGGTGAGTTCTTCAAAATAACTTCCTTCTGAAAGCACAGTAAGGAAAGGGGAAACAACAGTAACGTTATAGGGGAGAAATCTGCCAATGCCGTATCAGCCGGGTTAACATCACTAAGGTTACCATCCATAGTGCTGAAGTCCTGTTGATAGTGTGACCCTGTAAAGTGATGGGATGAGAATGATGCTTTAACCCGAGGTCTTCCTCCCCAAAATTCATAACCCTTATCTAGTAATGAGAAAAATCTCAGACAAATTCCAATAGAGGGGTGTCCTACAAAATTCCTGACCAGTACTCCTCAAAACATGACAGTCATCAAAACCAAAGAATGTCTGAGAACCACAGCCAAGAGGAGTCTTAAATGTAAGGAACTATCCTGGAAAAGATCTTGGAGCAGAAAAACGACATTAGGTAAAAACTAAGGAAATCTGAATAAAGTATAGACTTCGATGATGTTTCAATGTTGGATCATTAATTACAGCAAATGTACCATGCCAATATCAGATAATAAAAGAGGAAAATGGGTACAGGGTAGATGCATACTCTCTGTACTATCTTTACAACTTTTCTGTAAACCTAAAACTATTCTACAAGCTAAAAGCTTATTTTAAAAAATCTATTCGGCACATAGTATATGCTTATCCTGCTCTACTTCTGTCCTCTCATTGACTAATGAATTTGCTATTTCCAGAGAATAAGTCAACTGTATTGATGTCACTCTGGAAACAAAGGTCCCCTTGCACAGTGGAGCCACAGGACATGACTGGGAGGGGAGAGTAGACAGGTACACAGAGCACACAGGGAGAACATGGCCAAGAATATAACCAAGTACAAGTCCCTGTGGGAACACAGAGAAAAAGAGAAGAATTCTGGCTGTGCGGACCAGGGAGGAGCCCATGGAGGAGATGACCAGCATTTTCACTGCATCTGGGAGAATTGGTGTGATTTCAGCAGGCAGAGTTGGGCATCTGAATATCATTTAACCTAAGGAATAGTTGAAGAAACCAGAGGTATTAGATACAAGTGAAGATCTGAAATTGAGCAGTGACCTAAGAGCTGGCTTTGAATAATTGTGGGATGCTCAAATGGAGGAAGAAAGCATATCTGTGTGTCACTGCATTAAAAGAGAATAACAGAATGGACCAGAGAATAATTTCAGAAGGCAGATTTGAGCTTCACAAAAGAAAGATGTTTACAACAATTTAGCACCTAACTGAATTTTATTTGAAAAGAAAAAGAAACCCTCCCTTTGAAAAATCAGCATGGATCCAACAGACCGATGAGAAATATAGCGTGTCTATACTGAACCACAGATCTTACTACATTTACACTCTTTAAAAACATGATGACTAAGTCAGAATTTTAAATGTTTCAATGAATATTTTAATTATAAAAATATTAAGTATAAACGGTGCATTATAGGCTATAAAAACAATATATGATGTTTCTTCTCAATGAGCAAGTGAAACATATGGAAAAGAAATTCAGCCAAAATGTATTCCAATAAGCATCAATCAATTGTGAAGTCTCATAAAAGAATAATGAGAAGGAAACCGAAGTTGGATGAATAACAACAGAATGGCCCACTGCTTTGATGACAAACTCCGTAAAAGCATGTCATGTAGTCATATGAGAATCCTGAGAGCAAGTCTGGCAGAGCAATTTAATGTCCATGTAAGTCAGTACATTCTACAGAGATCTTAGGGAACAATATCTCATGGCCATCCAGTTAAGTACCATTGACAGGCATATTTCATATGGATGACAAAGTCATTGATATGGGGGCAAAATGTATTGTGTCTTAGCCATTGTGTCACGGTAAGGCTGTGATGTATTTAAGCACAGGTCTTGCCACCGCTCCTTGCACAAAAGGCACTAACTCATTTTTCCAATGAATTAACACAGAGTCCCTCTCCCAGAAATAGTGTAAATCTGCTGGCTTCTACATCCAGCTCATTTATCTCCTTCCCTTTCCTACAGGAGGGAAGGGAAGAGTTGGACACTGTTCCCCAGGCCAACTGCCTTGGGCCTCTGAGTCTAGTGAGTTCCATGAGGTTGTCAGTTCCAAGGAGCAGGGAAGGTCTGGACATGTCAAGGTCCACTTACAGTTCAGTGTGATGAAGAACAAGATGCAATTGTTTGTTAGAAAATCTTGAAGAAAGAAGACATAATTCTAGAATTACCTATGCCCATGTGAGTTGAAGAAAATTGGTGTACAGCAGTGGTTCCCCACCAGGGGTGATTTTGCCTCCTTGGGAACATGGAGCAATGCTTGGTTTGTCACACCTTGAAGGAAGGAGTGTCGCTCCTGGCATCTGAGTAGAGGTGAGGGGTGCTGCAAAACATCCTACAATGCACAGGACCCCCCAGCACAATTATCCAACCTAAAATATCAATGACACGGAGGCTGGGGGATGCTGCTTATAAGACAAACATCCTACAATGCACAGGACCTCCCAGCACAATTATCCAACTGAAAATATCAACGACACTGAGGCTAGGGGACGCTGCTTATAGGACAAACATCCTACAATGCACAGGACCTCCCAGCACAATTATCCAGCTGAAAATATCATTGACACTGAGGCTGGGAACGCTGCTTATAGGATAAACATCCTACAATGCACAGGATCCCCCAGCACAATTATCCAACCTAAAACATCAATGATGCTGAGGCTGGGAATGCTGCTTATAGGACATCTCGGGTGTGGGCTTGAAAGCCAAACAAAAAGTATAGTTTCTCTGGACACTACTTTCTGCAAGTCACATGCTAAGCAGCTGTTTATTATTACATGGGTGTTTCCTTATTCCTCAGATTCAGGGAAGTTCTTTCCTGGCGCAGCAACTTCCGTTCCCACCAGCCACGGCCCCCTGCTCCATCTAGCAGGCAGCACCTGGGTGATGTTCCTCCAAGTGTGATCTGACTCAACCCCCGCCCATGCGAGCAGCACTTCCACCACCACGTCTCAGCCCCATGGCATGACCAGACTGTGGGTCCAGGGTAGGAAACATGGCGTGAGAACATCAGAAAATGAAAGATGTCAGTGAGCCCCCTCTGTCTCCAGAAAGGAACACTGTTGTGTTAAGTCCTGGAGACAAGACAGGAAAGATGAGTCTCAGATGCCAGACTGAGAAGCTCATGCTGTATCATGTAAATACTGCGAAGCCATGAGTCATTTCCAACAGGGGGAATAATATGGAGAAAAATGGCAATTTTATGAAGAGTAACTAAGATAGATTTATACTGTTTTGGGTCACACTTCCTTCCACCCACCCTCTCCTATTAACAAATATCCCAGGGAGATACAAATTATGTCTTTCCTTTAGTAACACTGAAATTTCAAATTTTAAAAGTTAAGAAAGAATATAGATTGATTTCTTTTTGTTTTTATTCATGGGAATTCATTAAAACAAATATATTTTCTTCTCTTTATAGTTCATCATCATAATAACTAAATATGAAGTTTTCCCTTGTATCCAATTTAATAAAACTGCATTAGGAAATGCAACATGTGAAATAGTGCCATTAGAGTTGTGGTGATTAAATCACTCGTGGTACAAATAAAATGCCTCGCCTTAGGGAACAAATGTGCAGTCACAGGGCCCTGGTGATAACTAAACCAGATTTTCCCATTTGATGGGAGACCCTCATTTTTAGTCAATGTTCAGTCACTTCTCTAATTTCTCTCTCTTAAATCATCTTATTTAATTCAGTTGAAATTACATTCCTTAACACCAATTATAATTTTTAATGTTGATATCTATTTCACAGATCACTTTTGAGCAGAAAATGTTAAGACTACATACAACTGAAAGAGCATAAAATTATTTCAAAATGAAAGGAGGATCAGAGCAAGCTAAAAGTTTTGATTTATTTCAACAAACCCCTTTCCACCCATTGTCCAGGCATCTATCAGTTTCCAATGCATTAACATAGGAAACAAACCCACAGAATCTAATGTTCTCATCGTAATAATTATGACTTTTATTCAGGAATTATCTGGTGGGAGATGATATGCATGATCCTGACATTCTGCATGCCAGGGAGTCCATATCACACCCGGGCTCCCTACATGGAGGGAAGGAGAACCTCAAATTACCTGGTGAGCCTCGAAAGTGGAAGCCAGGTGCCAATCTCATGCATTAAATCAGGATGGCATTTTATTTATCTTAGTCCTCTGTGCTATGCCGAAGTGTCTGAAACAGATCAGTTCCTCAATAAGTACAGATATATCACAAAAATAAAATATTTATGACTTAAGAAATGATTTGTATATGCACCTATTTTTTCCTCAAATTGTAAGTTCCTCAAGGCTATGTGGCCATCTCCCGTAGTGTTTGCTTAAGTGATCTGAATTTTAACCAAAAACTAATCCTTGAATAGAATAGAGTCTCATTAATAAGGGCAACCTCTTACAACAGAGCTGAAAACTCAACAAGCCAGAAGCTCACATAAGTGGGTATTATGATTTCTTCTGACCGGAAATCCAGAGATGGCACCAGAAAACTCACTTTTCTTTTTTTTTTTTTTTTCAGATGGAGTCTGGCTCTGTCGCCCAGGCTGGAGTGCAGTGGTGCAATCTCGGGTCACTGTAAGCTCCGCCTCCCGGGTTCACGCCATTGTCCCGCCTCTGTCTCCTGAGTAGCTGGGACTACAGGCGCCCGCCACCATGCTCGTTTAATTTTTTGCATTTTTAGTAGAGAAGGGTTTCACCGTGTTAGCCAAGATGGTCTCGATCTCCTGACCTCGTGATCCACCCACCTCGGCCTCCCAAAGTGCTGGGATTACAGGCGTGAGCCACCGCGCCCGGCTTTTTTTTTTTTTTTTTCTTTGAGACAGAGTCTCGCTCTGTGGCCCAGGCCGGAGTCCAGTGGCACAATCTTGGTTCACTGCAAGCTCCGCCTCCCAGGTTCACGCCACTCTCCTGCCTCAGCCTCCCGAGTAGCTGGGACTCCAGGTGCCCACCACCACGCCTGGCTAATTTTTTTGTATTTTTAGTGGAGACGGGGTTTCACTGTTAGCCAGGATGGTCTCGATCTCCTGACCTCGTGATCCACCCACCTCGGCCTCCCAAAGTGCTGGGATTACAGGCGTGAGCCACCGCGCCTGGCCAAAAACTCGCTTTTTTAATCCTAGTTGAAACTGTTTCTAAATGTGCGCTTGCAGTCTCCTTGCAGATTTAAGTCTGGAGGAGCCTAATTGTGTCTTTCTTTGGTAACACGTCTGCACAGTAATGTTCTTCAAGACAAGAGAGCAGATATTTCTCTGTTCTCCTCCACCCTCTCTCCTCCTTCTAGCTGACACAACATGAAGAAAGCTTTAACTGGGAAATGGGAAGGAGCAGATGGGTGAGGAATCCTATGAATTCAGGTGAAACACAGTAATAATAGACTTTTAAAGTTCCCACGACAGCCAACTGTGTTCAGCATTTTCCAAACTGAAATAAAGGTATCTTGTTGGATGGCATTGGTGATTAGCGGACAGAGTGAATTTCATTATTCATGGAGGTGGCTTCAGATCTGTGGATTGAGATGAAGTAAGATTTTTCTCGGCCTAAATTTGGGACTTGTGATCTGAAAAAGTCAAGTATAAATACAAGGACATCGGTTCTCTTCCCTGAGTATAGAAGCATTCTCAAGCCTATACATATATAGACGTATTTATAAATACCTAGGCCAAAAATAAAAAGTCTCTCTGCACCCTGGAATTCCTTTTGGGTTTATCTTCTGTCACCTACCTATAAACTTTCTGGAAGAGTAGTCTAGTTCAGAGGTTTGGGTATTCCCTGAGAGAATTTCCAACAGCTATAATCTCTCTTACATGGTTTTAATATCTGAAAAATTTCATTACAAATTAAAATAGTTACAAAGAATATAATTTCTTCTGGTCATATTGACATTTATAAATAAACTATATATCACTCTTTTAAATGTATCCAATTAAACATAAATACCATATGGAATTCATGTTTACCTTCTTCTATTTAAAAAAAGGTATGAACAAGCCCTTTCACAATTAAAATACCAGTTCTTTTTTATTGATACATAATAGCCGTATGCATTTTCTGTGATAATTTAATACATTCATATAATCAAATCAAAGTAATTGGGATATCCATCACCTTAAATATTTATCTTTTCTTTATGATAGGGACATTTAGATTATTCTATTCTACAATCGATTAATGTCAACTCTAGTCACCCTATTGATCTGAAATTGTATTTTCGTTCCATTTCCTACATGGCATTTAACATTAATGTAATTTACTTTTATGCTTGAAAGTCTTTTATTTATAGCCCTATCATACTCCTCTGCAACAAATATATAAAGTAGACAGAAGTTGAAATGTATTGATTTTATTTTCTGTGACCATGGGCTCTAAGTGTTAAGAACTTTCCTTCTGGATTACATTAATATTACATGTATGATTAGACCATAATCAATCAGTCTGAACAACATAAACACAATCTACATTGCAACTAGCAGTTGTTAAACATAAAAAGTAAGTATTTATTGGGAACACATCTCAATGAAGTGCATGGTGACTGCACTAAAGGAGATGTCAAATTTCCTTTGGTTGCCAGGAAGATTTTGTAGGCTGGGGCAATGTTCCACCGGAAGACTCTGGATGGGTCAGGGGGATTAGGAAAGTGGAGTAGGAAAGGAGAACCTTCAACCAGAAGTACCTTCTTTTGCAGGTGACTATTAAAAGGTATCAATTTTAGTACCTGCAGAAATTGAGGATAGGGAAGTTAATTTCCTGCAAATGATTTGTTCCTGTGTCTCCCATGAAAAGCCTCTGCAGATCCCCAGGGGATGCATATCCCAGTTTGAGGACAACTGGTCTAAACCAAGGAATCTCAAGCAGCACGAGGTTTTCAATCCAATGCATTCTAGGAACAACATATTAGAACTTCTAGTTGAATTTATTTTTATCAAAAAATGAGATGGTAATTTTACTTTACTAATATTTGATATATTAGGATTGACACTGGCTCTATATGTTGGAAGGACTCTGGTTTCCTGAAGAAAGAATGGAATTCCCACCACTTGTTCACTCTTAGCATTTTAACATAGTTGGCCTGTGCCCAATTAAGTGGATTAATACATCTTATTATTTAATTTAACTAAAAATGAACATGAATAAGTAAGCTTAAAGAGATAGTTGAAAAGGAACCAAGGATTGAAGATAATTCTCGTAAGGCAAGCACAAGCAACTAACAAGAAGACGAAGCAGTAATGTTTCCCTGCCCTTGAAGCCCTGAGACTGTGCCAAGCCCAATTTCCCATCCATCTGCTCTTTACTAATTCCCAGTCCAAAAGCTCATCATCTCTTGTCAGGCTAACAGGAAAGCAGCTTAAGTGATTTCTACCTTCACATCCAGCTAGTTCACACCATCCCTAACACCAGACTCAGGTCCCTGACTCCGATCACTCACTTCCCTGTTCCACTACAGCATTTGGTGGCTCCTAGCACAGAAAAGAGCATGTTACCTTCTCACCCTACCCAGGGGCCTCTGCAACCTGGTCACAGGTGATATTCCTAGAAGGAGGTCTCTTCCAACTGCCTAGGAATCACACTACCTGACCCAAGTGTGCTCACTGGCCCCTCTGCTGGATGGGCATTTTGTCATTTCTCCTCTGTCTGCAATTCTCCAGCTCCTCCTACCCATTCTCAAATTCAGCTCAGGGCGTTACGTCCTAATCATTCAGCACACTTCAGTCATCAGAAGAGGATGTGCACATATTCCCTGCTTCCCATCTGCACCCACATGTGCTGCCTTCCTGCTGGTCACTGCAGATGGAGTCCCCATGCTGCAATCTAAAGTCAGCCCTGCCCCTGTGCCCTAGATCCCATTTTTTTCTTGCCTACTCAAGTACAGTCATCCACTGTATAACAATATGTCAGTCAAAAATGGACTTCATATATGACAGTGGTCCCGTAAGATCATTATCCGTTATATTTACTGTACCTTTTCTATGTTTAGATACACAAGTACTTACTATTGTGTTATAATTGCCTATAGTATTCAACATGCTAGATAGATTTATAGCCTAGGAGCAGTAGGCTGTACCACACAGCCTAGGTGTGTAGTAGGCTATGCCATCTAGGTTTGTGTAAGTCTACTCCGTGATGTTCCCACAATGAAGAAGTCGCCTAACAATGCATTTCTCAGAATATGTCTCTGGGCTAAGTGATGCACGACTATATATTCTTCTAGCAATTTCTATCTCTCTCTCCTCCTTATGTCCTACACACACACACAGACACACATACACACAAACACACACACACACACAACCATTGCCATCAACGAAGATGTCCTTCATTTTTCCGATTATTTTTTGAAAAGTTTCACTGGGTTTGGAACAGATGCTGTTGGCCCTCTGCCCTTACCTCTTCAGCGCACATGGACCCCAATTCCACCTGTCAGCAACTATTCTTTGGCCTAAGGCTTTCTTTCTTCTGCCTCAATTTTGCCTCAGCCCACCCACAGCAGGCCAAAAGTGCCAGTAAATTCACATTATCTGGAACACCCTCCAACCAACAACTGACAGGTGTTGGTATATAAACACCACATCTCCAATTCCCCTCTGCTGGGACAACACGGCAGGCGTTGGGGGTGTCCTATTCCCAAAGCTTCCCTACAGGATTGAGCACCATCACCCAAAATGAAAGCTGGTGTGGTAAATCCTCTTTATAAAGAATGCTGCTTCCCTACTCCAACTCCCCACTCCTCTGCCCATGTGCCCTGAACATCTCAAATGAACCCAGACAGGGATAGAATCCCAGTTCCCTCTCCAGATACTGTTCCAATTTCCCATTCCCCTTTACAACGAAACTCCTCAAAAGCATGGTCTCTTGTTGGTGCCTACAATTCCTGTCTTCCCACTCTCTCTTAAACCCACAGCAACCAGGCTTTCCCTTTCACGTCCCACTGAAATGGTTCTTGTTGAGGTAACAATGGCCGCCATGTTGCTGAATGCAGTGGTCCAATCTCAGGCCTCATCTTAGCTGGCCAGTCAGTAGCATGTGACTTAGATGATTCTTCCCAAAGCATTTTGTTCACTTGGCTTCCTAGACACCAGGGCTCCTGGTTTGCTGCTGTCCTCACCAGACACATGTCCTCAGTCTTTTTTGTTGGTTGCTCATCTTGCTGACCTCTTAGCATTGGAACCCCCAGGGCTCAGTCCTCAGTCTTCTTTTCTCTACCTATACGTCTACCTTTAAGTCTTTAAATACATTCTAAACTCTGAAGACTCCCAGAATTTATATCTTCAGACATGATTCCCACTCGACATCCACATGGATCTCCAATAGATATCTCGAACATAACAGTTCCAAAACCGAACCAGTCTTCCAGCCCACCTGTAGTCTTTCCCACCTCAGCAGACGATAGCTCCCTCTCTTCCCAAAGCCTACACTAAAGCTCTTTGATTCAACTTTGGATTATGCCTTTTCTTACATGGAACAAATCCTGATCAGTCCTTCAGAATATATACAAAATGTGACCCCTTCCAATTCACCATTATTCATTACCTGGATTATTCCAGCAGCCTCCTAAGCAGTTTCTCTACATCCACCCTGGCCTCCTTAAAGTCTTGTCTCAACACAGAAGCCAGAATGATCTATTTATACTTAAGTCAGATCATGCCACTCTTCTGCTCAAAAACCGTCCAACAGCTCCTCTCCTCATTCAGAAGAAAAGCCAAAACCCTATAATGGTCTTCGAGGCTCAACATAATTGAGCCTCTCTGATGTAATCTCCAGCTACTGTCATGCGCTTGAACTTCATTCTAGCCACTGACCACCTTCTTTCTGTGAACACAACAGCCTGCTCCTGCCCCAAGGGTCTGCATTTTCTGTTCTTTCTGCCAGAGATGCTCTTCTATTTGATTTTGCTTCTCTTATACTATCGTATTTACTTATTTATTCTGTTTACAATCTCTCTCCTGACTAGAATGTTCGTTTGTGTTTTCACAGCTACAGGAGAGCACCTGGAAAAAGATCTGATACAGAGCTGATATTCAATAATAAGAATATGGAGTGAATGACTTTCTCACCCTTTTTATTCCCAAACATCCCAATTTCTGGTTAAAATATATTACTCCACTGCCTCAAACATGCCCTCAACCTGTTTACACTCTTGCCTTCGCTCATGTAATTTTCTTTTTTTTTTTTTTTTGAGATGGAGTCTTGCTCTGTCACCCAGGCTGGAGTGCACTGGCGCGATCTCGGCTAACTGCAACCTCTGCCTCCCAGGTTCAAGCGATTCTCCTGCCTCAGCCTCCCAAGTAGCTGGGACTACAGGCACCCACCACCACGCCCAGCTAATTTTTTGTATTTTTTAGTAGAGACGGGGTTTCAGCGTGATAGCCAGGATGGTCTCGATCTCCTGACCTCGTGATCTGCCAGCCTTGGCCTCCCAAAGTGCTGGGATTACAGGCATGAGCCACTGTGCCTGGCCCTCACTCATGTAATTTTCACTGTTGCTGAAAACCATCTCCTCGTTAATATAGAATCCAAGTTCACATCCTTTGTGAAGGCCAGGCAGAAGTCATCTCTCTCCTTTTGGTTTCTAAAGTCCTTTTACTTTGTCTTTCTATTATGTATAACAATCATTTATAACTGTTGTAAAGTCCTTAACAGCCTTATTTGCTGTGGCTTGAGTGTGTGTGTAGTTTTTGTTTGTTTTGTACACGCACCTAGAGCAGGTTCTAGTCTCTAGAAGGTATTAACAGATGTTTGAAGAAGCAGGGGCTCAGAAACTTAAGTGGCTTGCCCAATATCACTGAGCTACTTCAGACAGTTTTGAGACCTCTGGTTGAGTGTCCTAACCCTACATTCAGTGGCCTTTTTACCTCCCGCAGCTTACATATCTTATTACCTTCAAAAACGTAACACATCACTAAAACATTTCCATTGCACAGGATGTCAGTAACCATCATCTGGACCTCTCCAGTAGAAGAAAAGGACCTGAATTTTTTCTGTTTAACCTCAGAGAACTCATGAATACCAAAGAACTTCCCAGAATTCCCAAACTTTAATATGCATACAAATCACCTGGGCATTTGTTAAACCGCAGAATCTGCAGTAGATCTGGGACAGGGCCTAAGAAGCTACAAGTTCATAGTTAATGTCAACGCTGTTGATGAGAGTGAAGTTATATACAACCATTCGTTAAGCTCAATTCCCCAGTTTCCCTAAGGGAGAAAGAAATTAAGGCAATGATTTACCATCTTGGCCATGTGTTGGAATTACAAGGAAGCTTTAAAAAAACCCACTGATGTCTGAGTTCTGCCTCCTCAGATTCCAGTTTAGTTGGTCTGGGAAGCAGTCTGGACATTGGAATTTTTTAAAACTCTCAGATGAATCTAGTCTGCAGCAAGGCTAAAGACCACTGTTATAAGTGATCTGCTTTATGATTGCAGTGGGAATGCTGAGGACAGACATTCAGGCCACATATTCACTGGCTAGTGCCCACCTGAGACCAGGGTGGACTCAACTTCACAGCTGCTACTGCTCTGCCAACAGTGATGATAATTAAAAAAAAAAAGCTCTCTTGTACAGCTGCTACGTATCAGGCAGTGTTTTGAACACTTTATAAATATTATTTTATTAACCCCTCACAACATGCTGTAAAACTATTATTATCCTCATTTCACAGGTGAGGAAACTGAGGGAAGGAGAGATCAATTAATTTGCCTAAGAACATAATTCAAGATTCCAACCCAAGTAATATGGCTCTTGGGCCCATGCATTTAACCAGGAAGCTCTACTTGCTCCCCACCAAGAATATTCCACAGGTCCTGTTAAAAGCTGAACTGTGGCCAGGCACGGTGGCTCACGCCTGCAATCCCAGCACTTTGGGAGGCCGAGGCGGGTGGATCACGAGGTCAGCAGATTGAGACTATCTTGGCTAACACAGTGAAACCCCATCTCTACTAAAAATACAAAAAATTAGCCGGGTGTGGTGGCGGGCGCCTGTAGTCCCAGCTACTCGGGAGGCTGAAGCAGGAGAATGGCATGAACCTGGGAGGTGGAGCTTGCAGTGAGCGGAGATTGCGCCACTGCACTCCAGCCTGGGCTACAGAGTGAGACTCCGTCTCTCAAAAAAAAAACAAAACAAAACAAAAAAAGTTATATGGCTGACGTAATAACGGAATCAGCCTCTTTTTTTCCACATGCATCAGGCAGAGTGCAGAAGTACTGTAGATATCCCAAGTGTTCCACAACCCCCATCTGATCACTGACCTGCTGGGCTATTTGAAGAGGCTCTGATTGGTATCCCAAGCCCAGCCTTCTCTCCTCCAATTTTCCCTTCTCTCAGGGCTGATGGTGTCACCCTTCTTTTACAAATCTCTTATGGGTTCCCATGGCTACAGAGTATATGTGATGCCATAGCTCGACATCCAAGGTCTTCACAATGTGGCTGACCCCTTTTATGCCTCCTCTCCTCCCCAACTCTTCCCCACTATCCTCCCTTCATCTACTCCCAAATGCAGACTCCGAGTTCCAGCTCACTGCCCACCACCATCCTAGAGTGCTCCTCCACAACCTCTTCTCTTTAGTCAAAATCCCACTCTTCTTGCAAGACCCAACTCACACATGCCCCACCACATGAAACACAGAGCACTGTATCTCATCAGCATCACTCTCTCCTCCCCTGTCCTCCAAGGCACCCTGTAGAGACCTCATGACCACACCTGTCACAGAGAGGCTTGGGATTCTAACAGTTGTTACATGTGAGCTCTCTAGGGACAAGGAAGCATCATATTTCTCTCTGCTTCCTGGGCACCTGGAGCAGTGCCTCACACAGGTGTTTGGTAAAGTTTTATGGACCCAAATTTGCTAGGTAAAATGCACGATTATGTCCCTGAAACACTGTCCTGCTGGAATGCCTGCAGAATGCTCAATGTAGCCTTTAATGAGAGTTGTATGAGCTATTTACTGTTTCACTAATCAAATCTCAAAAATTACTAAAGCAGCCAAAACACAAGATAAGGATATAAGCAAATTATCCAATAACCAAGACTTTTCCTCTCACTCTTGTAAGAGCTCTGAATTGATTATGGCACATCTCTTTTAGAATCTACAAACTGGCCCAAGGGGACAATGAACCCATTAAAAAATAGGAGAAAGGCAAGTGTTTGTAAAGCCATTCCAGCACAGGGCTGGACACATTTCACACCATGAATGCAAAATGTGTTCTCTCTAGAGATCATGCCATTTCTGAGTGTAGCCAAGGCTTGAATCCCTGCTTCCCTCTTTTCTTTGCATTTTCTCAATTTCAGGCCATTAAGAGCTGAGAAAGGGGTTCAAATATCACCAAATACAAAATGTACTGAAGAAGCGATTTACAACGATTTACATTCTCAAGAAACCCGGCCTCTGCTTTCCAAGGGACTTCTTCCAGGGTATTTGTCTGTCTGGCGCCCTCCAGATTCCTTGGCCTTGACTAAATTAGTGCTGGCTGCCTGGAAGTGACCCCTCCCTCCCTGGCATTTCAGCAACTATAGCCAATTTTACCTTCTCGCTTTACCATGAGCTATTGTGTTTTTGACCTATCACAGAGGACAGGACAGCCTTAGAGATCTTTATGGTCCCCTCTGTGTTTAGCATCTAGTAACTAGTGAATATTTGTTGAATTTAAAAGGAAAGAATGTATCTAGATGAGAAAGAGTTCTAAATTGTCACCATGCCTGTAAGTCAAAAATCAGACCTTCCCCATGCTGACAGGGCTCTGTTTCTTCAAACAGGCCAAAGAGCCAAGCCAGAGACTAGGATCAGCAACAGGAGTGATTATTAGAACATGTGTCAATGCACGTTGCTTGTATATGATGGCTACTTAAAAAAATCAATCAGTTTCCAAAATCTCAATGGTAGCTTTGAATATTTTGGTGGGACTTTGCCTTTATTTCCTCAGTGATAACTTTGAGCTCAGCAGAGAGGAAGGGAAAAAGGATTTTGTTGGTTTTTTTGGCTCTCAGAAGTTTTTTTAGATCCCATACTCTTCTCAATCACTATGTAGTTCCGAAAGCAAAGTTAAACCATGATACACTATTTTTTTTTTCAATTTCTCCCAAATACTACAGGTGAATTTATACTTAGGCAAAAGGAAGTCAACAAGTGCCAGAAACTGTGCTGGGTTCTGGGGAAAGAGTTGGAAGGCTAGTGTCTGGAGTTTTCCAGGGGACAGAGGAGGAGAAAAGCAATGAACATGAGGAAATGCTTTATAATCTAGTTGAAAAGTACAGTGAAAAGGGGCAAAAAGAAGTGCAGATAAGCTCTCTTAGTCCAGTGGGAGAGAGGAGAGTGAAAGAAGTGTCAGGAAGGGGATTCCTCAAGGAAATGATATCTGGGCAGAGGGAAAGATAATTCTATGTTCAAGTTCACTAGATCATCTGGCCAAGCCATTAAAAGAGAAATACAAAGAGAGAATAAACATGGGGAAAACAATTAATTATACTGACAAATGTCAATCAAAGTTTCAACAATATATTATTTATTTCAAATATGATAGTAACAAAAATGAAGCTCTTCAGTGATAACCAGAGTTCCTGTGGATATGAGAAATGAACCCTCCTATACATTGGCAGTCAGGGTTTACATTAGACAAACTGTTGTCAAGAATCATATGGTAATTTTCTGTTTCTGGCATTTGTTGTCTTTCTGGGGTAATGGATTAACAAGAGTGTGGGTTACATGGGTATACGTGTTTGTCAGACTCATCAAACTGTATACATAAGATGTGTGCATTTCACTGCTTATAAAGTAAACTTCAGGCGGAGCACAGTGGCTCACACCTGTTATCCTAGCACTTTGGGAGGCCAAAGCGGGCAGATCACAAGGTCAGGGGATTGAGACCATCCTGGCCAACATGGTGAAACTCCTTCCCTACTAAAAATAGAAAAATTAGCTGGGCATGGTGCTGTGTGCCCGTAGTCCCAGCTACTCAGGAGGCTGAGGCAGGAGAATGGTTTGAACCTGGGAGGTGGAGGTTGCAGTGAGCTGATATTGCACCACTGCACTCCAGCCTGGTGACAGAACGAGACTCCATCTCAAAAAAAGAAAAAGGGTACTTCAATAATAAAAAATAAATAAATCATAAATTAATGAATTCACCAAGCTAAAAGTACTTGGGCATTCACTACCACACTACTTGTAATAGCCAAAAGGTGCAGATAACTCAGGTGTTGGCAAATATGGACCTAGTAGAATAAATATGATGTATCTATTGAATGAAATATTAGGCAGTCAGTTAAAAGAATGGCAACTAGGAGGGTACACATAAACATCAAGCAGAGTAGTGTCTCTCAAGTGTAGCATGCATCAAATCTCCCAGAGTGCTTGTTAAAAACATGGATTGCTGGGCCCCATCCCTAGAATGTCTCACTCAGTACGTTTATGATGGGACCCAGGAATTTGCATTTCCAATAAGTACCCAGGTGATACTGACGCTGTGGGTCCAGGGAGCACATTTTGAGAACTACCCAGTTAGAGAAATTCCTACTGGGTGTTACTTCCCCAGAATAGGCTCATAAAGCCTTCCTCCTCTCTCACTCCCTCTTCTTCCTCCTCATTATCCCATTCATCATCATCATCATCACTGCCATCATCGCCATCGCTATAGAGCAGGTGCAGGGAGAAGGCTTGTGCATACTAGGTGTGGCTCATGCACACACTCCTCTAATGGGAAGCCTTATCTGTCTCTTTCACAATCCCAAATGACTTTGTTTCTAACTAAGCTCTGAAATTACCTGTCTGTGCATAGCTTCCCTTTTGCATTGTAAATATCTTGAGTGTATGAATCTATTCTTTGTAACCATAGACATGTGGCAAGTACAGAGTCAACTGCCCTTTCTAGGAGACCTGCGCCCCAGCCAGTTGCCTGACAACCTGTCAGTCACTCCTTCCTGTGCCTAGAATGCAAGACCCACAGCTCTAACCTGACCAATGGGACCCTTCAGGGAGGGGCAGCCCCCTTAACAGCTTCTCCACTGGACTCAATGTGAGCTGCTCACCACACCCATCTCCCCTCAGAGCTTCCAGGGCTGCACGTTCTCATCTCCCCTTGGACAGTAATAACTGCCAGGCAGGGACCCTCCTTTCTGCCCTAGTCCTTCACTTTCATGTCTTAGCTTTAGACTTCAACTCCTCCAGGAGACCTCCCATGATTGAGCCTCACTCTCCCACATATGCACATGCTAGTCCCCCTCTTGCAAAAAGGTCTCATCGTATCACTTGACATGCTAAATGTTACTTCAATTTGTGTGTCTGTCTGTCTTTCCCAGTAAAACATAAACTCCATGAGGGCAAAGATCCCATCTTTTAGCTCACCATAGTATCCCAAGAGCTCAGTACTGATGTTCCACAGCCCTTTTTTAAAAAATAAGATAGAATAAATGCTTCCTCTTTTTTTGAGATGGGATCTCACTCTGTTGCCAAAGCTGGAGTACCGTGGTGTGACCACAGCTCACTGCAGCCTCAACCTCCCAGTTTCTCAAGTGATCCTCCCACCTCAGCTTCCCAAGTGGCTGGAACTACAGGTGCATGCCATTGTACCTGACTAATTTTTGTATTTTTTTATTATTATTATTATTATTATTATTTTTGTAGAGCTGGAGTCTCACCATGTTGCCCAGGCTGGTCTCGAACTCCTGGGCTCAAGTGACCCACCCACCTCAACCTCCCAAAGTGCTGGGATTACAGGCGTGAGGCATGGCACCCAGCCAAGAAATATTTCAAGAATAAAAATCTGGCAATGAAATAAAAAACACATTAAAATCTTCAAATCATGCCTAAGGATTCCTGATTAAGAGCCTACTTTCTACCTCTCCTGTAATCTTGATTCACAATTTGATAGAGTATTTTTACAGACCAAAAATTCCAATCTTTTGATTATTGATTAACGTTAAGAAGCTTTGGCTGGTCAGTGTTGCAGGCTTTAACAGGCATCACAATAAAGTCTAAGTCTTTTTCATTATCCCACAATGTATTTCAGACCCCTGGACAGTAGGACTGAGGAGATTCAATCTGGAATTTCCACGCCTTTGTTTTCACTCCCATTTCTTTGGTGCTTGAGCATCACATAGGGCCACCAAGCTCCTGCAGTCTGTGCACCTTGGATTCCTTCCTCTTCAAACTTCTGGTTTTAGATCAGAGGAACTAGAATCCCCCAAAACACTGCAGCAATTTACAAGGTCATACCACGAAGTAGGAACAGAGCAGATCAACTGCAGCCCCAGTCATCTGAATGGCAGGTTCTCTGCAACGTGTTCCCTGTCTCCTACCTTCCAGTGAAAATTTCTGAAAAAAGAAAATATCTAATTTGACATGTTCTGTATTACATTTCCATTTTCCTTTCATACAATGCAATTTACTTTCCTTTGGTTTTTAATGCCAATGTTTAATTCTTATAAATTCATTCTAATGGTTTTTTTCCCCCACTAAATGATTAACAGCTGTGAGCTCTAGAGGGATACGCTGTACGTAGACACCACATTTTGTTTATCCATTCACCCATACAGAGTTGGAGACTTGATTGGCTTCCACCTTTTGGCTATTGTGAATAGTGCTGCTATGAACGTGGGTCAAAGTATTATTTTTAAACTGCTAATTTCCACCAAGGCAGGTAAGAATCAATGCACATCCATTTCAGTTGGGGATTTCAAGACAAGAGAAACACCTGATTGCCAAAGACTGCATTTTAGATGGAAAAGACTTCAAAAGGTTTCTCCCTTCCCGTGACTCCCTTTAGATGGCTCCACCCTTCCTCACATTCCAGCCTCTTGCCTACACCCCAATAACTGTGGGTTCCACCTTTTCCTCTGGCTCCCTCACACCTTCTATCAGAACTGTTCATTAAGGAATCTGTATTTCTGAAACCTAGACAGCCTCAGCTCCAGAGGGGCCTGAGGTGATGTAAGCAGTGGGGACGGCAGTGCCCAGAAACTTTCAGACACAGCTGAGCAGTCACAGCTCCTGTGACTGCTGACACAGCCCAGGGCTCCTGTGTCATCTGTCCCTGCCTGGCTCCTGACACTCACTTACTTCCAGTTAACTCCAACTAACTGATGACATCCAGTATCCAGTGACTAGGAATAACCTGAGCTACGGATTGGAAGTCAAGCAAAGGCTGTGTTTGTGTGGGGAGAGAGTGGTTCCCTGGAGAGGAAAAGCTATTGGGTGGCTTTTATTAAATTTCTTCTATTTTAGGAATAGAAAGATTAAAGGAAATAAATCATGACCTTCACAAAATCCTTCCTTATTATGTCGACATCCTATAATCCTATTACAAATTACAAACGAGGTGTTTGGGTGCAGAGCAGGCCTGGGCCCAGATCTGTGGATGGCGGTGCTCAGCTGCATCCCACGGTACAGGCAGAGAGCAGCTTGTGTTTGGGCTCCTGGCCTTTTCCCTCTTGTTTCTGGATGACTTGACCCCAGAGTGTAGTGCAAAGAGAACTTCAGATACAAGAAATGTTTGGATGCAACTGTCTTGGAAATCTTTCCTCAAATGCGCTGATGAAAGGAAAAAAATATATCTCATACTGCAATGGCTGTATGAACAATGGCTCCAGGAACACGTCCTGGAGTCACCATGCCAGCTGAAGAACAGAGGTCATGCGGCTAGTGGGGGCCACGTGCAGTTGTAAAACTGGATTGCAACACGCTCATCAGTGTTCCTCTGAACTGAAGAAAATGTGTAATTTTTTTCTATCTCATTGATAAATATTTCTAACATTTTCAACGTTAAATAGAATTGACAAGTGATGAGTGGAGTATGCGCTTCCATTAGTTTTAATATTTTTTGAAGATAAGTTTTATGCCTATGTGAATTGCTGCTAATATATTTATTTTAGGTTGTGAACTTCAGTTGTAAAAAAATAATAAAAATTGTTATTTTCCAGGCTTCTGTTTATGATGAATTTGTCATTTATAGAAGACCCACTGGGAAACTGTAAGAGATATTTTATTTAGATTTTTGTGGAGATATTACATATTCTTAAAATATTTTGGTCCTCAATCATTTTCAGGCTCAATAATTTTTTTAAAGCCAGCAAGAAAAGAAATGCAAAGATGCTGAAGGAAAAATCAGCAATACTATGGCCCAAAATCTCCAGCAGAAATCCCCCACCTGGGCCTCAGATATGGTCATTGATATGGATGGGAGCTGGGGCTGGAAAGTCACCCCCTTCCAAGGCCTGGGGGCTGGACACTGTCCCTTGTGTAGAGAGGGTCCCAATGCAGCCTGGGGAAGCTGTTCCATGAAAGACAGTCAGTCTCATCCAAGCTCAGGATCTGAAAGGTTTATGGGTTTAAAAATAAAAATGAGAAACTGAATAGACAATATTTTGTCATTATTTTCAAATGGATATAAACTATAAAGAAGAGAATATTGCCTAGAGGCATTTAGGGGAAAAAGAGGAGTTTTAATTTCTTGGGAGAAACATCTTATTTGTTCCCAAATGGGATTTTTTTCCTGGGGGCCAGGCAAATATTGTGATTAAATTGTAATTTTTTAAAAAAACAGGCAAAACAGCTTGGCGCAGTGGCTTACGCCTGTAATCCCAGCACTTTGGGAGGCCAAGGTGGGCAGATCACGAGGTCAGGAGATCGAGACCATCCTGACTAACAAGGTGAAACCCCGTCTCTACTAAAAATACAAAAATTAGCCGGCGTCGTGGCGGGCGCCTGTAGTACCAGCTACTCAGGAGGCTGAGGCAGGAGAATGGCGTGAACCCGGGAGGTGGAGCTTGCAGTGAGCTGAGATTGCACCACTGCACTCCAGCCTGGTTGACAGAGCAAGACTCTGTCTCAGAAAAACAAAAAACAAAACAAAACAAAACAAAAACACAAAACAAAAAAAAAAGGCAAAACAATCATAATAGCAGATTCCTGTTTGGTTGTAACACACTTTCAAATAAGAGATACTTTCTTGGCATCTGTTACATGTCACAGCCCCTGGAAATGCTCTTTTTCCTGATGAAACTAGCCCTTTAAAACATTTGCATTAGGCCAGGTGCGGTTGCTCACGCCTGTAATCCCAGCACTTTGGGAGGATGAGGCGGGCTGATCACAATGTCAAAAGATTGAGACCATCTTGGCCAACATGGTGAAACCCCATCTCTACTAAAAATACAAAAAATTAGCTGGGCGTGGTGGTGTGTGCCTGTAGTCCCAGCTACTTGGGAGGCTGAGGCAGGAGAATCGCTGGAACCCGGGAGGCAGAGGTTGCAGTGAGCCGAGATTGCGCCACTGCACTACAGCCTGGGCGACAGAGCGAGACTCTGTCTCAAAAAAATAAAACAAAACAAAAAAACACTTGCATTAAACATTTTGTTAAACCATGATTTTTGGAGTTGAAATCACACAGAAGGAAGAAAAGAAGGAAGGGAGGGAGGGAAGGTGGGAAGAAGAAAGGAAGTAAGGAAGTAAGGGAGGAAGGGAGGAAGGGAGGGAGGGAGGAAGGGAGGTCTCTGACTATAAGCTTTAAAATTCTTCCTACAGGGTTTAAGGCTCACATTGTGACCAGCCAGTTTCCCTGGTAGTTTATCTTTTAAGCTCTAAATAAACAAATGAGATTTAACTAAGCAACACTATTAACACTATCAGGCTCCAAGACCATAAGATTGTAGCCTCTAAGATCTCATGGCAATTTAGAGATGATGGGCAGGAGGCAGCAAGGATCTGGGCACGGCTATTCTTGGTCACAGCATCACTGACTGGGTCCTCGAAGATGCCAGCAGGAGCAGGCCCTGTGTCCTTGGGCAGTTTCTAGTCTGCCCAGCCCACATCACCAGCCAGGACCATAAGCACCATATGTCAGGGAGATGAGAGAGGGAGGTCGTGAGCCTTTCTGGAGTAGGACACGGAGATGTGTTGGTCCCAGAACTAATGCCTGTGTCCTCAGGAGCTGTGGGGTCTGTGTGCAAGGAGGCTGAAGCCACAGGGTTGGTGACTCTGGAGGTGTGTGTAGTTCCCTGCACCATTTCCAGGCTGGCTGCATAGCACCTGTGCTCCAAGGACCTCCCTGGGATTGTCTATCATTATCTGACAAACTCATGCCATGGCCGTTATTTTATTATTTGCCCATTCAACAAACATTTACAGAGCACCTGCTAAGTAGTTAATAAAACAAAGTCCTTACCCATAAGGAGCCTTCATTAGTGAATGCATTCATGTTATTTTTGAAGTCATTACCATCATGATTATTACTGACACTCCCTAACCTGAGGATGCTGGTGCAAATTCTACACCTGAGTGAGGCGCTTGTGTGTCACTCACTGTTAAGTCAGAGGACGAGGAGCTCACGCACCCCTCCTAAGCAGGGCCAAGCCTCCACAGACAGCGGCTGTTTCCTCCATACCCACGGTACTTCCCGTTTCCTGTCTGTAAACCAGAGAGAAGGTGCTGGTCAGGGAGGCGCACAGGTTTCCCTCTGGTTTCGTGGGTAGAGTTTTCCGGCAGGGCTGTGGTGAGAGAGAAGCTCGGGCTACACATCCAGCTTCTGTGGTCCAGCGTACTCCAGGACAGGATGACCTCAGAGGATCATTTGGTACTGTCTTCCATGAAGCTAGGGGAAATGTGTCACACCTCAGGCACAAACCCCAAATGTGAAGAGCCAGTGTAGAATTCACGAGGATTCAAAACACGAGGATCAGCCTTGGCCAATACACCCGTGATAGAAGTTCATTAATTCCTCCCCTTTGTGAGGCAGCCCTGGAGAAGGCAGACCCTTCACAGTACTGAGTAAGCCAGCCAGAGAGGAGTGCAGATTCACAGCATCAGAAGCAAGGTTGGGACTTCCCTATTCCGGCTTTGGTAAGAGCTGAGAACCAACAGGCGGCCCCCTGGCTGAGTTGAGGCCTTTCTGCCAGGCGGCTGGTCAGCAGGACCACTCCTGCCCACCGCCCTTTCATCTTGGGTAGGACCAGCAGTGCTGGCCCTCGGGAGAGAAGGCGGGACCTTTAAATAGAGCATGTTACAAAACACTCCGTCCCTTGCTCCTACAGACACTACCCAAAGCTTCTCCTACTGGAGTGGTCCATGGGGTTGCAGCCTGCTGAACCTGTGATTCACTAGCTCCTGAGGCTGTACTGCCCTCAAATACAGCAAAGTCGGAGCACAGCAAAGCTCCGCACAGCGGAGAAGGCATTCTCTGTAGCCCGTTTTTCCGCCACAGCAAGAAGCAGCCAGAGTTCAGGCATAGCAGAGATCGCGGTTTTGCACTAAGAAATGTGTGAACAAACCCCAAGGCTTCGACCCCCTCAGCAAGATCCAGGACTGGGATTGATGGGCCCCAAAAGACCTGAAATCAGCAACCCTGCTAACAGCTGCTCCAGACCCCAGGGTGGCCAGGACCACTCTCTAAGCAATCTGCCTCTGCTCCGCTGGCTGGGTGCAGAGGGTATAAATCAGCACAATCTTTCACAAGCAGTTTCAAGTGCATATCAAGCACTCTCGTGCTTCTCAAAGGCCCAAGAATGATACAATGGACTCTGGGGACTCGAGGGGAAGAGTAGGAGGGGGTTAAGGGATAAAAGACTACAAATATGGCGCAGTGTATACTGCTTAGGTGATATGTGCACCAAAATCGCCACTAAAGAACTCATTCATGTGACCAGATACCACCAGTACCCCAATAACTTATGGAAAAATTAAAAAATAATAGTAATTTTAATTTTTTTTTTTTTGAGACGGAGTCTCACTCTGTCGCCCAGGCTGGAGTGCAGTGGCACGATCTCGGCTCACTGCAAGCTCCGCTTCCCGGGTTCATGTCATCCTCCTCCCTCAGCCTCCTGAGTAGCTGGGACTACAGAAGCCCGGCTAATTTTTATATTTTTACACGTCATTCTCCCGCCTCAGCCTCCCGAGTAGCTGGGACCACAGGCGCCCGCCACCGCCCCCGGCTAAATTTTTGTATTTTTAGTAAAGTCAGGGTTTCACCGTGTTAGCCAGGATGGTCTCAATCTCCTGACCTCGTGATCCACCCGCCTCAGCCTCTCAAAGTGCTGGGATTACAGGCGTCAGCCACTGCACCCGGCCAAAATTTTTTAAACATTTTTTTATTATACTTTAAGTTCTGGGGTACATGTGCAGAATTTGCAGGTTTGTTACATAGGTATACACATGCCATGGTCGTTTGCTGCACACATCAACCCATCATCTACATTAGGTATTTCTCCTAATGCTATCCCTCCCCTAGCTCCCACCCCCTGACAGGCCCTAGTGTGTGATGTTCCCCTCCCTGTGTCCATGTGTTCTCATTGTTCAACTCCCACTTATGAGTGAGAACATGAGGTGTTTGGTTTTCTGTTCTTGTGTCAGTTTGCTGAGAATGATGGTTTCCAGCTTCATCCATGCTCCTGCAAAGGACATGAACTCATCCTTTTTTATGGCTGCATAGTATTCCATAATTTTTTTTTAAAAGGGCTATCTTGCTTCTGTGCCCCTCAGCCCAGTGACCCCACTGGAGGGATGGTGAGGATGGTGGAGTGCACTGCTGAGTGTGCAGTGACCATCCTTCCCCGGTTCTTACCATGAGTCATGACTTACATACACCCAGCCACTAGCTTGCTTCTCACTCGGGACCTTGTATGTAAAGCTTTATTTAATTGAAATTATGGCTTTTTGCATTGCTTAGTTTAGCCAAAATTAAGTGTTCCTGGGCAGTGGGTCTCATCAGGGGATGATGCCCTTTAGAATCACCAGGGAAGCTTTTAAAATATTTCTTTTCCTGGAACCCATTCTCCTAGAGATGATCATTCAATTTGTCTGGGGATGGGACCCAGGAATGTGAATTTTAAAAGCTCCCCAAGTATTCTGTGGAGCCAGGACTGAGTCCTTGTTTCATCTACAGTTAAGCAGCTGTGTTAAGGGCATTGGGGTCAGATCTAAGGAATGAGACTCTGTGAGGCGAGCATCAATTTTCTCAACTATGAAGGGGAAAGAAATGGAAATGGTGGCATCCAGATCCTAGGGTCATTGTGAGAGTGACATTAAATAATGCCTGTGCATTGCTGAGCTCAGTGCCCATCTTATAGGAAGTGTTCAGTAAAGGCTTGACAAATAATTACAATTTCTACTTAGGAACATGAGTCATTTCTTTAGGGATAAGTTTAATAAGGATATTTCTATTCATAGAAACATTATCAGGACTAACTTAAGGTAAGGTTGTTTGACCTTCCCAGGGGCAGACGGGAACTGTTCTTTCTCAGAGCTGCCCACTGTGGATGGCCAAGTGATTGCAGTTGCTCTCTCTTTAAAATATGGTTGTTTTCTGTCAAGGCTACACACTGGAATCAACTTGAGTGTCTTTAAAATAATAATAAAGTGGGGACTGTCCAAACAGTGGAGTCAGGAGCTCATCAAATCCTCTCCCCAAAAAACAATAATGAAACTTGACAAAATTGTCAAAAAAGTATCATTTGAGGAGCCTGAAAATCAGCCAACATCGATCAAATTGAGAAGCATTTATTCAAGAAAAACTACTAAATTTGAGGAACGGACAGTGGGAATCTGTGATCTTCTGCAGCTCTACCCATGCAGAGTGTTTGGTGGAAACCAGCAACTTTGCTGCCAGAGGGCACTGCCTTGATTTCAAGTGGAGCTCAGAAAATTCAAAACAGAAGCAATCTTGGTTTCAAATTAGCAGGGAAGACCAACAGTACAACTAGACTGAGATTGCAGCTCTGGGAGGGGCAAACAAAAGAATGGCAGACTAGGAAGAAATTAACAGTGAGATCCAGGAACGCGCCAGCCGTAGGGGACTTTAGTGAGCTCAGACAGTCCCCGATGGTCTGGAGGCATGCACATAGCTGGGTCCCTGATCAGGAAACCAGAAAGAATACTAGCTGTCCACTTATCCATGGCTCACGCTGAGGCCACGTGGATACCCAAAAGAGACATGAGGAATGTGGCAAAAATCAAAAGCTGGAGAACATTTGTGGACTGCTTAAATTTTGAATGCATTCTTCAACCACACACACAGCCATCAACAAACAGTGGAAAACTTACTGGCTCAAGATGTTTGAGCACAAACCATCACCTATCATTAGTTGCCCACTAAGCTGAGCAGACAGAAGGGCAACCCCTATAAAGCCAGACTTAAAAATAAAAGCAAGAATGAAAATTAAAAACTGAGCCTAGGCATTTGCAGTCACACACCATAAGAAAGAAAGACTCTACAGATTAGACCAAGCTAGTTACTAAACAAACAAGAACACGGTTTCAGCCAGGTGGGGTGTGGTGGCTCACACCTGTACTTCCAGCACTTTGGGAGGCTGAGGGGGGAGGATTGCTTGAGGCTAGGAGTTTGAGACCAGCCTGGGCAATGTATTGAGACCTCATCTCTACAAAAAAAAAATTTGTTTAAAAAAATTGGCCAGGGGGCCGGCTGCGGTGGCTCACGCCTGTAATCCCAGCACTTTGGGAGGCCCAGGCAGGCAGATCACCAGGTCAGGAGATTGAGACCATCCTGGCTAACACGGTGAAACCCCGTCTCTACTAAAAATACAAAACATTAGCTGGGCGTGGTGGCGGGTGCCTGTAGGCCCAGCTACTTGGGAGCCTGAGGCAGGACAATGGCATGAACCCAGGAGATGGAGCTTGAAGTGAGCCAAGAACACGCCACTGCACTTCAGCCTGGGCAATGGAGTAAGACTCCGTCTCCAAAAAAAAAAAAAAAAAAAAAAATTAGCCTGCCGTGGTGATATGCCCCTGTAGTCCTAGCTACTTGGGAGGCTGAGGTGAAAGAATCACTTGAGCCCAGTAGGTAGAGGCTGCAGTGAGGTATGATTGTGCCACTGCACGCCAGCCTGGGCAACTTGAGTGAGACCTTGTATCTAAAAATAAATAATTTTTTTTAATTTTTTTTTTTTTAGAGAAGTCTCCCTCTGTCACCCAGGCTGGAGCACAGTGGCATGATATCGACTCACTGCAACTTCCGCCTCCTGGATTTAAGCGATTTTCCTGCCTCAGCCTCCTGAGGCAGGAGATTACAGGCTTGGATTACAGGCACTGGCCACTACCCCCGTCTAATTTTTGTATTTTTAGCAGAGACAGGATTTCACCATGTTGGCCAGGCTGGTCTTGAACTCCTGACCTCAAGTGATCCGCCTGCCTCGGCCTCCCAAAGTGGTGGGATTCAGGCATAAGCCACCATGCCTGGCCTAAAAATAAATAAATTTTAACTAAAGAACACAATTTTATAACTCCCCATGTTAATGTTGGGGACAGAGATCCTGCATCCTCAGAACCCAGCACAGTGCCCAGCACAATGCAGGTCTACAGAGAAAACGTTTGTTTAATAAAAATGAAATCATAAATACTTCATCCCCAACGTCCACTCCACCAGGCAGAAGTTCCATTTAAGACTTGACCACCTCCTCTCTTCTCCAAGACCAGACCTGAGACTTCCTTCTTTTCTTCAGCATCTGTCCCTCCCACACTCTTCTTTCAAATCCAGATAATTTATGGTTTTCATTTCCCTGCTTCTATTCAATTTTCCCTTAGAGTATGTCACCTCTGATTAATAATCCCTATTTGTCATCATTATTACCCATCTTACAAGATCCATTTCTCAACCATCACTTCTCATCCTCTTCATCTTGTCCTGCTTGAGAACACTTTCCTGATTTAAAAGCCATTTATTTACAGATTTCATTTACAATTTTCTTCAGGTAGGGCAATGGATATGCACACTCTGAGGATCTACATGTCCAGAGGTATGCATCTTTTGCCTTGACGAGCATAGGATTTCTGGATCCTGGTTCATTTCCCTCAGTGAGCTAAAAAGTCTAGCCAGATTTCTTTTCTCTTCTAAGTAACCTGTTCTTTCTCTTCAGAATCTTAGCCAATTTTTTCCTTTGTTCTTATAATTCAGAAATTTCACCAGGATATTTCCAGGTGAGTTTCTTTGGTTTTGTTTTTCATTAATTCTGCCCTCGGGATCAGTGGTTTTATTCAATCTAAATCAAGATTTTCTTAGGTTAGGAAAAGTTGCTCCTGGCCAGGTGCGGTGGCTCATGCCTGTAATCCCAGCACTTTGGGAGGCCAAGGCAGGTGGATCACAAGGTCAGGAGATCGAGACCATACACGGCGAAACCCCGTCTCTACTAAAAATACAAAAAATTAGCCAGGCGTGGTGGCAGGCGCCTGTAGTCCCAGCTACTCAGGAGGCTTAGGCAGGAGAATGGCGTGAACCCAGGAGGCAGAGCTTGCAGTGAGCGGAGATGGCGCCATTGCACTCTAGCCTGGGCGACACAGCGAGACTGTGTCTCCAGAAAAAAAAGGGAAAAAGAAAAAGAAAATGTTGCTCCTAGTATATGCTGAACGATTGCTTTTCTTCCATCTGTTCCTTTTTCACCTTCTGACTCTCCTACTACTCACAGGGTATCAAGGATCTAAGTTTTCACTCACGCCTTCCTCCTCATCATGCCTCAGTTTCACCCTCCAGAATAGCTCTTTGGACCTCCTCAGTTACCACGCTCTTTATTTGGTTTGTATACTAATTTCTTTATGACTCCAGAAATAATGCTTTGTAAATGCCAGATGTCTTCTGCAGTTGTGTCTCCTTGAGCGGTCTTGTTACTCTTTTGCACAGAGTCTCCTCAGACTCTGGTAGCTGGCCACCTGTCCCATGGACAGGCGGCTTCACTATGTCTGTGTCAGAATCGACTAGCAGCAGCTGTAGTTAGAAAGGAATGGTTGGGATTTGCATTTAAAACGCATTTTCACAACAAGCACACAGCTCTTACCCAGCTTGGAAGCTGGGGGCGATAACAGCAGCGGGCTGAAGTTGGGACAACCTTTGGCAGGGTTGCTGAATGGGCTTGCTCAGCTTGCTCTTCCTCCCACAAGCTGCTGAGTCCATTTGAATAGGCTGCTACTTCATTTGGTGGACTAGTTCTCCACCTCTACAAACACCAGGCTATTTGTGCCCCAGAATGTAGCAGACCAACGCTGCCTTCTAGTGGCTTCGTGGCCCAGGAACCATGGATTTATCCAACCCTGACAACCCCCCTTACCCCAGCATCACTGATGTCCAGCCAGTCCTTGGGTTGATGGGGTCCACTCACCTGGGAATATCTCATTTGCCCCTATTTTTTCTTACATGCCTTCAGGGATATGAAATATAACTGAAAATTGTACACTATCATCTCTCTAAAAATCTTTTATTAACTTATATGTTCACAGCCTAATGTGGTAGCATTTTTCATTTATTTATTTATTTATTTATTTTGAGAGGGAGTCTTGCTCTGTTGCCCAGGCTGGAGTGCAGTGGTGCGATCTCGGCTCACTGCAAGCTCCGCCTCCCGGGTTCACGCCATTCTCCTGCCTCAGCCTCCTGAGCCGCTGGGACTACAGGAACCCGCCACCACGCCCGGCTGATGTTTTTGTATTTTAGTAGGGACAGGGTCTCACCGTGTTAGCCAGGATCATTTATTTCTTTCTAGGGTCAAAGCTGTGGACTTTTTTCCCTCTTTCTCTTTATTGTTTTTCCAATCACAAAAGCAATATATGCCTAAGAAAAGACAAAGCAGTACACTTTTTTACAAAGAAGATATTAAAATTCTCCTATTTGCCCATACCTTTGAGATAATCATCATTAACAAACTTGGAATAGAAACATTAACTTTCGCCAGGTGCGGTGGCTCATGCCTGTAATCCCAGCACTTTGGGAGGCTGAGGCAGGAGGATCACAAGGTCAGGAGATTGAGACCATCCTAGCTAACACGGTGAAACCCCGTCTCTGCTAAAAATACAAAAAGTTAGCCAGGCGTGGTGGTGGGCACCTGTAGTCCCAGCTACTCAGGAGGCTGAGGCAGGAGAATGGCTTGAACTTGGGAGGCGGAGCTTGCATTGAGCCAAGATCACACCACTGCACTCCAGCCTGGGCAACAGAGCAAGACTCCGTCTCAAAAAAAAAAAAAAGAAATATTAACTTTCAATTTTTATACAGATATATACACATTTCATATATACATATATAATGTATATATATCATTCATATTGATGTGCATATAAATATTTTCGTTTTACCAAGGCAAGTTCATTCAACTCATACACATGAATATTCTACGACTTTTATTTTTAGTTGAGAAGTAATAATTGTACGTATTTATGGGATGTAGAGTGATATTACACATGTATACAATGTGTAATGATCAAATCAGGGCAATTAGCATATCTACCACCTTGAATATTTATCACTTCTGTATGTTGTGAACATTCAAAATCCCCCCAAAATAAGATGTTTTATTTGGTAATCACTAAGCCTCTTCTAGTCCTAAGGTAATAATTCTATCATGTTGTTGCCCTAAAGTCTGTGTAAGGGTGATGGGAATAAGTAAGGTAATAGGAATAATAAGCCAAATGGTTCTTACTCACAGAAGGGGCTGATCCTGCGTCTTTCCAGCCCTAGAGCTGGGCCAAACCACTGGGAGGGTCTGGGTGCCAAATAGAACCCTCAAGTTGATACTATGAAATCTGTTTTCTATCACCCTCTTCCTAGGTCTCATCTGTTAGGGAAAGGTGAAAGTCAGTGCCAGTGAGACTCAGAGGCAGCTGGGAGTTGTGGAGCTACAAGCATTAAACTTTGAACTGTTTTATGGCCTTAAACATACCCCTTAGTGGCCGGGCGCGGTGGCTTATGCCTGTAATCCCAGCACTTTTGTAGGCGGATCACGAGGTCAGGAGATGAAGACCATCCTGGCTAACACGGTGAAACCCCATCTCTACTGAAAATACAGAAAAATTAGCCAGGCGTGGTGGTGGGTGCTTGTAGTCCCAGCTACTTGGGAGGCTGAGGCAGGAGAATGGCGTGAACCTGGGAGGCAGAGCTTGCAGTGAGCGGAGATTGTGCCACTGCACTCCAGCTGGGCGACAGAGTGAGACTCCGTCTCAAAAAAAAAAAAAAAAAAAATACCCCTTAGCTACAGGCCCACTTGACATGTCTGATCTTTCTATATCAACACACTGTAAGTCTGCATAATTCCTTTCACCAATGTCCTGTCATTAGACATCGGTTGGTTTCCAATTCTTTGCTATGATGAACAGTGCTGTTCTGACCACCCTTAGACCTACAACTATATCCACTTATTGATCAGTTCTGTAGGATCAATTGCTGGCGATGAGACTCCAATGTTAACTTGCTATGTAAAATATGGATACATATTGCCAAGTTACCCTCTGAAAAATAGTTTCTTTAATTACAAAAGAGTGAAAGAATAATAGGCTATGGCCTTTCTGGAGGGCCATCTGATGTCATTGCCCAAAATGTGAGGGGCCACTCTCATTGACGCAGCAATTCCACTTTGGGGAGTTGGTCCTAGAGAAATAATTGCACCAGAAACTGTTTGCTGAGGAACTACTGACACTGAAGCTTCGGGGCCACTCACTTGTATGAACCTGTTAAAAGAAAAAACTTCAGACAAATTAAATTTAATACAGTTTAATTGAGCAAAGAATGATTCACAGATGGCACAGCTCCCCCACCACTCCCTACAAGTCCCTCCGAACCAGAATAGGTTCAGAGCAGCTGCGGTGCTGCGCATGGTCAAAGAGGATTTATGGACAGAAAGAGGAAGCGAAGTACAGAAACAGCTGGATTGGTTACAGCTTGGTGTTTGCCTTACTTGAACATGGTTTGAACAGTTGGCCGTCTGTGATTTGCCGAAACAAAGTGATTGGTACAAGAGTAGTTCACAATCTGTTCACACACCCAGTTAGTAAACAGGTCACTGTCTACGAAGAAATATTTAGGTCCAATTTAAAATAAGTAAGGAGACAGCTGTAGACTAAACTTATTTTTAACACATCACAGCTACTTTAGATTTTTTATTACCAAAAGAATGACGCTCTCATATATACCACAACATGAATGAACCTTGAAAATATTCTGCTAAGCAAAAGAAGCCAGAAACTAAAGGTCACATATTTGATGATTCCATGTATATGAAATATCCAGAAAAGGCAAATCCACACAGACAGAAGGCAGATTCGTGATTGCCGGGGACTGGGGGGAGAAGGGAATGGAGGCTGACTGTTTAATGGGTGCAGGGCTCCCTTTGGGGATGAAGGAAATGGTGGGGAATCATATAGTGATGCTAGTTACACAACATTGTGAATGTACCAAACACCACTGAATTGTATACACTTTAAAATGGATAAAATGGTGAATTTTATGTTATGCGTATATGGACACAGTAAAAGTAATTGATTAATTAATTTTTTTGAGACAGAGTCTCATTCTGTCACCAGGCTGGAGTGCAATGGCTCGATCTCTGCTCACTGAAACCTCTGCCTCACGGGTTCAAGCAATTCTCCTGCCTCAACCTCCCGAGTATTTGGGATTACAGGCATGTGCCACCACACCCAGCTAATTTTTGTATTTTTAGTAGAGACAGGGTTTCACCATGTTGGACAGGATGGTCTTGATCTCTTGTCCTCGTGATCTGCCCGCCTCGGCCTCCCAAAGTGCTGGGATAACAGGCGTGAGCCACCGCACCTGGATGATTAATTCATATTTTAGAAAGGGCAGTGGGCCAGATTTGGCCTGAGGGCCACAGTTGCTGCTTCCAGGTCTGTAGCCACACTGCTGATCTGTGTGACGGCAGGTTCCTTAGTCTCGCTGTACCTCAGAAGGTTGTGTGAGGATGAGAAGAGTTAATACTTACAAAGGGCTTAGTGTTTGGAACATAGGACATATGCCAGAGATGCTCGGTGTTACCATTACTGTTGTTGTTAATAGTATACCTCTTAGAGTCATGAAGCCCTTTGAGGATTTAAGGAAAATTATGAACCTTCTAAGAAAAAACAATGCGCCTATGCACACATGAGAAAGTTCCACAAGGTTACAAGCCCAGACAGAACCAGGGGCCTAACTTCGAATGCCTAGATATCTGTGTCACCCAGCTGACACTATCAACAGGATTTAGTGGCTGAGAGAGAAAAGAGGCCCCAGGAGTCTCCACCTGGGAAGGCACAGCCATCAGGAGGAGGCCAGAGGAAACAGAAATGAAGGTTGAGGGGGTGCCTGAGAAGAGAACCGGAGGGTCTCAGAGTCAGACTCTGCCCAGGTGGCGGTTTATCTAGACACTGCTATGGCCAGGTTCCCGTGACCATTCACAGTGGCCTGCTGCACCCAGGACACAGCAGGCTGGGGGGCAGGGCTGCTGGCACCCTTTGCCTTAGACAGAGCTAGCATGACAGTGAGGTGACAGCGATATGGAAATGCCATCCAGGAGGGCCTTCCAGCTCTTATCCAGACCGCATCAACTCTAATGTCTTATTTTCCATATTCTGTATGCACTGGCATTTGGAGCCCTGATCCTGGAGAATCTGACCCTCCAGGGCAAGCTAATTCCTGGAGATAGCACGTGACTCCCTGCAAGCACCCCTGTGATATGCCAGTCCAGAGCCCACACCCCACTGTCTCCTTCCCTAAACTCTCCACACCAAGCCGGTATTTCCTTTAAGCCACCCAGGACCAGGAACCAGGCAATAAAGACCACCCTATGGCCCAGAGCCCACCAAAGTTATTAAAACTTGTCGATCCTAAGGTCACCATACCCATCCCTTCCTGCAGAAACCCCAAAAAAGGCTCTGGGCCACACTGTCCCCTCTTGCCTCTCTCTGCCTCCTGACCAAACCTGGTGCTTGCCGCATGCCCCTGCATGGCACGATGGCCGTACCTCTTCTTCCTAGGGATTTGTAAATATGAACTTCTTCCATCATGACAGTCATTTCCGCATCTGCATGTCTTACTACACTTGATTAAAACAAATCCCAGGTACAGATTTTAATACACATACCTCACAGCTATACTGGAACTGGTCATCACACACACAAAGGAATTGGACCTCAGACTAGCTCCATGATGATGGGAATAAAGGGCTGGATGGTCAAGTGCTGTCCACATATCACACGTGTCCAGGCCATGGCCAATAAGCCACTGGTATTATATCTTGCAATGCAAGATGTGAAAACAGGAAGTTTGGAATGAAACATCCAGCAAGAGACCTCCAATTCTCTACTTACTGGTTCCTGTTTCTTCCCTCCCCACACAGGCCTGCAGGTACATCATTGTCACCCCCTTCTCACCCCCCTAGACCCTCTGCTCCCAGAAGGAATCTTCCTGGGGCTCATCTGTAAATGTAGATTGGAACTGGAAATTCCTAGGACTCTGTACTCAGGAGAAGGGTTAGGTTTCTAGTATACAGCAGTGCCTATCACTGGGGAGGCTTTCCTGGGCCTGTTTGGCAGATAATGTTTTTAAATAAATATAGACCTGATTGTCTTCTACAAGATATTTTGTCTGTCTGCGCTGTTTCTTTTTTTCTCTCCTTTACATCTAATCTTTTGTGTCCCAGAGTCCAGTTGGTATGTACACCTCTACTAAGTGTACAAGATGCTCAGTAACTCCTGGGGCTCCCCTTCTCTTTTGGGGGGCAACATCAGGAAGGAAAAAAAAAATTCAAAAAGTGAAGTGGCATAAATTCCCTGTTTCAAAATAAGGAGAAAGAAGAAATGCTCAGGGTAGTAATAACTGTATTGATGATAATGGTAATAATAGCTTCCATTGAGTAAGTGTGCTTTTGTCCTAAAAGCTATGCGGGGGGGCATCCCTGCTTAAATTCTTGAAACCAGCTCCCCTTACCTGGGTTCCCCACTCTGCTCCTGCACCCATTGGGACCCTGGGCCATGGGCAGCTCTTGCAGCCTCTGCTCCTCCTTCCAGAAGTAGGGTCTTGCAGGGGCTCTGACCTGAACACATGTTCTATTGTCTCTTCCTCTTTCAGATAAACTCCTTGTATTGGTAGGGGAATGAATAGTGGAAGTGCTTGGGGCTTGGGCAGAGACATGTGCTGAACATCTGACTTTAGTAAGAGCTTGAGTCGGACATCCTGGGTTCAAATCCTAATTCTGCCACTTCCTAGCCATGCGGCCTCTGTCTTCCCAATCAAATCAAAGATAAAGTCAAGATCAAAATGTGGACATCCCTATACTTATAGATTAAAACCTTAGTTGAACTAGGAAGAGCATAAATGCTCATTCCTTAAAGTGGAACAAATTGTTAATTGTGCAAGATTCTATATTAGTAGATTAAGTCAGTGTTTACAGAATTGCTATAAGCCAAGTGGAGTAACACCACATAAGAAATAGTTTGATAACCTTTCTCTTGGAGTCTTGCTAATGGCTTCTATAAAGGCTGAGGCATCACATGTAGCCAAAATAACTTTCACAGGAGAGAAAGAAAAGGTGGAAAGAGGGAGGAAGGGAGGGAGGTAAATAAGGAGGAAGGAAGGAAGGAAGGAAGGAAGGGAGGGAGGGAAAGAGGGAGGGAGGGAGGGACGAAGGAAGGGAAACTAACACCTAGTGATGTTAGCTGCTAATTATTCAAGTTTCTCTATATTTTCTTAAGTGGAAATATACAAATATGTATATAACTTCACTTCTGTGATTTCAGTATACTCCTTAGAAACATTTTTGTTGAGTTTTTTCTCTCTAAATTGTTGATTTTATATAGGTGGGACCCTGCATGATAGTTTCAGAATTAACTCCTCTCTTTCCTTACCAAAAAAAAAATTCATCTATAAAATTTGGTTCTGCTATTAAATAAGGCATCCAGCTTAATGTAAATGGGCTTATTAAAACACTTTCACAGACTCAACATTAAGTATCACTTCAGCAGGATAACATCTGAACATCAATATTAGATGAGGTTGTCATGTATAATGTAAGTTATAAATTTATACTCCACTGAACCAAGTAATGGGTGTGCAACTAGTAGCATAGTTAAAGGATTTGATAAAAACCAAAGCTATTTTTGTTATCAGATGAGTGAGGATTCTAAATGTTTTTCCTAAGGACAAAATGTGCTCCTCCATCCTGGGATAAGAGCCACTCTAAAATGAGAAGTTGATCTCACTTGGATGCATTTTATTGGAAAACACTCACCAGGGTCAATTCCTGCTCCAACTGGTAGAGAACTCAGCAGACCATGATATGTCATCACCAGATTCCATTCAAGGATTAATGGCTCCAAAGAACCAGATGCCTCTCTAAGTCTTCCTGTAATGTTACACCCAAATGTGACTCGTCCCACCATTCCAGTCCCCTTTACACAGCAAGGTGCAGAGACTGGCTTTTCACAAGTCACAGGGGAATACGGCACATGGATAATCCAGCCTATGCTCTAAATCATCTCTCTTGGTTCGGGCCAAGTCATAGTACTCGTGGGACCTGCCAAAACAGAAGCTCGCCTTCTCTGGGGAGGGTGGGGTAGTAAGAGATGAGATTTGTTTAGAGCCATCTCTCACCATGAGGGAAGGCTACAATGTCCCTGGAAAGATATTGTCTGGTTCTGGTACTAATTTGGCTCAAATGACCTTGAAAGGTTAAGGGATTTCTGTAACTCCTCCACTCCATATATAAGGGCTGCAACAATGTGATTTCAGGACAGCATCTGTGGCCTTCCCGAGCCGGACCTGAGGAATCAAGAGCAGGCCCGGGAGTCTTGCCCTCCTTTGCACCCTAGCGGGGTATCTGTCCACCTGCAAATTCATCTTTAAGGTACAGTATGTTGCGCTTGTGTTGTCAAGTGTGGGAACATCTCGCAACTTGGGCTGAAAATGGAAACAGACATCACCCCTTATATGTGTGTCCTTTATTGACCACTTGAATTCATTTTCTCTTCACCTTGAACACCTACGCTGTACCAGTTGGGAATAACAGATGGGCCAGTAGATTTTTTTCCATCTCTGATGTTTTTCCATCTTTTCCTAAATGTCAATGATGCAGAAATTTCATGTTAAAGAGTGTGGAAAAAGCAAGAAATTCGGGTAAATCTCACAGAGCAAGGCTCTTTGGAGATTAACCAAAATAAAGATATGTCTCATGTTGGTTGATGGAAAATTTAGTCCCAAGGAAATGTTCATTGTAGATGCTGGATCATGGAAGCTTCTCAGGAAGCTGATGGTGGGGGGATTAATCATGAATTTGGGGTTTTTACTTGACTAACCTGAGACCTGGGAAATTCAACTGTAGAATTCCCTTTCATCTGAGTTGATACAGTTGACTCTTCCCTAGCCCCTCATCAGATAGACTCAAGTGCATGAGCCTCACACAAAGTCAAGCTTCAATAAATGTTATTTGATTAAATTGATATTTAATTTAAATTTTATTATAAAAGTGAGTTCTAGCACTCTTTAAGTGTAAGTTAATTAGAAAAGTAAACTTAAGAACTGCCACTGGAATTATGACTTTTCCAAATTGGTAACATTTTACTGAAAATATAACTAATCGTCTCAATAGATGTACACTGTAGAAAAAACTACTTTTGCTGGGGGTGGTGGGGGGATAAAGAGAAACAGAATTGCTTATTTATCAAAGAACAGTCTCCTTTTGCTAAAGCCTATCTAATTATTGATATTTGCCCTTCACATATGTGCAAAGCAACTAGATACCCTCATTTGAAGGTGAAAAAACTGAAACACAAAGCCCCTGTAATTTTGAAGATACAGATTATTCCTTTGAACTTGAGGCTGATGATTTTTTCCTGTTAGAGCCAGACGGACCTCAGTGAATCTGTAGATCAAACACCTCAACTCACAGATGAGGAGAGTTACGTATCTTTTCCAAACTCTTAAAAAAAAAAAAAAACTTTTCAAAAAAGTGAATGAAATTCATAAAATAAAAAGCATCAAACATGTATTTTAGAAATAACTGTATGTTAGTATTAATATGGTAACTCTAAGCCAAATAGCATTCAAAGCAAATAGGAGAAACAAATTTTAATTGACTATTTAAAATAACTATTTACAGTTAGGACTTTGAACTTTTTTTTTTTTTACTTATCTCAAACTATGTATATGTCCTATTAGCATAAGAATGCAATGAAACTGATTAATGTTTATGTTTATTTAAATTATAATTATTTTTTATTTTTGATGCAAAATTGAACTGAGAAATGTATTAGTTACTTAGCTCTATGGGCCCTGCCATGACTCATCAATTCATTAATTCAGCACATATTTTTTGAGTTAGAAAAGCCAATTGCTTTCCAGGGTCTGTCTTAAGGTGGTCCATTCAGATATGTTCTCCTGAGTCCAAGACCTAAACCTGTGCTTGTCTTTTCATTAAGAGGTGAATACATTGACAGCCCATACTTTTATGCCGTTGAGACTGGAAGGACCTCTACAGAAGAAGTTCTGCTAAGTCCACAAACATTCCAACACTCCTGTGACAGCAGAGGGCAATATGGAATTATGTTGTAAACATTTCAGGGTACATGGACTTTGACCTGCAATTATACTTCTAGGAGTTTATGCTACAGATATACTTACAGATGTGAACAAAACATGATTTACTCTGGAATTTTTTGTAATAGACCCAAGCAGGAATTAATTCAAATGTCCATCCATACTAGAATGGTTAATTATGGCATATCCATAAACAGATTACTACACAGCCATGAAAAACAATGTATGCTGGCAAGGAAATATTTTCTTAGTTGAAAAAGGCAAAATGCAAAACAGTGTTTATTGTATGGCTCTGCTTGCAAAAACAATATTTTGTACACATACATATGCATATATATGCTTCCAATAAGATGGAAATACAAATATGAGATCATTAACAGTGGGTGTCTTTGGGAAGTGTTGCTGACTGCAGTAAAGTAAAACGGGAAACACTTCTTTATTTCATATCCTTCAGTGTTTTTTGAAATATTTTACCATGTGCACAAAACGACATTCACATTTTTAAAAACAGAGTCTTAAAGGAGCATCTTTGCTAACAGTGTAAAACTTTGTAACTCTTGGCCGGGAGCAGTGGTTCACGCCTGCAATCCCAGCACTTTGGGAGGCCGAGGTGGGCGGATCACGAGGTCAGGAAATCGAGACCATCCTGGCTAACACGGTGAAACCCCGTCTCTACTAAAAATGCAAAAAATTAGCCGGGCGTGGTGGTGGGCGCCTGTAGTCCCAGCTACTCGGGAGGCTGAGGCAGGAGAATGGCGTGAACCCGGGAGGCGGAGCTTGCAGTGAACCGAGATGGCGCCACTGCACTCCAGCCTGGGTGACAGAGTGAGACTCCTTCTCAAAAAAAAAAAAAAAAAAAAAAATCTATTCAGGGTGAGACCACTACACTCAGAGTCTCTCGCTATACTCGAGTATTTTTTAGTAGAAACAGGGTTTCACCCTCTTAGCCCGGATGGTCTCGATCTCCTGACCTCGTGATCCGCCCGCCTTGGCCTCCCAAAATGCCGGGATTACAGGCGTGAGCCACTGAGCCCGGCCAAAACTTTGTTAACTCTTTGACCAAATTATGCTGGGGATTTTCTTTGAATAAATGATGGCATGCAGTAATTTCCATGTGCATCCCAAATATGTAGAACAGCCCAAGAAAAGGGAAACAAAGGGAGAAGCAGCCTAAGAGAGGGAAGCCCAAGCCGCTAGGAGCCCCGTGCTCTTTGCTTCCCGGGGCGCTTCCCTCCACACCTCCCCGAGGGTGCTGAGTGTGCTGTTCTTCCAGACGCCTCACTGTGTCCTCCGGGGGCTGCTCCATTTAGACCTGGCTGCCTCTCTGGGGCGCCTCAAATTTCTAAGGAGTTACACTTGATTGATGGAAAGCACACAGTGCGGGGCAGGAATGTGGGACATCCACCCCGCAATTCTATTCTCACTCAACAGGTTGACGGAGATCACTCATGAGCCTTCGTTCCACGTAGTCCATTTCTAAAAGTAAACAATGTTTCTGAAAACGCAGCTATTTTGGGAAGTCAGTTCCTGGCTAGAGCCCACTCTTAAGAAATACACATAGCCCGTTTCCTGTTCAGGAAAAAAGTCACATTGATTAGTGAAGGCCAGATAGTCACTGGACTGGCAGTTTGGTGAAGCAGAGGGGAGAAACAATATGTTAGCCAATTTTCGTATTTTAGCCACCTTGCCTTTTTAAAAGCTTTTAATAGGAGCAGAATATAAGCTTTTCTAGAGAAGTAATTGCTTTTAGCTCTAAATTCTTTGGAGAATTTTGACTGGCAAGTGGCATGAGGGGATGATGGGATCTTTGTCCACTGAGCACACCATGTGAAGGGGACCATTTTTTAAAAAATTTATTTATTTTATTTTATTTTTTTTAAGATGGAGTCTCACTCTACCACCCAAGCTAGAGTGCCGTGGCACGATTTCAGCCTACTGCAAGCTCTACCTCCCCGGTTCAAGCAATTCTCCTGCCTCAGCCTCCCGAGTAGCTGGGATTACAGGCATGGGGCACCATGCCTGGCTAGTTTTTGTATTTTTAGTAGAGATGGGATTTCACTGTGTTGGCCAGGCTGGTCTTGAACTCCTGATCTCAGGTGATCCACCTGCCTCAGCCTCCGAAAGTGCTGAGATTACTGGCTTGAGCCACCACACCGGGCCAAGGGCACCATATTAAGTAAGGTCTTTGCCCCACAGTAGTTAAGGGTCTAGTTGAAGGGACAAGATTATGGGGTCAAAGCCCCAGAGAACAGAGAACTGCCTTGGCTCCTGGTCCCAATCCAAACAGGCATAGAGGCAAACCCAGGAGCATCTCTGTGCATGGCAGAATGAGCTTAAGGACCTCCCAGTTCCCTTCTAGTCACAATTAAGTGACTAGACATCAAATTGAACAGCCTGGTTGTGACCAATAAAACTGCAATGGTTAACAGTAACTGGGGAGGGGTGGTGCTTTCTCTAGTTGCTTTCACTTTGTTTTATTTCAACTCTATGTGCACCCAGTGTATGTTTCTCCAGGAAGCTAAGGCATAGTTAGCTATATGGTCCATGGGGAACTCAGAAGTTTTCTCTGTTAATCCATGTGGGCCTCAAAAACTACTGACCCAAAGGCCAAGTCCAGCCAACAGACGTATTCTGATGCTCTGCACAGAGCTTCCAAATGTCTGTAAATTATCATCAACATTTAAAAATAAAGAAATTACATAATGTTTTAAAAATCAGATTTCCAGCTTCTTTTGAAAAACTTGAATATTGGGCAACTCTGGGACCATGCCCCATGGGCAATAGTCAGTTGGAGTTGAGTGGCAGTGTCTGTTTGAAACAAGCCATGCATTCGAGAATTTGCCACAGAGCCTTCTAAACACACCAGGACTCCACAGGCTTCTGAGCTTGTGGCTTCTGACCTATCAGTAATCCACATAAGGATATAAATTAGGCAGTCCAGGATTTTATTAAGCATTTATTGTGTCAGGTAAAACATTTTTCACAGCAGCCTTTTCCACTGAAAACTGGTTAATTGGGAAAGTACATATTGTTCCATTTTACAGATGAGAAAACAGAGACTTAGTTCAAGTAACTTGCCCTATAAAGAGTGTGGGGGGTGTGTCTCCTAACTCCTAGTCCTGGACACATGACACAGGGCTAAACAGCAGGACACTGCTGGCTCCAGGACGGACTATCTCTGTGTGCATTGAAGATGTTTCTCAGGAAAAAAATCCTCCTTAATTCCTGTCTGCTGGTGGTGTCAGGAAGATGCATGTGCTTTTTACTTTTTATTTCAAAATAATTCTAGATTTAGAGAAAGTTACAAAGATAGTACAGCGTGTTCCCATATACCTGTCACCTAGCTTTCTCTAATATTAACATCTTACATAGCCATGGTACATTTATCAAAACAATAAAATTAGCATTGGTGCAATAAAATTTACTGCAGAATTTATCAGATTCTTTCAGTCTTCCACTACTTATTGTCTGTTTTTCCTGTTCCAGGATCCAGTCCAGGATACCACGTTGCATTTATTGGTGTATATATCTATCAATCATATCTCCTTATTCTCCTCCAATCTGTGACTGTTTCTCAGTCTTTATCTTTCATGACTTTGACACTTCTAAATGAACAGTGTTCAGGTATTTTGTAAAATATTCCAGAATTTGAGCTAGTCTTCAGTTTTCTCATGAATAGACAGCATTCTGGTGTTAGGAGAAGCGCATCATAGAGTCAGTGTGTCACATCATGTCACATCAAGGGACACATGATATCCACAATACTTATTAGTAGCGCTGAGAGCCTTAACCACACTTATTTAAGGGGATATTTGTTTCTCCACTGTGAAGTGACTACTTTCTCCTCGGTCACCAATTCATCCCAGACTGAAGGGGAGGGGGACTTAACTCCACCTTCTAGAGAGAGGGGGAGTATCAAATAATTTGTGATCGTACGTTAAAACCACCACAGTAATTATTAAATTTTTAGAGACATATCTTTGATGTCATGCAAGCATTGTGTTCCTCCCTAAAGTGTCATCCACTCATTTTACCACTGATCAATGAATTCTGCCTGCAATAATCATTACTGTGGTATTATTACTGTGGTGTTCTCATGGTGATTTTCTCTTTTCCTCATTCTTTCTACACTTATTCACTGGAATTTTTCTGAAAGTAATAGTTGTTTTTTTCTCCTCCATTTGTTTATTTCAATAATTTGTATCAATTTGAATTCGTTCTTTGGGTTGTAACTAACATCATGTTGTTTATTTTGTTGTGCATATTGTTCCCTCTTTGGATATTGAGAATCTCAAGTTGACTGATTCTGCAATGCCCTTCACCTATTTTTTTAAGCCTTTGTTACTTAGTGACACTACAAAATGTGTTCAGGGTTTATTTACAGAGGTTGGGGCTCTGCATAAGAAGTTGTGACAGGGAGGGGGATAAATGGAAGACAAACAAAGTAAATAGCAATTTTTCTCTTGAAAGGAGGTAAAAGTAGTGTTTACTTTTTAACATTCATTTGGCAGTAATTTCAAAATTACAGAAAGAATAATTCAAAGAATTCCTCTATAGCATTAGCCAGATGCCCCTATCATTACCATTTACCCTGCTTATCATTTGCCTTGTCAATCTATATCTTTTATAAATCACTTGAGATAAGTTGACACATCATAATCCTTCCCCTCTAAATGCTTCAGTGGGTACTTCCCAGGAACACAGTCATCTTCTTACATAATTACAGCACACTCATCAACTTTGGGAACTCTATAACACTGATGCAATCCTGTAATTGTCCATGTTCTGTTGATTCAATACTGACCTTTACAGCATTTTGAAATCTAGTTCTTGAACAGATGATGAAATCTAGTTCTTTTTTTTTTTTTTTTTTTTTTGAGACGTAGTCTCGCTCTGTAGCCCAGGCTGGAGTGCAGTGGCGTGATCTCGGCTCACTGCAAGCTCTGCCTCCCAGGTTCATGCCATTCTCCTGCCTCAGCCTCCCGAATAGCTGGGACTACAGGCGCTCGCCACCATGCCCAGCTAATTTTTTGTATTTTTAGTAGAGACGGGGTTTCCCCGTGTTAGCCAGGATGGTCTCGATCTCCTGACCTCGTGATCCGCCTGCCTCAGCCTCCCAAAGTGCTGGGATTACAGGTGTGAGCCACCATGCCCAGCCGAAATCTAGTTCTTGAACTAGACTGATGTTTATGAGCCTACTCATCCTGATCCCTGGAGTGGTACCTATCACTCCTCTCCTGGGTGAGGTTCCTATTTGATTTAGTCAGCAAGGCTCCCTGACCCCACCCACAACCTGGCAGGATTGAGCACCCAGAATGGACCTGGATGGATCCAAGTGAGACCCTTCCAGAGCATCTTAGAATAATTATAGTCTACGATGACAGATGCTAACTAGTCCCACGAACTTTCCCCTAAATGAAGGAGGGAAGTGGCTCAAACCGTGGGAGGTGATGACAGGACTTTTGGCATCAGACATTGTGGGTTCAGAGCCCAGTATCAGCGCTTACTGATTCTGTGACTTAGACAAGAATTTAAACCTTATACCCCTGGCTTCTGGTCTGGTTCCAGAGAAAATAACAAGATTTATTTCCCTGAGCTCTTGATATCATTGAGTGAGATAATTTTTAAGATCACATTAGCAATTGCCAAATATGATTCATCGTTCACTGTCACTTCTGTGATGTCAGCACCCAATGAATAGACATTCTGGGTGCTGTGAAATCAGCAGGTCTGGACTCCTGGCTCTCCCCATCATTGGCTCTGGAGCTTGGGGAAAGTCAACCTCTCAGATTCACTTTCTCGCTCACAAATACAGGAATAGTAAAATGTAGCACAATATGCTGAGGATTAAATGAGATGGCATTTGGTACCATCTGCAATGCAGGTTGCTAATAGAAATATAGATAATGATGATGATACACGTTTATTATTGAGCAGACACTATGTTAAGTACTTTTCACGCTCCATTGTCTCATTTAATTCTCAGACCAATGCATTTTTCATGCGATAAAAGAAAGCTTCATAAGGGTCATATGGACTAAAAGTCACAGGGACTTCTCTCATAATTGTGTGTTCCTTTTTCATGACTTGGTGTCACCCCAGCGAATTCAGGTAAGCTCTGAGGGAATAACAGGGCTGGGTTATTGTGGACACGTCCCGTATAAGCTTCTTTCTCCTATGTAAGTCCTTTTTTAGTTAAAACTCCAAGCTACCCAAGAACTCACTCATATTGCCCAGACGATGTTGTATTTCCCCTGAGCCTCCTCCTAAGACTCAAATATACTGCCGGCGAAATCTCAGGTGGCTTTGAAGGATGTTAATTATAAGGAGACTGTGCAGAGGGACTCAAGACTGAAATTCAAGTAGACTGACAGAATTTTGGAGGGGAAGTTAAAAAGAAAATGTCTGTGATCCCAGCACTTTGGGAGGCTGAGACGGGCGGATCACGAGGTCAGGAGTTTGAGAACAGCCTGACCAACATGCTGAAACCCCATCTCTACTAAAAACAAAAAAAATTAGCCGGATATGGTGGCACGTGCCTATAATCCCAACTACTCAGGAGGCTGAGGCAGGAGAATTGCTTGAACCCTGGAGGCGGAGGTTGCAGTGAGCAGAGATCAAGCCACTGCACTCCAGCCTGGGTGACAGAGGGAGACCCTGTCAAAAAAAAAAAAAAAGAAGAAAGAAAGAGAGAAGGCGAGAGAGAGAGGGAGAGAGAGAGAAAAAGAAAATGTTTTCTGAAAAAGTGGTAAGCCAAGAAACGAAGGAGAGCACTCCCACATTGCACTCCAACTTCCATCTGAGAAGGTGAAAGAGGAACGGGAGGAAGCTCAATCTGCCCTCTGTCCAGTGGGGCCTGAAGGTGGGGTGGGAGGAGAAATCCGTCCAAATGCCTACGGACCACAGGCAGGTGGAGCCATCTTAGCTCCCAGACCTAGAAACTTTGAACCTAAAGATATTTTCACTGTGGGTGAAAAAGACCACCTGAGTGGAAATGTAGTGATGGTGAGTCCCCCGCACCTGTGGAAGCAGAATCTCCAGGTGAGGGGGCTAAACAAACAAACACGTTTGGTGCCGGTGTCAGAGGGAGTCTAGTTTTAGTTTGTTTGTTTATCCTTACCATGATCCACATGAAACTGGCCACAGTGAGCACTTCGACAGAAAGTGCGGAGAGGAAAAGGGATGTGTGTCTTGATGTGATGTGCAGGGAATCATCTTGGGAGAAAGTTAATCTAATTCTGCTTTGAGAAAGCAGTGATGACTTGCGCATTGCTCTCAACAGATTTAACTGGATGCCTGCTTTCTCGGTACCCAGCTGTTGTCATGAGCCGCCATCTCTCTGTCCCGTGGCTGGGTGGTTTGCTGGTGATGACACGGGCTTTGGAGTTGGGTGTGGTTTAAATCCCAGCTCCATCACCATCAACAAGTTGACCTTGGGCAGTGGCTTGCCTCTTTGTACTTCCTCTGTAAAATGAGGAAGAGAGTTGTGAGAATTGAAGGTGAGATGTAGAGCGCTTTGAAGAATAAAAGGTATTCAGTAAGCACTCAATAAAGAGCATAAAAATAAGCCAGATACCACAGACTTGCAGCCCACCAGCCAGTAGGCAAAGATATGGTAGGCAGTTTTGTCTGACCACTTAGTGGGGGCAGACCTGCTCCATTTCTGAGCTCACTTCCACGCCCTGTTGTTGCAGGGCTGAATTTCATTTTCCAAAACCAATGCATTTCCTCCAACTGTCTATACTTTAAAAAGGAGAACTATTGCCCTCTACCCATGAGTTTATAAAAACTGGGGAAACAAAAAGATAAATGCAGTAAACCTGATTTTTAGAGGTGGGAGTCAGAAGCAGATAATATTCCTAAGTGTTTATTATAAAAATAACCAGAATAACTCAAGTATGTGGCCTTCTGGACACTACAGTTATTTAAATTTCCTGCTCCTGCTTTTTGAGCCCCTGGGGAATGGAAGACAACACAGTTATCTGGGTTCTAAGAAAAATAAATGATTTTATATTCTGAGAGAATCTCAGGTTTAGAGGGAATTTAAAAGACATCAAGGCCGAGTGCTGTGGCTCACACCTGTAATCCCAGCACTTTGGGAGGCTGAGACAGGCGGATCACGAGGTCAAGAGACTGAGACCATCCTGGTCAATGTGGTGAAACCCTGTCTCTACTAAAAATACAAAAATTACCTGGGCGTGGTGGCGTGCACCTGTAATTCCAGCTACTCAGCAGGCTAAGGCAGGAGAATTGCTTGAACCCAGGAGGCGGAGGTTGCAGTGAGCTGAGATCAAGCCACTGCACTCCAGCCTGGCGACAGGGCAAGACTCCATCTCAACAACAACAAAAAGACATCAAGACATACACGCTCTCCTGAAAAGTCTCTTCTCTTCCATCTGCGTACACATGGGATGAAAGTAGCAAGTGGAAACTTAGAAGGCATGTGAGTGTGCACCTCTGAAATTGAGTTTATAAACAAAAATCAATTGCACAAGAACAGAATGGAGACACCTGAGTTTGAAAAGTTGCTCATGTAAAAAGTAGGAGCTTAATGTCATAGATCTTTAAAAGTGGCTCAGGAAGGTTCAGGTACCTAATGGGTTTATGTGTCTGCACATTGCTTGGTATTTCTTATTTCTGTGACAATAAAACCCGACTGATCCAGCCCACAGGAGATCACAGCGGCTTTCCCTTCTTCCCAGTCACACAGAGAGAACAACTTGAGAAAGCAGCGCCTTTCCACTCTCATTTGAGCCCCGACAGGGGCAGCACCATATGCATATGGCATAGAGATAATGATTTTCTCTGCCTGGGCCAGGTGCAGAGGCAGAGAGAGCCACTGTCAGTGCCTAGGTTTTCCATCAATACCGCCAGGGAAATGTAGACATCTTTTATTTCCTGTTTCCTGCCTTATTTTGATGTTTTCCTAAAAACGCTTTTCTAAAATTGCTATCAGTTCTGTTCAAAGAGGGCCATACCAGCTACAGCGAGCCCAGTAAATGGGGCAATAAATATAAAACAAGTTTTTTAAAACTGGAAGGAAGAAGATGGCACAGCTCCTCTCAAACAAAATGCACTTTCTTTTACAGAAGTTCTTGCACCTGCTGAAGTTCAGATTCACCAGCAGTTTTCAGCAAAACAAGCAGTGAGGCTGTGAAATAACATGGAGGGGTTGAGCCCAAGAGTCAGCACAGTGGCAACTGTCAATTTTAGTAAGCCAGTCGCTCCTTAAACATGTTCAGCATCACTCAGTAAATGTGATTATAGGGCCTGACCACAGAGAGCCCACAAATATAAGATCCTAAGTGATGTAAGGGTGAAACTCATCACCAAGAGCTTTGCTAAAGGCTTCTCTGGACGCGGTCCGGCACTGGGTCTGGGACAAGATGGGAAGCCTCTTATCCCCATGATCTAAGGCTTTCTAATTCTTACAGCCTAGCAACAGAGACAAATAAGCCTTCAATATGAGCTGAGTCAATAAGAAGCAAAGCATTTGATATCATGTATAAACTAAAGACAAGGAGACTGTATTTAGGTGGTGGTTCAAATTCAGTTAGCACTTTTGATGCTTGCCAGGGATCAGGAGATGCATTGTGAGTTCCCTGAACAAGCATGTGGCATGTAGGGAGGGGCATTTGGGGACTGAATGGTGGGCTGTGTTGGGGGCACTTTCCTGTATGTTACCACACTTCATCTCCACTTCATGGCTAAGGAAAGCGGCTCCGAGCAAGTGAAGGGCTTTCTTGCTCAAAGTCACAACAGTGCAAGTCCTCCA